>NW_025767293.1:332500-689454 GCF_003918875.1 Haliotis rubra | reverse complement strand
TATACATGTTAGTTCTGTAACTGAGGTTCATATTAAAGTATGATATAAGGGCTCAGATAATTAGAAAAACCCACTTACTTTGACACTCTACTTCCACTCTGATTCGCTCACATTCTGCACTCCAACCATAAACAGGTTTAATGTAGTCTCCTCCAAAACATAAATTTAATTACTCAAGAATGGGTGTACTCATTAAATCAAGATTACTGAACATCTGAAATCAACATATCTTCATTAGCTAGTTCCTGTTACTTCATCCACTTTGTATAGAACTTTTGGCTTTTGCTTTAAGCATAATATTTCTTTCAATCATATATACCTGTTGTGGATATAATGTTTAAAGTGATTAAACTTCAGGGCTTGTTTTAAAACTTTACATTTATAGATAACGAATTCGCAAGCTAAATGCAATAGTAGGTCAAACATATCACCAGGATATATCATTTCCTTCAGACCAAACAGAATAAACTGAGAGGTCAAATTTCAAATTATGGACATATAAGCACTTTTCAGAAAGTAGGCTCAATAGTGATGCCAGAATTTATTTAACTTATTTAACTTTATTCAACCAAAGAAGTGGAAGTTGAAAACAACTTCAAATTGACAAAACAGACATAAATTAAACTATGAGTTAAGTTAATTTTATATAAGAAAGTGAAAAAATATGTTCAAATCAAGTTATACTATAACCAGTGACTTACTGAGCTTATAAACATGATGTTCCACGAACGTGTTCTTTTTAACACTGCTCGTGAATGATTTTAGGTAGATCCCTAGTCTCTGGAAGATTGGGTATTAGACCCTGTCGCTACACTTACAGGCGTGTTGGGTACAGATGATGTGTCTAACCAGAAGAAGTATTCGGTACCCAGAGATCTGGATAACTGTGCATAAGGGAGTCTCTGTCCCGTAGATTCAGCATTTTCTCGGTTCTCTTCACGTGATCTGTCTGCGTATCAAATTTGGAAACTCATCTGTCACTGTTGTAATGTCAGCACGCAAGAGTTTCGTGTTTCCCCTGACATCTGCTCGTTAACAGAACTCAAGAGTAAAGGGGGTATAAAGGAATTTCAGTAAGCGTCCTGTAACCCATGGCCGGGTGTTTTGGCCGGGTTACAAGCTATCTGGACCTAGGTGGAGATTTCAAAAGGTTTGTTTTGGATGTGATTTAATGTTCCAATTACAAACATGATGTCCCATGCAATACCTCTTATGTGGATTATACCATATGTCCTCGTGGTTATCTTTAGGTAAACAGTTGGCTTTGCCACTGATAGCGTTTGTTTCATGTCTCCGTGGGGCGTGTGAGTGAGTGAGTTTAGTTTTACGCCGAACTCAGCAATATTCCAGCTATATGGTGTCGGTCTGTAAATAATCGAGTCTGGACCAGACGATCTAGTGATCAACAGCATGAGCATCGATCTGCACAACTGGGAACCGATGACGTGTGTCAACCAAAGCCAGCGAGCCATACCATCCGATCCCGTTAGTCGCCTCTTACGACAATCATGGGTTACTGAAGATCAATATTCTTACCCGGACCTTCCTGGTCCCGTGGGGCAGGGTGACCACGACTTTCCTCGAGCACTCATCACGGTTTGTTGGTAATTCATTCTTGAGAGACTGAAAGCGTGCAGCCGACCGTGGCAGATATCTATTATGATTATGGAAAGGATTTTATCGCTTTTGTTAACCTTAGGGATAATGTCTCATAATAATTATAGTCTTTCGACACTTTATGTCAATTTGTTATTGCCTTATAATGACGAAACCCTGGCCAACCAACCATGTGGCATAAACAATCTTTGGAAATTTTGAGTCACGCTGTGTGATGTGTGAACTATACAGTATATTTCTGGCACACAAACCTTGAATGATGAGAGACGGTAGGCAATGGCCGGCGAGATCCCGATCATGACAGAAAACAATGGTTGCCCTTCTAACCGAGACTATTGTGGCGCTCCTATTCAATACGGTAGCGTCATGAACAACAATAAAAAGCGATACAAACATTACCCAAGATTTTTATAGAAAAGGTCGTATGTTTGATGCTGATGACGGGTGAGTGATTTTGGCTGTACGCCGTTTTAGCAATATTCCAGCAACATCACGGCGTTGGACACCTTGCAGAAATGGCCTTTACGCATTGTACCCATGTGGGGAATCGAATCCGGTCTTCAGCGTGACGAGCGAACGCTTTGAGCAACTGGGCAACCCCACCGCCCTGATATCATTGTGTATCTCATTGGTGTGTAGTGCCTATATCTAACTAACCAAAAAAACCTAAAATATTGCTACTCGCTTGTGCTAATATTTTTATAGACACTAAAATAACAATCTTTTCTCATTCCTTTCCTGTTGTAGCCAAGGCTCGCTGACTTTGGTTGGCAATACGCCATCTGTTCCCCATTGCGCATATCGATGCTCATGCTGTTGATCACTGGATTGTTCGTCATCAAGACTCGATTATTTACAGACCACCGCCATATAGCTGGAATATTGCTGAGTTCGGCGTAAAAACTAAACTCACTCACTCAAATCCTTTCCTGTTCATGAAACATGGTTACCCGATGACGCGAGCTTGAAGTAAACAGCGTCACCTGCAGGCAGCGTCTGTAGAAAATAAATGTTTGTTGATTGACTTCTATATTCCGTTAAACAACAAGCGCTTCTTGCAGTGAAATTTCCAATTTCACACACGTACAACTCGCACACACCTGGCTTTTTCTACCACAGCAAGTGGTCCTCCCTCGTAAGAAATAGCGGTAAGTGACAACAAAATAATGATCGTTTGTTAAACAACTTTTTTTATTCGGGTGTCCAAAGTTATGAGACAAATCATCAGAGTTGGTCAGCACAGTTCATGCGTGACTGTGCAAAATTTGCTTCTGTTTTGTAATTATTAGATTTTGTGTTAGTGAGCAATTCATCGGTCTCAAATGAAGTCAAACGCACTATAACTACAAAACACGCGTGAAAACAGCTGGAGTGTGAAGCCGTGGCAAAAACAGTGACACCTTTGTACCCAACGAAACAATACCTTGATAATTAAAACATAACACCAATGTAACATCAGTAAAGAGTCTTTCAAATGGTTGTTTCAAATGTTCGATAGTTCCTATTCAGCCTCCAGTCGGTGGTCAACGTTTCTTAAGCCTTGCTGGCATAATGGGGACTTTGATATTCCTAGGAATAAGGCTTTAATCCTAATTTAAATAACCTTTGAGTAATTACTACAAGAAAAAAGCCTAGAAAATTATTAATATAACTCTAGGGAATTAGAGGAAAAGAAAGTTGACATTAATAGGGGAAAATAACTGTTATTAAAACTTTAGCACTTTCATCATTGGTGCATATATTCACTTCACTCCCAAATCCTGCAAAGGAATTCATTGACAAATTAAACTATATATATATATATATATATAGTTTAATTTGGATAAGATAAAGCGAACGATGAGAGAGACGGTGAGGCAATGGCTGGCGAGATCCCGATCATGACAGAAAACAATGATTGCCCTTCTAACCGAGACTATTGTGGCGCTCCTATTCAATACGGTAGCGTCATGAACAACAATAAAAAGCGATACAAACATTACCCAAGATTTTATAGAAAGGTCGTATGTTTGATGCTGACGTGTGAGTGATTTTTGGCTGTACGCCGTTTTAGCAATATTCCAGCAAATATCACGGCGTTGGACACCAGAAATGGCCTTTACGCATTGTACCCATGTGGGGAATCGAATCCGGTCTTCGGCGTGACGAGCGAACGCTTTAGCAACTGGGCAACCCCACCGCCCTGATATCATTGTGTATTCATTGGTGTGTAGTGCCTATATCTAACTAACCAAAAACTCCAAAATATTGCTACTGCTTGTGCTAATATTTTATAGACACTAAAATAACAATCTTTTTCTCATTCCTTTCCTGTTGTAGCCAGGCTCGCTGACTTGGTTGGCATTATGCCATCTGTTCCCCATTGCGCATATCGATGCTCATGCTGTTGATCACTGGATTGTCTGGTCAAGACTCGATTATTTACAGACCACCGCCATATAGCTGGAATATTGCTGAGTTCGGCGTAAAACTAAACTCACTCACTCACTCCTTTCCTGTTCATGAAACATGGTTACCCGATGACGCGAGCTTGAAGTAAACAGCGTCACCTGCAGGCAGTCTGTGAAAATAAATGTTTGTTGATTGACTTCTATATTCCGTTAATCAACAAGCGCTTGCAGTGAAATTTCAATTTCACACGTACAACTCGCACACCTGGCTTTTCTACCAGCAAGTGGTCCTCCCTCGTAAGAAATAGCGGTAAGTGACAACAAAATAATGATCGTTTGTTAAACAACTTTTTTTATTATTCAGGGTGTCCAAAGTTATGAGACAAATCATCAGAGTTGGTCAGCACAGTTCATGTGACTGTGCAAAATTTGCTTCTGTTTTTGTAATTATTAGATTTTGTGTTAGTGAGCAATTCATCGGTCTCAAATGAAGTCAAACGCACTATAACTACAAAACACGCGTGAAAACAACTGAGTGTGAAGCCGTGGCAAAAACAGTGACACCTTTGTACCCAACGAAACAATACCTTGATAATTAAAACATAACACCAATGTAACATCAGTGAGTCTTTCAAATGGTTGTTTCAAATGTTCGACAGTTCTATTCAGCCTCCAGTCGGTGGTCAACGTTTCATGTTAACCTGACTGGCATTGACATTTTTCAAGGAGCTATCTTTACACGCAAGGGCTTACAATGATATGACCTTCCGAATCAGAATGGTGAAAAGAGTGTCCTGTGGCTTTTAGTGACAATACTTCCATTACTAAACATGGGAACGCTAACCTAATGTACAGATCAAAAGGAAGTTTAGTCTCCGAGATCCGAGATCAAGACCTAATGTACAGATCAAAAGGAAGTTTAGTCTCCGAGATCCGAGATCAAGACCCACCAATGTACAGATCAAAGGAAGTTTAGTCTCCGAAATCAAGTGATATTTTCGTAAGTTTTAAGTCATTTTCCAACTGAAGAGATCTAGGCTTGACGGAATATTGTGGACTTGGCTGGGAGTCAGTGTGCGAAATAGTTTCCAATGTTGCTAGCCAGTCGGGCCAACTATGCCTGAACGTTACGAGCCCAAACATTATTCACTAGCCCGAAATTTGAAAGTAGAAAATTAGCAAAACATTAGAAAAAGAAAAAGAAAATACCATTATTTATCAGGTCATAATCTTGCATGATTTAAAAGTGTATTATAACTTAACAAGTCTGAGAGAGTGATATATTTTAAAAAAATGACCCCATGGAAATTCAGCCGGGCCAGTAAATCTCCACAATCACTGGCCCGATTGGATGTTACTAGCCACGGGCTAGCGGACCAGCGTGGCTATTTCCGCACACTGTTGGGAGTTTCAAAGACAATTCATTTACGATACTAGACAAGGTTAGTTTTTGTGTGAACAGTACACAATGGGGGTCAGTAGTAAGTAAGTAATCCAGATAGGACAGACAATAGGCATTCCTAAGAGAACAAAAGCATTCCTGACGAATACAATAGCATTCCTAAGCACAACAATAGACATTCCAAAGGATTACTCCTTAAATCCTGAAAGTATTCAATCTATTGACGTTGCGGGTGAACAAACATTCAGAGGAAGAATAAAATTCAGTCATACAATAGCATTCCACAGGATTACTCCCTTAAAAATCCTTAAACTATTCAAGATATTTCAGTCATACAATAGCATTCCACAGGGAGTACTCCTTAAAAATCCTTAAACTATTCAAGATATTTCAGTCATACAATAGCATTCCACAGGATTACTCCTTAAAATCCTGAAACTATGCAAACTATTTAACGATAGCATTCCACAGAGCATTAACGCTCTTGAAACTATGCAAACTATTTAACGATAGCATTCCACAGGAGCGCTCATTTAAAGCCCCGCAAACTATGCAAACTATTTAATGATAGCATTTCACAGGTGCATCCTGAAACAATTGAAACCGTTCAAACGATATACGGTGAACAACCAAGTTACACATTAACCCTTGAGCAGCTCGATCCGGTTAGTGTCGTAAGCGTTCTATTATACATGTGTTTCACAGCTCTCACTAGTGACAAAAACATTCCAACAAGTTTGGAGGTGTTTTTATTCCATGAAGGTTCGTTATCTTATAAATCATCCCTTTTGTATATGTTTATAATCTTCTGTCATTATTCACATCTATGGTAGGAGGTAAAGAGTTAACGTTATGAAACGTGCTCATTCATGGAGTTTGGAATGTGTATTCAAATAAATGAATGAATGAGACGTTGCTTTGAAAAACTTGAAATGCTCGCTGCTACAGCATATACGTAGAGAATCAGCGATGTTCCCGTACGCTCTCGAAATTGAACGCCAAAACGCAGAAAGAGGAGAGGTAACGCATTAGGTTTGGCTTCACAACGCCTTAGCAGTTGCGTTCGAGCGAATATTTTTCGGTTCATTATCTATGTAATGGAATTGTAATGCATAAATAACATCGAATGTTAGCAAAGTTCAACACCTTTAAGTGTGGTCACAAACTCTGCCCCTCGCATGTAAGACATGTTACTCAAAGTAAAACAAATAAATTAATAAAACTTACCTAAAGTCGAACAAAACAGGGTTTGCATACACACTCTGCTGTTGTCATTATATCATCAGTGATGCTTTCTTTTTTAATAATTCCATCGTTAGTCTTTCCAAAGTCTATGTTACAGTATAGGAGGTACAACAGCTACATTATGAGGTCGTAGCGCTGTGATAGCTTTGTGAAACGGGGCCCTGGCCTCTAATGTTATACATCATATGATAATTATTTCAGGTCTCTAAATGTAAAAATGTTCTGAGTACAAATAGGTTATTTTCATATAAAACAGGAAAAATGAAGTAGTGAAAGATGGAATTAAAAATATTTCCCTTATGCCAATGTTCTCATTAACCAATTTCTCCAATTACAACAGTTCACTGTTAAGATTTGTCTCCCATTTTATACAAGGATCTGCTTCATCAGGATCAAATCCCTCTTGAATATTGGTCACCCATACTGATGAGATGTCATTTTGGGCTTCCCCTCATGATGAATAGCAGACTTGATAGTGTTCAAGGAATTGTTACACACATCTTGACAGGGTAAACTTTTGCAGAAAGAATAAGCTGTAGAAACTATCTTAAAGCAGCACCAAAAACATTATGTCATATATAGCGCAGACTAGGTTTGCTCACTGATTGCTCTAGATGGACCAGTCATCAAAGCTGCTCCAATTTACTGTGTGTAGAGTTGCACCCCTTGTGTAGAACAGGATTCGATGATCATGGAAGCCCAAATTAGTCTTAATTCTGGACATAGATCTGTCTGTATCATATGTTTGTGGATTTCATCTAAGTAGTAAATGTCTTAAAAACTGCATTACTCTAGCCTTTCATCCTTTTCAAGAAAAAATGTTTGCCCAATATAATGATTGTTCTGACAGTGTACACGTTTTTTATCTGCTATCTATTACTGCATGTAGATTCCCCATGGACAAGGGCGTGGCTGGCCACGTTGCCACCACTGGGGAGGTTCTCAATATCCAGGATGCCTATGGCGACATCCGATTTAACCGGGATGTGGACCTTCAGACTGGCTACAGGACCAAGAGCATACTGTGTATGCCCATCTACATCAGGGGGAAGTGAGTGTTTACACATCAGTACCACAGAACTGTAGGAGACAGGGCATTAACCATCTTTCTTTGAATCCTTACAGATATTCCAGTTTAGATATAAGATCATGATGAGTATATGGATGGCAACTTAATGCCTGTATAATAACTTGTATACCTAAAGCTAACAGAGATAAAACACTTTTGAAAAATTGGAGACCTATTACCTTATTGAAAGTTATTTATAAAATTATTAGCACTTGTATCACAAGACCCTAGTACATGCTAATCAAACAGGCTATATTCCAGGTAGAACTCTTTAGTGAAAACATAAGATTACTTTATGATATGTTTGAAACTAAAAATAAGAAATATGCCAGGACTAATTCTCCTAATAGATTTTGAGAAGGCTTTTGATACAGTATCCAAAGAGTTCTTGAATATTGTTTTATCTAAATTTGGTTTTGGTCCTGAAATCACTCATTGGATAAATATACTGACATATGAAACAACATCATGTGTCATCCAACATGGTAAACTCGCTGATTTTTTTGTAAATGAACGCGGATGCAGGCAAGGAGACCCCCTGTCACCGTATCTCTTTATTTGTGTCGCTGAAATACTTGGTTGTATGATTAGAAGTAATGAGAACATAAAAGGTATTGTTATTGACAATAATGAATATAAATTAAACCAATATGCAAATGATACGGAACTATTTCTTGATGGGAATGAACAAAGCTTAAAGGCTGCTATTGATGTAATTAGTTATTTTTTTAAATTGGCAGGACTTAAAATAAACATTGATAAGGCAAAAGCAATATGGAATGACTCAAAGAGAAATAGTACGGATATACTATGTAAAGACATTAAAACAGAATGGCAAGGGTGTGTTTGAAGTCTCGGGAATTAAATTCCACACAGATCTTAACAATTTGTGGGTAATCAATACAAGAAAAAGTCTAGATGAGATAAAGAGATTGCTTTCACAAAGGAAAAGACACTTGACACTGATTGGCAAAATCACTGTCATAATAACTTTGGCTTTGTCAAAACTTGTTCATGTATTCAATATTCTACCTAATCCTCCAAAAGATTTCATTACTTCATTGGAGAATATCTTTTTCAAATTCATATGGAATGACAAACCTGATAAAATCAAAAGGAACAATTTGAAAAGAGTATACAGAAATGGTTGATTAAGGATGGTTGACACTGCAACTTTCTGTGAAGCCTTGAAACTAGCTACCCTGAGATCATATTGTAGAAAAACAACAGTTGAAAATTCCTGTAATATTCCTTTTGATGTCATTTTAAAATCTGGTGCAAATGTTGATTAAGTAACTCAAATCAACAACCCTTATTGGAAGGATGTTTTCAAATCATGGAACAAATATTGTAAAAAAAGTCATGTGAGTTCTGGTAATATTTATGAAGTCCTAGCCCAACCACTATGGTTTAACCATAATTACAAGAACCCAACACATTACAATAAAAACTGGGCAGTAAAGGCATTCTTGCAATTAAGGATCTGTGTGAAAATCTGGTTTCTTATCTTTTGACAAGTTGAAGGAAATCAATCAATCAATCTAGTGTTTATTGTTTCACCCATAATACAGTACATTAAATATACATAAATATATACACATGCGTATCAAAGGAGTTCTCCTTGAATGCACACACATTGTAAAGATATTTTACTAACATGAATTTATAATCATTGGAATTCATTAAAGATATTAACCCATTGATATTTTTACTGTGCTTGAAAATAAGAGGTACATCATCACGAAGAGTTTGATACATTGGACATTTGTATGAAATATGTATTTCATCTTCCATTACATTACATAAAGCACATTTAGAATCAAAGCTTTCATAATCACAAAAACCTTTTCTAATACATTGTATTCCTAGCCTTGTAACAGCTTCTGAAGATGAACAGTGCTTTACGATATTTAATATTATTAAGGTCAAAGATGTACAATTCTGTAGTAAGTGATGACTTAATAATAGAATAAAACTGTAACGAGGTTTTGTTTGTAAGTTGTGCATGCCAGTCTTGCTTGGCACAATCAATTAATCTTTCCTTTAATAGCTTTAAAAATAAATCAATATTACCTACTCCCTGCTGGGTGTCCTCCCATTTGTGAGACACATTAATTAATGGTTCAGTGCACACAGGTGGTGCTTCCCCATCCCTACAATGAAACAGCCCTGTTGCTGAAGAGTACCCGCAGGAGGCATAGTTCATTAATGAGTTAATCAACACAGAAGACATTGTTCGTTGAAGAGCATTGATTGTTTTCAATAGATACTGAAATACTGAAAAAGATTATCGTGAACTGGTGATATATTCTACTTGTTGAAGACCTGCCATAATGGTGATCGGAAAGAGCAGTCAAAGGTTAATAAATACAGTGGGATTAATTATAGTAACAACAGTTATTGCTAGATTTTTCAAAGACGTAAATCTGAGTAGGTAAATTAATTTCTCTTTCAAATGATCACGAAGTTACCTACACAAAGTGTTATTTTTTAAAGCCATTTATCTGAGTAGGTTAATTACTTTATCTTCTAGAGTTTCATTAAGTTACCTCCACATTCAGTTAAATAGCTAATCCCTAATTAGCTGGGGTTAATCCATTCTATCAGATAGGGGAGTAAGGTGTGTTTTCTTTGGTAATTACCTACTCCACTGTCTCACAACTGGGAGTCTCACAAATGGGAGTAGACCCCCTGCTGTATCCCCAAACCATAAGTGAATAATAGTTGCATAACATTTGATGCCCAATTTGCATATTTTCTATGACACGTTTGTTTCAACATAAGATAAGATTGGTACAGGTACAGATTGGTCATGTATATGATGGCATGGCATGAAGGAAATGTATGGCATTAAAGGGACATATCTGGACAATTTGCATGTTTTGAATATACTACCTGTAGAGAAACACAAACATTCTGGAATGAACTTGAATTTTGGATGAATAATTATATTGAGAACACAATCAAAATAACAAAATACCTTGTTTGGAACATTATACAGTGATAGACTATTAAATCATATTATCCTAACTGCCAAAAAATATATCCATTTATGTGGACTTAACCAACATACTCCAAAACTTCAAAGGTTTCTGGTTGTTTTGAGAGAAATTTTCAGTGCGGAAAAGTTCATTGCAATTAAAAATAATAGCCTTCAAAATCATGACTCAAAATGGTGATCTATATTCCCAACTTAACAATAAACCTATACTTTATATTCTGTACATAATTTTGGACTCTGTGTGTCAAAACCCTAAAATGTGAATTTTTGTGTAATTTCGAATTCTGTCTTACAAACTCTCAAAAATATGAACTGGTGTGTAACGGTGCACCCTTGGGAACAATAAAAACATGAAGAAGAAAAAACATATTAATGCCTGTAGATAAATATCCTATATTTCTTCAATTAATTATAGATATATTCCACAGGTATTGAATTTGGTATCATACAAGATATGTCAAATTTAGCAGTTGAGCATTGAGTTATTGGTCAATAGTTCTCCAGCACTCCAGTATTCCAGTCATAAAAATCTGGAATAGGTGAGACTGGTCATCATACTATCAACCACTGGTTTGCCTGGCTCAGGCTTGGTTGCTCACAGTTTGTTGCGATTCGCCTAGAATATTTCTGTCACTCTTTATAGCCTGATGGTGTATATACTCCAGATACTTTCGGAGTTCATGATCAGTATGTCTGAAATAATCCAGTGACCTGGTTTGTGGTCCAGTCATCGAGGTGAGTGATGAGTGTTTCACCAGGTGTAAACCTTTATATACTGTGGACTGGCACTGCATCATGCAAAGGTGGAGTGGTTCAGATGGTGTCTGAAAACAAGATGAGTGGACCTTTCACCAGGGCAGACGAGGAAGCCTTTGAAACCTTTGCTATATACTGTGGACTGGCACTGCATCATGCAAAGGTAACAGGGTGCGTGAAGTGGGATGCTGGGGAAGAACGTTGAGAGGATGTCTGAAAACACTGGGAGTAAATGAATTAGGGCATTACCAAACAAATGAGAGTACAGTGTTGGTAACTTAAGTGAAAGAAAGGATTGGAAAGTGGAGAAAGAAGAGCAAATGAAGGAATGTCTGTGAAAGTGGAGAAAGAGAAGAGCAAGTGAAGGAATGTCTGTGAAAGTGGAGAAAGAGAAGAGCAAGTGAAGGAAGGATGGGAAAGTGGAGAAAGAGCAATTGAAGGAAAGAGTGCAACTGAAGGAACTACACAATTGCCATACCTATGATTAACAATGCATCTGTATCTAGAATACCAAGTTGATACCTAAGTTAGAATAGAATTATATAAATATTTATATTTATTATAATTATTACGGTTTCTTTGTATAACAGAACAAAATGATATGTTTTTATTGGTAGATATTAGCTGCTCTACTCATGATAATAATCATGTTGATGTTCCTTTTCCAGCTGTATGAGAAGATTCGGCGTTCAGAACAGAAGTACAGGGTGGCACTGGAGGTGTTGTCCTACCATAGTCAGTGTTCAGAGGAGGAAATGAGGTCAATCCGCTCCAGAAAAGTACCTCATGATATGCATGCAATCACCAGGTGAACACAGAGCCTAGAAACACAATTTATTGCCCCTCAACCACAAGGTGAACACATAGCCTAGAAACACAATTTATTGCCCCTCAACCACAAGGTGAACACAGAGCCTAGAAACACAATTTATTGCCCCTCAACCACAAGGTGAACACAGAGCCTAGAAACACAATTTATTGCCCCTCAACCACAAGCTGAACACACAGCCTAGAAACACAATTTATTGCCCCTCAACCACAAGGTGAACACAGAGCCTAGAAACACACAATTAGAAAGAGAGAAGAGAGCAAGCAGAGGAAGGGTGGAAAAGTGGAGAGTGGAGCACATAGGAACTGATACTGTGGCACATTGGGATGGCTTCTACAACACATAGGAACAGATACTGTGGCACATTGGGATGGCTTCTACAACACATAGGAACTGATACTGTGGCACATTGGGATGGCTTCTACAACACATAGGAACTGATACTGTGGCACATTGGGATGGCTTCTACAACACATAGGAACTGATACTGTGGCACATTGGGATGGCTTCTACAACACATAGGAACTGATACTGTGGCACATTGGGATGGCTTCTACAGCACATAGGAACTGATACTGGGCACATTGGGATGGCTTCTACAACACATAGGAACTGATACTGTGGCACATTGGGATGGCTTCTACAACACATAGGAACTGATACTGTGGGCACATTGGGATGGCTTCTACAACACATAGGAACTGATACTGTGGCACATTGGGATGGCTTCTACAACACATAGGAACTGATACTGGGGCACATTGGGATGGCTTCTACAACACATAGGAACTGATACTGGGGCACATTGGGATGGCTTCTACAACACATAGGAACTGATACTGTGGCACATTGGGATGGCTTCTACAACACATAGGAACTGATACTGTGGCACATTGGGATGGCTTCTACAACACATAGGAACTGATACTGTGGCACATTGGGATGGCTTCTACAACACATAGGAACTGATACTGTGGCACATTGGGATGGCTTCTACAACACATAGGAACTGATACTGTGGCACATTGGGATGGCTTCTACAACACATAGGAACTGATACTGTGGCACATTGGGATGGCTTCTACAACACATAGGAACTGATACTGTGGCACATTGGGATGGCTTCTACAACACATAGGAACTAATACTGGGGCACAATGAGACAGATACAGGGGCATATTGGGATGGATCCTACAGCACATTGATTACAGCTACTGTTACAAATGTTCCCAGTATTATCAATGACAACCAAGTCTTGTTTCAGTTACACCTATTCCCCTTGGGGTGTTGACAATGATGAGAAGCCGGTGTATGTTCTCTTCATGTTCAAGGATCTGTTTGGCACAATGAGGTAAGCACTCTAGGCAGATCCTGGTAGACTTTCAGCTGACATTTTGGAGACAGTAGTGTGTGTGACCTTTCTTAGTTAACGGATCTAATTGTTAGACTTGTGAAACTAGTCCTTGCAAACTCCTCCTTATATGAGTTCTATGTATCACTAAACAAACTGAAGATGGAAATAGATAGAGAAACAGTTAATCATGAGAGGGTTTTGTATAGTTTGCCCACATATATATTCATTGTAATTCGTTGTAAGTGGAGAGTTTTCATATGTACAATAATTGATGCATCATTTATCTAGTGCACTAATGTATCATTTGTTTACATAACAAACACAACACAAATTGACAGAACCAGATAGTCTCAGGTTGATAAAATGGCTAGAATTTTGCAGACATGATGTTTAATACTAATGTATTGTTTATCTCATTGCTGTTTCTTCTAGTTCGTGTGATCAATATATCCTCGGAGATACAGTCCCTTTGATTTCAATTTAAACTGATGAATTTCTCACTAACACAAAATCTAATAAATGCAACAAAAACAAATTTTGCTGTCACATGAAATCGACAGACCAACTTTGATGATTTGTCTCATAATTTTGGACCCGAAAAAAAAGTTGTTTAACAAACGATCATTATTTTGTTTTCACTTTTGCTATTGTTTACGAGGGGGGACCACTTGCTAGTAGAACAGACAGGCCATGCGAGTTGCACATGTGAAATTGAAATTAAACTACATGTACACACGCTTATTTAATACCTGGCTGTTCTACCAGCAAGTGGTCCCCCCTCGTTAAAAATAGCAAAAAGTTACTACAAAATAATGATCGTTTGTTAAACAACTTTTTTATTCAGGTGTCCAAAATTATGAGAGAAAAATGAGAGTTGGTCTGTTGATTTCATGTGACTGTGCAAAATTTGTTTTTGTTGCATTTATTAGATTTTGTGTTAGTGAGCAATTCATCGGTCTCAGATGAAATCAAACTGACTGTAGGGTTTAACATCATGCTCAAGAATACTTGACTGACACAGCAATATGTGTATATGGGTTTGGCTTGTACTGGCCCAGACTTACACCGGTTGTAGAGTGCTGGGTCCCAATCCACAAAACGTTCGTAGCGCTACGACATTCGTAAGTCTATGATAAAGTATAGAGTTACGACAGGTCATAACATTACGAACACTTTGCGGATCGGGTCCTTGGTCCACTGGGACACCATGCTGCAGTTTAACATAGTTTCCCTACTCAGGCTCATTATACTAACTCCTAGCCAACCAGTTTTACCCCATTACTGCACCAGGCAAGGTAACAAAAATTACCATCTACAAGATCTAACCACCGAACTTCCACTCTCCAGGCACAGGCTCGACCTACAATGGAGGCCATTAATTGACTCACACAGCCTTATATACAGCCTTGATATATTTGCATCATAATCTTGGTCTACACAACCTTTGTCTTTCAGTTCTGTCAGTGATCAAAGGTATCTGATGTCATCCAGTCTATATATAATATATTTCTTATCTTTTAAGTCTTTTCACTTCATTACTTTTACTCTAGAATTTAAGACATGTGTATGTTTGGGTTTTTTACCACATCTAGGCTTTTGCAAATTTTATCTGTTGGCTCATCCTTGAAACTCAGGTGCAAAGTATCCATAACTTGTTACATATTGGGTACAACTATGGGTAACCTTCATCCATGGATCATCTACATCACTAGTAAGCATGGGAATTGTTTAAACATATTTTATTGTCCAAAACGACAAAAGGGTCGGGCACAAGTACAGGAATTATTGAGAAGATACTTCTTTTCATAGATGTCATGTCAGTATAGGATCTGCTGGAGGACGTTGCCCAAATTTCATCAATTACTAAGTCTACAAAGTTGTAGCATTTTTATGGCTGAACATAACAACCTAGCAAAACAAGATATACACTTGAAAATTTAATTTGGCTCAAAACCTACAACCATTGCCCAAACAAAGACTCCTAAATACTAGTAACGTAAGGTCCAAAATTCACCTAAAATAAAACATATCACCATTGAAAAATCATTTCCTGTTTATTTCAACTTTGGCCACCATTGAAATCGTATACTTTAATTTGGCCAGCAGTTTATGTACCTTCATATCTGTTCACATGACTGTTAAGATATGGACAGTTCACAGAAGAGTTATTCCCCTTTCCTATGTGACTCTCTGTTAAACATTTGATTTGTTGAGTATTATCAGAGTTATACAGTGTTTGTTCCTGTGGAATGGGTTGTGGAAAACTTACATCTGGGGTTTGAGGATGCTGATAGCTGTCAATTATACCAACTAACAAAAGGGCTTGAAGCAGTGGTTATGAGTAGTCTCCCTTTTATGTTGGACTAGCTCCCCTGTATCAAGGTTGGAGTTAGGTTTATTGCTTGTTACATTCACACATATATTTTAATTATGAATGACGGGGATTTTTTCCCTGTTTTAGAAAGGTTTCATGAAGAACTTTTTTTCTTCTTTTTTCAAAATTGAATTGTATTGATAGTTGGTCCACAGCTAAATCTAACAATGAGTTAAAAAACACTTGCATTTGAGAATTTATGTTGAATCATTACCTCTACTGTGAATTCTTTTTTCTCATTAGCTAGCTCACCTTGCTTTTATTAAAATGTGTTTTAAAATTCATAAATAATACTTAGTCAATAAGAAATTCACAAGAAAGTCATAAATTTGTTTGCTCAAATAGAATTCAGCAATTAATTTTATTTCAGCTCAGGCTTTCAGCTGCTTCTTGCCCTAACATCATAGGAAGTTCCAGAAAGAATGGCTGTTTGAGGTCAAGGAAAGTTATAATAACATTGAGAGGATTCTTAAAATATATGTTAGCAGTGTACAGCTCTGATGCTGATGGTTAAGCCATCCACTCGTCATACCGAAGACCTGGGTTCGATTCCCCACCTGGGTACATTGTGTGAAGCCCAGTTATGGTGTGCCCTGTCATGATATTGCTGGAATATTGCTAAAAGTGGTGTAAAACCATACTCACTCACTCATGTAGGGAGAGGGGTGACAAGGGAGTGAGGGCTTCAAGACACTTTTGTTGTGATGGGAGTAAGCATTGGATAAAGGTACTGCTGATTGGTTGTCTTTGATTCTTTGCATACCAATCGTTCATTCAATGTACTGGATCTAAATTCACCTATATGTTCAGTGATAACAGGAAGTTGGAAGCAATCTTTCGCCACTGATGTTTGAACATTGTTGTCATTGTATTACCAACCTTCTTTCTGGAATTTCCGTTCTTTGCATATAGATATGACACTTGTTTTCTTCCTCCATGCTTGGTGCCTTATGATAGATAGATATAGCAGTATGGTTAGTACTTAAAGTATACTGTCATTGTGGATAGTAGGTTTCCATCTTTGCATCATACTACACTGACGATTGAACCACGATTGGATATTTGTTAATGCGAGAGTGATAAAGTATCACTATGATATTATGTTCCTGCTTCAATGCATATTCAAGGATTTAACTAGGATTTGAAAATATTTGTTATTTACTGACCGCTGTCATATACGTGTAGTTGTAATATTGCTTAGAGTTGCATTAAGCAACAAACAAACAATAAAGAAAGATATGGAAACCTGGAAGTGAATTGTTCGCAAACTAATTTTGAATAATACAACATTTACGGATCATAAATATTTGGTGTGATGTTTACTTTATGTTGAAGACTGATCATACAATTTCATAAAAATATTCCTGTAGGCATTCATTGTACTTATTGTTTTTGTTGAGAAAGATAATAGGTTGACTGCAACTATCATTGTCTTTCAGCTTTGTTCTTTGTCATCTGTTTACAAGTTACTGTTTTTTCTTACACCATTAAATGTGCTTTACAATGATTCTGTACTTGTAGGACGTTCTGTTTTGCATAACATAATCGATGCACTTCAAATGCAAACACTCACTCTCATACTTTCATATTTTCATTATCTACACTGTCAAATTAACCAAACTATTACAAACTGGCTCAAAAATTACTTTCAGCATTTGTGGATTCTTATTCTTGTGCTTATAGCAAATATAATTTTAAATTTCAAAAATTCATGTTATGGTGTCAAAAGAATTCAATCACAACCCCCGTAGATGTTGATAGTGTAGTGATGATAGTATGTCCTGTATTTCCTTAGAGCTTTTCAACTGTCATTACAGCTTATAGAACTAATGTCCTTAGAGCTTGTAGACCACCTTAGTGTATTAGATATTCAGGGACTGACCATTTGTTATTCTTGGAGGGTTTGGGGATACTGAAGTTTAGCTGCTGATCAATACATCCAATCTTTTGCCCTGTAAAAAATGAAGACAAATATATTTTATGCATTTTTGGGCGTATAATCAACTTTATTTCTCACAACACCCACCAAAACCTGAGAAAAGATATGTTTTTGTAAATTATAATTTGTATAACAAAATATATTATTTTCAAAGAATCAATCTTCACTCCTGCCTCTCATCTCCCTGCTTCTCACAAATAGAATATCAAATTGTCCGTCCCTTCGACGTCTTTTTTAATCACTTGGCCTTCAGATTTATTGAACGTGTTGATTGATGATCAAAATAGATTTCTCAATAAAATTTTAGAAATATGTATTTTGAATAGTAGTTGCCTCAAGTTATTTCGGTTACTGATAAATTGAATTTTAAAAATGAAGAAGTGTTTTTAAACAGCTGTTGTTACTTCCGGGACCTTCATTGAAGTAGTTATGGATTACTGAAATGATTTAGCATCTATTGATAGAAAGGAAAGGAAGAGATATATTTTGTTAAATTTTAATTATATTCCACGTTTGTGAAATTAAGAGAATGATAGAAATATTAACCTGTATTATAAATGACATACAAAAATACCAACACTTTTATTCAGAATGACTTTTTATCATCAGAAGAAAATACTTCTAAACTTACTTGAGTGTGGACCAGCATTTGAATACAATTTTGGAAAGTGATAAATAAGTCTGTCAAAATTTTGCATTTGGTTCCAAAGATTTTTTCATTCTCATTTCTCACCACAAATTATTGTCCATCACAGGCTTTCAGTTTTGTTTATGCAATATGTGGCGTCTTCATTCCAGGACTTGTAAAATTTACATCACATTGACAATCGAATACTAAGGGAACATGGTCACAGCACTGTGTCACTCTCCTGAAACTGAAATAAATATCTTAAATCATTCTTTGTAGTTACTTACAATGTGTTTGTCAAGAATATTGATTCCATTTGTTGAATCTTTTGTCTTTTTGTTTCGTAAAGAGTACACATTTCTGGTGCAGTATTCACTAGTACCTATATGATTCCACATACCAGATTAGCATATGATTCTGTGACCATACCTGGTGTGGAGTTTGGTGCTATATTAATGGACACATTATTATTATTATTATTATACCCATGCAATACATTGTTGGTTTTTTTAACATAGACTTTTTTTCAAATAATTCAAATTTTTACAGGTTTGACACCGATGCTCTGATTCGGTTCACCCTGACTGTGCGGAAAAACTACCGCAATGTACCCTACCACAACTGGGTTCATGCGTTCTCGGTGGCTCACTCCATGTATACAGTCATCAAGCGGGCAGACCACCAGTTCACTCCACTTGAGGTCAGTCATTTCAACACCTTGTCTCATATACAGTGTGTAATGATAACATGTGTCACAACCATACCAGCATGGTGGTAGGACAGGACCACTTGAGGTCAGTCACTTCAACACCTTGTCTCATATACAGTGTGTAATGATAACATGTGTCACAACCATACCAGCATGGTGGTAGGACAGGACCACTTGAGGTCAGTCATTTCAACACCTTGTCTCATATACAGTGTGTAATGATAACATGTGTCACAACCATACCAGCATGGTGGTAGGACAGGACCACTTGAGGTCAGTCATTTCAACACCTTGTCTCATATACAGTGTGTAATGATAACATGTGTCACAACCATACCAGCATGGTAGGACAGGACCACTTGTGGTAGGTCAGTCATTTTCAACACCTTGTCTCATATACAGTGTGTAATGATAACATGTGTCACAACCATACCAGCATGGTGGTAGGACAGGACCACTTGAGGTCAGTCATTTCAACACCTTGTCTCATATACAGTGTGTAATGATAACATGTGTCACAACCATACCAGCATGGTGGTAGGACAGGGACCACTTGAGGTCAGTCATTTCAACACCTTGTCTCATATACAGTGTGTAATGATAACATGTGTCACAACCATACCAGCATGGTGGTAGGACAGGACCACTTGAGGTCAGTCATTTCAACACCTTGTCTCATATACAGTGTGTAATGATAACATGTGTCACAACCATACCAGCAGGTGGTGGTAGGACAGGACCACTTGAGGTCAGTCATTTCAACACCTTGTCTCATACACCTTGTCTCATATACCAGTGTGTAATGATAACATGTGTCACAACCATACCAGCAAGGTGGTAAGGACAGGACCACTTGAGGTCAGTCATTTCAACACCTTGTCTCATATACAGTGTGTAATGATAACATGTGTCACAACCATACCAGCACTGGGTGGTAGGACAGGACCACTTGAGGTCAGTCATTTCAACACCTTGTCTCATATACAGTGTGTAATGATAACATGTGTCACAACCATACCAGCAAGGTGGAAGGACAGGACCACTTGAGGTCAGTCACTTCAACACCTTGTCTCATATACAGTGTGTAATGATAACATGTGTCACAACCATACCAGCAGGGTGGTAGGACAGGACCACTTGAGGTCAGTCATTTCAACACCTTGTCTCATATACAGTGTGTAATGATAACATGTGTCACAACCATACCAGCACTGTGGTAGGACAGGACCACTTGAGGTCAGTCATTTCAACACCTTGTCTCATATACAGTGTGTAATGATAACATGTGTCACAACCATACCAGCACTGGTGGTAGGACAGGACCACTTGAGGTCAGTCATTTCAACACCTTGTCTCATATACAGTGTGTAATGATAACATGTGTCACAACCATAAGCACTGATAGGACATGGACCACTTGTCACACCTTGTCTCATATACATACCAGCAGGGTGGTAGGACAGGACCACTTGAGGTCAGTCATTTCAACACCTTGTCTCATATACAGTGTAATGATAACATGTGTCACAACCATAACATGTGTCATGGAACAACCATACCAGCACCAAGGACAGGACCACTTGAGGTCAGTCACTTCAACACCTTGTCTCATATACAGTGTGTAATGATAACATGTGTCACAACCATACCAGCAGGGTGGTAGGACAGGACCACTTGAGGTCAGTCATTTCAACACCTTGTCTCATATACAGTGTGTAATGATAACATGTGTCACAACCATACCAGCAAGGTGGAAGGACAGGACCACTTGAGGTCAGTCATTTCAACACCTTGTCTCATATACAGTGTGTAATGATAACATGTGTCACAACCATACCAGCAGGGTGGTAGGACAGGACCACTTGAGGTCAGTCATTTCAACACCTTGTCTCATATACAGTGTGTAATGATAACATGTGTCACAACCATACCAGCAGGGTGGTAGGACAGGACCACTAACTGTGGTCAGTCAGTTTCAGACCTCTTCTCACCAGACATGTATTATAACTGCTAAGCTGGTAGGGCAGGACAGCAGTGTTCTCCACTTCAGTCAGCTTCATATTCCTTTCATTAACTGTGTATGGCTACTGCACTAGCATGAAACATAATATGCCTGTCACCTGACTTCAATATGACTCTAGGCACAGGCAAATTGTAGCGCAAATAGGGTTGCACAACAAAGAGAAAATGACCAGTCTACCCATATGCGAGCGAAGCAAGCAAAGGTTGGCAACGTGCTTCCCTCGCTTCGGTTCGAAAAATATTTTTAATATCAAAATAAAATATGGCCATCATCAAAGGTAGACACTCATTTCCTCACAGAGTTGTGTTCTCAGATTTCCAACCTCTGTCACATTATGTAATTACACAGACGGGCAGGTGTGATACTTGAACACATGACATGTTATGATGTCTGTTGATTGCAAAATGTTATACACAAAAAATGAGCATGTATTTACAAAACCCAACATCTCTATATATACACACACAATGAGCCGTGAGGGAGTCCGTTACACTTGAGTGCACACCACCCGCTCTGACTGGGTTCGGTATCCCGGCTGCTTCGTTTCTTGGGAAGTAAACCCAAGTACACAATATTGCACTTTTGATTTGCGATTGTACGCTTATAATTTTGTTTATATGTTTTTTCATAACCAGCAATGTATATTATATGTCATGAATAAGTGATAATTGTGTTTTAATTATGTTTGATTTTTGGTTGCATGTGACCTTTAACGATCAGTTCCAATATGTGTTGTGTATTTCAGAGCCTTGCACTGTTTGTGGCATGCTTGTGTCACGACTTGGATCATCGCGGGAAAACCAACGCCTTCATGGTGAAGAGTGCATCTCCCTTGGCAGCAATCTACTCCACCTCCACCATGGAACATCATCACTTCAACCAAACAGTGGCAATACTACAGGTAACTAGCTCACTGGGAGTACCACATTATGAAAACCTCATTATCTTACATTACATTAGGATATCAGCTTTTCACTGGTTTAGGAGTGGGAAATTATTTATCATGTAGCTTAGAGACATTTGTACAGCCAACTGAGAGATCTGAACACATCTTTGATAACTTGCTTACTTGCAATAATATTGTTGAGTTTCCGAAATGAACTAATGTCTTTGAATTCATAGGGTGAATTGAAGTTCCTTGCTTCATTTATGTTGTCTGTTACCAGTCATGCTTAAACTCTGAAACTGTGGACATAGGTTCTGGAACTTTAATGAATGAATGTCAGTAAGCCCATTGTTCACTATGATATGATATGATGTACCTTGTGTGATGGGGTCCTGTAGCTTACACAGAGAGAACATTGTACCTTGAATACTAGTACCTCGAGGTCAACTTACAACTTTTAATGTTAGTCATTGGTCACGTGAGAAAATAGAACACATATCTTACATAATGCTGTAAACCACATAAATATACTGAGGGAAACAAATAAGGGAACACCACATCATCGCAGTGTTCCTATATTATCAGATTTTCACCTACAGTGCAATACAAAGCTTGTGAAGAAACCTGGAAAAGAATAAAGGAACATGTGTGCTTCCATGTGTTCCCTTATTTGTTTCCCTCAGTATATGTATCCTCCTACATGGTCAGTCTGTTGTGTCAGCTTGTTGTGTCAGCTTGTATTTGATGGTGACACTGGAATTAACTGTTGCAGCATGAAGGCCACAACATCTTCAGACACCTTTCCTCAGAAGAGTACAAGAAGGTAAGATGACCTCTGAGATGTGAGTGAGTGAGTGAGTTTAGAGTTACGGCGCTCTCAGCAATTTTCCAGCAATATCACAGCAGGGGACACCAGAATTTGGCTTCATGCATTATACCCATGTGGGAAATTAAACCCTGGTCTTCGGTGTGACCAGGGAACACCTTAACCTCTAGGCTACCCACCTCCCCTCTCTGAGAAGTTACATGTATGTTTATGCACTGTACGAATGGACCCTTCATCTTATCAAAATATAGCGAAGACACAGGGAGCATGGAGAATTTAGTAATATAGCTGGGCTGCTTGGAACATGAAGAAATTTAATACTCTAGCTGGGCTGCATAGAGAATGGAGAATTTGCTAATTTTAGAAAGCTTAGAATTTAGAAGTTACTAATATTTGGTGTAGGTGTATCATGACTAACCAAGAATCGATATTTCAGCCAATATTCATGCTGCCATTTCAGGTTCTTGGAGACATCAGGCACTGCATTCTTGCAACAGACCTGGCACTGTTCTTTGGCAACAGAGCCAAGTTAAAGGACATTGTGGAAAGGAAGGACTTTTCATGGGAGATACAAGAGCACAGGTAAACTCACAAACTGTAACGGCATCATACCGAATTATTATGACAGCAACCTGATGATAAAAAATATTTTTGTATAATTGTTCTGGTTATTTCATGCACATAATTATGTATTGGCACTGGTTGTACTTGTTTGAGAAATAAGGATATTCTTAGCTGTCACTACATATATGCTTAGGTTATACTCAGGTGCATTGTGTTTGAATTGGTATTTTAACATCTTTGTTCATGACATTAATATGTTGCTGTGCAGTCTCTCCATTGTTTGCTTTGCGTCAAAAATGATTTTTTTATAATATTTATACTTAATCATCCATAATATCTGGCATCTAAAGGTAGATTGTTTTGAGTGAGCTTTTGTTTAACCTTAGATTGTAACAATGGAATTATGTGCAACGTATGCAATATCTAGGTGAAATCTGTGTGTGTTGATGGTATGTATAAATTTTAAGTATATTCTGATAACGGTAATTAATGTTTAGAGGATATATGAAAGGGTCCTCAGAAAAAATGAAATATCCTTATTTTACAGCAAAATAAAAGGTTTATGTGATGGAATAAGTGTCCGATGTAACATTACAGGCAGAGCATTTTATCATCCAAGAAAGTCTTCCGCTGGAGATATCACTTAGATGAGGATAGCATAGGATATCACTACAATGAAACTGCATTGCAATACTTTTCAAACATTGTGATATCTCTGTTGCCATGACATCACAATCAAATGGCATCACTAGTCTGTCTGTCTGACTCACTGTACTGTATTCTCAGGATGCTGTTTGTTACTCTTTACAAGCTCTAAATGTTTAAAGAATCTTTATCCTAGACTTAAATACACTTTTTAATCATTTATAGATTGATTACACAATGCCATTTAGACAGTGGCAAAAGTAACATAGGTTATATTTGAGATTACTCTTTCTTGAAAGTCATGCTGGCTGAGCGGTCTAGGTGGCTGACTTTGTGTGCTGGTGATTAGGGGCCTGACTCTGAGGGTGTGGGTTCGAATCCTGGATGGGACTCAACCCAACCAAAGCTCATGAATCTGTGCTTTACTAAGAAAGCGTAATCCGAAATATAACAAATGTTACATTTATAGACTGGTGTTCAATATGTTCGATATCACTATATATATTCCAGTATTATATGTTTGATAAGGATCAAGTTTTGATGATGATCCAACAAGTACACAAAGATTGGGTAGCCCGCACAGGATCTTACTTTCCATGATGAAGAAATGCATGAAGAAATGCATGCAGTCAGTCATGATGTACTTGCAAACCAATGTTTGCATATATTGTGACAGAATCGTTGCACATCATTATCAGAGGGCATGACAACATATGCTACTGAGGATTGCATCCAGGAAATGCCCTTTATTCCACCTCAGCATTAGAGATGTTGTATGATGATCGAAGAATGAGGCAGACGCATAGACATGTTTGAAACTGGGTCATCACAATGTCATGCTGCCAATGTCTTTTATGCCAGCCAAAGTATGATCATCAGAGCATGGAATCAGTACAAGATGTTACCTAGCAACCTGCAGGTGGTGGACAGCGTTCCACTGGATACTGAAAGGACCGGTCTCCAGAAACAGTGGAAAGCATGTGGTGTTGATGTTTTGGACAGTGTTCCACTGCATATGGAAAGATAGGTTTCTCATGAAGAACCTATCGTCTCCGGGAAGTTGGTCTCTAGTCACATGACCTGAGTAAACATTGTATCCGACTCATCCAGCATCACTGATTATTGGTCGTGTGTTGTTTGTTGACATTGTGTGGCACATGACATCAGCTTTTTTATCATGTTTCAGTCAATACCATCTTCAGCTATTTTAACAGAAGCACATAGATTCACATATTTACTTTATGGAGATGTTCCTAAGCAAACATGAAATGCCTAGATGTTATACAAAAAAAGCAAAACAAAGAGCATAGTCTCAAAATGCGGAATGCAGGATACAATTTGAAGTTAGTCATGTTTTTGTGTTTTGTATGAAAAAGTTATTTTCATATATATATATTCTTGTAGATCCTTTTATGTTTTAAATGTAGGAAATATTTTTAAAAACTCACCATGAGCTTCAGATCCATGTGGTTTGGGTCCAATGTGCCAATATCTAGGAGACTGGATAAGGGAATTCATTCATTTCATTCAAGGAATCACACCCAGCCTAGTTGTCTATGGTGCAGTAATTCTGTGTGGAATTGCCTCCCTTGGGCGCACTAGGAAACAATGATCATGGGTTCATATCCTGGCTCATGTTGATTATGTTTCCAGTTTATCAGTACCATACCTGTGCTCAAGGGTTTCGCCAAAGGTGTAAACATCTGATTAGCATCACTTAAGGCACACTTAGCTTACATGCCATGATAGAACTGTAATAGCTTAACATGGGCAATGAAACCAAACTCATTCATTCCATTCACTATTGGAGAGATCATGGTGAAGAGGTTGTTTTACAGAGTATGTGATCGTAAGTAATTCTTCAAAGTTTAAAAGACATTTTTGTCAAGGATAAATTGATATAAGGTTATGATCTGTGCTTCTGTAGTTAACTGTGTCACAGCTCCCACAAGTATCAGTGGGAATGTGACAAAAACCAAGTGCTGAATCCATCATTCGTACAATGTGACCATTTATGATAAATATGAACCTAAAAATATGCCAATAATGTGGTTGTGAATGTCAATTTCATGTCCATATGACTGGAATGTGATTCAGTCAAAAGGCGGGATTTTGTGTCAACTTCACATAAGTATTTTCATAAACCCAGAGGTATTCAGCTGCAGGAGTCTCTGATGTGAACGTCTTAATGTCATGCACAGTCTACTAAATAGCTCTGTTCAATTTCAATTATTATTTTTCCCTGACACGCTAGGCGGGTGTTACGTGACATTGCCATGACATCGTGTGACCTTTGTGCAATGACAAAGCCATGGGAGGTTCAGGCGGAAACAGTCAAGGTCATTTATGAGGAGTTTTATGCACAGGTGACTTCTACAGAGTGTGAAGATGTCTTGGCTGTATCAGCTGATTGTATTCAGCCTGTGTATGCATGGCAGATATATTAGCAGTGCTCATCAACAGTCCTAGGAAAACTGTTAGAGGGTGTATTCATGCATGAGGTTTTGCTTTTGTTTTTTTTGTATTGTGCACTTTGTTTTTAGTGTTTTTCACTGCATTTCTGAATATGCTGGGTAGTTTTACATTTGTTCTTTGTCTAGTGTTTTTCTTACTTTTTTTAAAACTATAACTATTTTAAATGAAAATATACATTTCAAATTCACCTAAACCTTTTAATGCATATAGCACTCCACATTATTTTAAGTATCAACCCTAATATTTTTGTTTATTCAATTCCTATTTCAATTTCTTGATTTTCTTTTGAACATATTTTGGCCCGCCTTGGAGTATTTATTTAATTGTTATTTTTTTTCAAAAGTTTTGAATGTTCTTTAGATGCAGCATCTTGATCCTTCTGTAATGATATAAGTAAATGACATTCATAAGGATTTGCCAGATATTTCTTCATCTGTGTTTGGCTGTTATCATGAGTTCTGTAGATGAAATCAGTTGTAACTGTCTGAGTTAGTAGTAAGCAATGGAGGATTGTACCGTGTCAGGAACATCACATTTATTCCAAAGACCATAATTTTGAAAAATACAAAAATGAATAAATGTGTTAACATATTTCATTGATCTGATAATATTTTTAACTCTATACGCTTCGTTCATATCACCCTTGAATACAACTAACAACAACATGGCCGACCTGAAGATGATATGGCCAATGAATCCTCAGGAAACAAGCAATAATGTTGCGTCTGCTGTACACAATGGTTCAGAGTCAGTCATGAAGCGTTCTCACGAAGCTCATACATAGAGCTGGACCCATTCTGTACTGCTGTATTCAAGGTCAGGGGCGGATCCAGAGGTGGGGTGTGCAAACCCACCCCCCTCTCCCCACCAAATTTTCCCCCTAACCTTTGGACTTATAATTTATGTGCAACGCCCCTTCTCCATAATCCTGGATCCGCCCATGAAGGTGATAGATGATTGTAGTGTATACCTTTCCATTGATGATTTTCTATTCATTTTGTGGGGGTTTTGTCCATTGGAATATGTGTGATGTAAAGCCTTAATTCAACTTTTTTTTTTCAGATATGTTATTGTTAACTCTCAGACTTGTCTCTACATATACTACACATTAGATAACATAGTTACAGAATTTTTTTAAAAATACACTAAATTGTGCTTATTACGTACACATTTATAATAATAAAGAATCAGTTTATTATACCTATAAGTTACTGTCACAAGGTAAGTAGAATTCTACATTTGTTCACATGCAAAAGAACCTGGAAACCTTTTGTTTTGTACAACTGGTGGTGAAAGTAACATATGTTATATTTGGGATTACACTTGGGATTCTAGTACTTTTGTTGGGTTGAGTTCTATGGGATTCGAACCCACACCCAGGTGGTGAAAGGGTCACACCATACAGTAGTACTCCTCAGAGTCAGTAAGGAGTGAGGTATGTAGAGACAAGTCTGGTGTTTTAGTGCTTACTTTGTGGCTAGTGTGACTATGTGGACATCTCTCTCAATCTACAGACATATGCTAATGACTGTTTCCATGACCGCGTGTGACCTTTGTGCCATGTATAAGCCCTGGGATACGCAGCTTAACCTCGTTTATGTCATTATGGAAGAGTTTTGGCAACAGGTAGGAACCCTTGGTCGATATATGAGTTCTACTAACCCGTACTAACATTTATGACAGTTCAGTATCTAACATTGTACATTCCAGCCACCATTCTTATGATGAAATAACCTAGGGAGCAACCAGCACTCATTTAACATCAGGTTTAACTGGAAGGTCTTACAACAACGTAATAAACAGACTTCCTGAGGAGGTCTAGCCCTCAAAAGAGGGTCTTTTATCACAATGATAAAAAGATTTCTGGAAACCTCTTGTTCTACAATGATAAACAGATTTACTGAGCAGGTGTTTTACTGCCAGGATAAACAGATTAACTGGGAACCTCTTGTTCTACAATGATAAACAGATTTACTGAGCAGGTGTTTTACTGCCAGGATAAACAGATTAACTGGGAACTTCTTGTACTACAATGATAAACAGATTTTCTGGTCAGGTGTTTTACTGCCAGGATAAACTGATTTACTGGGAACTCCTAACTCCCCTTTTTATTTAATTCCTATATATTATATAAAGCAAATGTGTTAATAAACTAACTGCTTGTTTCTACTCTAGCAGAAGCATAAGGCAGCCACCTTTCAGGCAGTTCCCTTGAAATTGAAAACCAGATGATAGAGATTTTTTAACTAATTCTGAATTTTTGGGGATAACCTTGAAGATAAAGGTTACTCAGTATCAGTTACGGGTCAAAACCTAGTGAATGTGAACCCATTGGTGAGGTCAAGGTCACCTCTGCAAGGTCAAGGTCACTAGAAGTCTCATTCTGGAACTTGGCTCAAATTTCACAATATTTCACATTAATTTCAATCAATTCTAGTTCCCAAAACCATATTCCATTTTTGCAATAGTTTCAGTGCGGGACGTTGTAATTATTGTGATGTAGATCAGACACTGTTGTGATAGTACTGCAGTGTGTGTAGGCACAATCATGTAGCTTGTACTAGAAGTTGTTAGGGAAGTATCACTTTATGCCTGCAACATTGTACTGTGATTTGAAGTTTTATTTCATCAGGGAAATGGGAAAATGTTGTGGTATAAGCTTATAAATGAATCCTCAACTGATACCTACATGGTTTTTGAAATGGTTTGTATAAGAATGAATTATTTTAAAAAGTAAAGAGTACTTGTCTATTAGGACATTAGTTCTATTAGCTGCATTGATGGTGTCAGTACTGTGGAATCATAAATATCAAAATTACACCTTGTCAAGTTGTCATCAACCAGGAAACAGTCTGTCAGTAGTTAAATGAATCATCACATGCTGTATTAATTGAGAACCAAGGAGGGTCCAGGGTAGAATTGGTCTTCAGCATCCCATGCTTGTCATAAGAAGTTACTAACAGGATCAGGTGGTTAGGTTCACTAACTTGGTTTTTCGATTATTTACAGACCACCTTCATATAGCTGGAATATTGCAGAGTGCAGCATTAATCAACAAACAAACAAAATATTAATTGAGATCTGTCATCCGTCAAGTGATAAGTTAATGAAGGCTAATTGTTTACTACATTATTGCTCCATGTGAATATAGTCCAATCTCACAGGTTATTGCCTGCTGTTTTCTTGGATTTCTTTGTGTGATGTTTTTTAATTATTTCTCTCTATCTGTCATCTTCTGGGTGTCCTGTTTGTCTTCATTACTCAGTCCTCAGTAGGAACTTCACTGTAGAGATACTAAGTTGTCCAGGATTACTGCTGGAAATATGTTTGTAGATAGTTATTGTATAGGTAAACAATTTAAGTGCCTATAACATACACTTACACTTATAAATAATCAGCCTAGACATTCTTGTTATAATTATTGTAAGATTCTTCATTGATTAACAAATGTAACTCAACTTTTTTTATGATTTGCAATTGTGATCATGAAATGTGCTATAATTTCTGTTTAAATTAAGAAAGTAAACTGTAATATGGCCATTATCATCATAAACACATTTTTCAGCCTGAAGTGATAAATTTTTTTAAAGTTTTAACAAAAACACTTATATGCATGTGATGTGATGCTCTACAGTTTCAATATGGTGACCTTGACCTTTGACCTTGTAGGGAGATGAGGAGAAGGAACAGGGCATGACCCCAATGGCAATGATGGATCGGGACAAGAAAGATGAACTGCCTCAGCTTGAGGTGAGCTCAATGTCATTGCCATGTTGAGTGTGAGAAGGGGAGGAGTGATTTATAGCCATGTCAGCAATATGTGGGCCATTTTGTTTGACTGAAGATGAATTCCATGTCTGTAGTATTTGTGCCATATTTTTATGTTTGGAGAAGGTGAGCTGAGAAATGTTTAACCATAACAGGGCCCCGTTCCTCAAAACGATCATAGCACTAAGCTGATCGTAACTTTAACAATTAGACTTACGACTACGATTGCTTTGAGGAACGGGGCCCTGCAGTATTTCAGTCATATTGTATGACTGGAGCAGGTTCACAGTTTGAATTTATGGCTGTTTCAGTAAGACCGTGTCAGACTTTAGGTCACCAAAAAAACACCTTTTTAGGAAGTGCAACCAGTTGAACAAAAGATGTTTACCAACAACCACCTGGACTCGTTCCACAAAACGATCGTTGCACTAAGATGATCGTAACTCCCATACTTTAACATAGACTTACGACTGTCGTAGTGCTACGATCGCTTTGAGGAATGGGCCCTGGTGTTATCACTCCTTCCAGCAATCTATTCCTATGATTTCCATCAATCATTCGCCTATTAGTCCCTATGAAACCTGATCCTACAGAAAATTGAGACCAAGTATCCCCTGATGGCACATTTTGAATTTTCACACTGCATCAGCTACACGTAAGGTCTAAATATATGATGTTTTATCTCTAGGTGGGCTTCATTGTTGGAATATGTTTGCCCTGTTATGAGTTGCTGGCCCAGATTCTTCCCGAGACAACACCAATGGTTGATGGAATAAGGTTAGTCTCTTCTGTTCTCAACAAACCTGTGACAGCAGCTTAATAGTGGTAATACATATGTCTTTATGACACACTTGGCTCAAATTGTTTGTCATTAATAGTATTACGCTAAGAATCTGTTCTGTACAAAGTGAAGCTTTGGTTTATATGTTTGGGAAAGAATTAAGACATATACAATCTTTGAAAGTAGCCATTTATTGCACCTTGGCATGAATGCAATATTTGTTAGAAATGTAAAAGATATTTAATATTCCCTTCCAGAGCAAACTTAAACAAATGGAAGGAACTGGCTGAGAAAGCCAAGGAAGAAAACGAAGCAGAGAAGGAAGTACTTCAGGAAACTAAGTCAAAAGTAAAAAGTGCTGACTAAGGACAAAAGAGAAGCTTTCCCAATGGACAGAATTACAAATGGTGATGACCATTGTGTGACGCATTGATGGGCATGAATATCTTGCTGGAACCTGGACTGACTGCCATTATGTCATTTAGTATGGACACAGTACCTGTGAAGACCTGCATGGCTCAACTGAAACACTCAGTCTGGGGTGAATATGCAGGAGGCATAGAACTTGTTCAGCAGGGGATTTAGATACAGTACAGTTTACTGAAAATCATTGACAAGACTTTTATTGTGCTTAGTGAATGGTGTTCATCATGGATGCCAAAACACGGGACACAGACAGAAAGTGAAGAGGACATATTGCTGTGGTTAAGTACTGAGCAAGATCTTTACCAGAACACAATGTTTTATAAACTACATGACATCTTTTGTAGGGGATATGTGGGTGTTTAAAGTGTTGGAACATAGAACTTTTGCCAGGATGGCTCTATGAATAATATACCTCAAAGGCATGATATTCTCACTTTAGGAACTGGAGGATGACATTACTATCCGACTTGCATACCAGTGTTTCATAGTGTTTCCTACTTTATCTTTTGCTAATGCAAAAAAATATAGACATCATCACGTTGCAATCTGGATTGCATCAAAGGCTGACTGGAGAGCACTGGTCCCTTGTATGTATGAGGATTTGAAGAGGATGTCTACAGGACAATCAACTTAAGTATCTGTGTCACCTGTTGTGATATGACAGTAGGTAACTAACCCTTTTTAATGTGGATCACTTCCAAGACTTTCTTGGTGAGCAGTGGTCCCTTTTATGTATAGGGCTTTGAACAGGATGCCTACAGGACAGTCGACTTAGGTCATTGTGTCAATTGTTGGAGAAGGGAGTTAGAAATGAGTGTCATGTTGTTAAATGACAATGGAACTGCAGCTTGTCCTTGTGACAGAGAATGATGGAGAGAACTGTGATGTGAAGGGTTTCACCAAGTGGTATAGGTCCATGATTAGTTTCCTGTTTGGGGGCAGTGGGGTAGCCTAGTGGTTAAAGCGTTGCCTCTCCACGCCGAAGACATCGGTTCGAATCCCTTCATGGGTACAATGTGTGAAGCCCATTTCAAGCAGACATATTGTGATATGACTGGAATGCTGTTCAAACCCAACTCACTGACTCAAACAATGTGAAGAAGGTACTGAGGAGCTCTTCTGATCTGGAATCGTGGTTGGAGATACGTGTCATCTTACCACAGATGTTCAGTTTAAGTTTGTTGGAAGTGACACATGACATGTTGTGCAGTTTACCAATGATATTAGAATATTTTGATTGACTTGCAACATGAATGAAGGTTGGTTTTTAAAAGCTCACAGTAGTTGTACAGTGTATGTATGGAAACCTGAAACTATTCAGCTGTTGGAAAATAATTGCAAGAGAATACATTATCATTCAGGATAACTTTTGTGAATCAATATGTACTTTCTTTTGAGCTTTAAACTATGCGACAATCAAATAACAGATTCCATTTAAACCAAGTATTTCATTTGAAGAATTGAAGGATATGTTCACTGGACAGTTCACCTGTGTCACCAGTATGATACAAATTTTGTATTGCGTTGCTCATGTCATCCTTTTCTAATAGTTTGTAAATCAACAATTATGAGTTTTGATTTTCATGACAGTGAAATAGACGTCTCAAATTTAACATCCTCTTGCTTTTAGAAAAGTATACAACTTTATGGATAACATCTTCTTATTTGATTGAGTAATTTTCAGTGTAAAGTCTTACACCATTATCAAGTTAAATGTGAAACTGAGTTAATTAAAAATCAAATATAAGTCAGCCCATCTAATAAACAAGCATTGGTATCTATTGAGTTTTATGCTCTGTTATTTCCTCACCAACTTCTAGAATGCTGATCAAACGATTCCCTTACATTCAGTCACCCTCAGACATTTCTCACACATTACTGTTATTGAGCTATAATGTATAAATTGGTTCAGATATCATAATTATGTATATATTCACCACCACTATATCACACAGTGCATTAAAGACGATGTCTTGACCAGGGTAAGGAAAGCATGTGTCATTTGGGATCTCATGAACGTAGGTGAAATTACATAATTGATATGCAAAACAATGTCAAAAGTTTGATTGCAATATACAAATGAAAATTTTGATGACATTATTTTCTTAAAGATATTAGTTTAGGAATGTATGATAATTAACATGTTTACATATATATGACATACACATTCCTGTTTATATATAATAGTATATACACCTACATACATACATACATACATACATACATACATACATACATACATACATACATACATACATACATACATACATACATACATACATACATACATACATACATACATACATACATACATACATACATACATACATACATACATACATACATACATACATACATACATACATACATACATACATACATACATACATACATATATACACATACATACATACACACATACATAATACATAAATACATACACACACATACATTCATGCACACATACATATATTTGTGATTGCACCGTGTGTTCAGCCTTATCCTGACTGAGAATGCAAAATGGCCTTGGTTTGTACAGGACATGTATATCTATTTGAATTGACTGTTGATATGACCTATTTGTACCAATGAAGATCCATGTCATTGATGTCTGATGTATGTGTATCCTACAGCTGTCAGTGATTGGACAGAAATAAACAATTTGAATATGATTCCTTTAGTGTTGCTACCTATTTTCGCATGATTTAGAGTGAGTGAGTCTGATTTAGCAGTTTAGCCTATATTCCAGGCATGTGGCAGTTATGGACCAGGGTCTCCTTTAACGAAGCAACCTTTACTAAGGTTAACCTTAACTCCCAGTTTAACATGGCACTAAGATTACCTTAGTGACTTACCATCACCTTAGTGCTTTGTGAAAGGAGGCCCAGGGCCTAATTTCACAAAGCACTAAGGTGGTCGTAAGTCACTAAGGTAACCTTAATGCAATGTTAAAGAATGGGAGTTAAGGTTAACCTTAGTAAATGTTGCTTCGTGAAAGGAGCAATTTTGTTTTCATTGTACTCTACCTGTTTGAAATTAAGAAACAAACGCATAGTGACAGAGGAGAAATATGGTTTTAAAACTCTAATTCTGCTCAGTTTCCCACATCAGAGGTTGCAGTTATAGTTTCTATGTTTGTTAGTTTGTTTGCTGTTACACGTTGCACTCAACAATATTCCAGGGCCTCCTTTCACAAAGCACTAAGGTTATGGTACGTCACTAAGGAAACCTTAGTGCAATGTGACAGAATGGGAGTTAAGGTTAATCTTATTATAGGTTGCTTCGTGAAAGGAGCACCTGATATATGGCAGGGGTCTGTAAATAATCGAGTCTGGGCCTGGCAATCCAATGATCAACAGCATGAGCATCAGTCTACAAAATTGTCATACGTTCAAATGTTGACATCCGATCCCCTCAGTCGCCTCTTACGAGACGAGAAACATGGGTTACTCAAGAACAATTCTAACCCGGATCTTCACGGGTCGTTGCAGAGGCAGACAGCTAAGTCATTAGGTTGTTGTAGCAAAAAAGGATGAAGACAGCTTGGAGTCCTTAGTGACAATATTTTATTTTTCTTCCTTTGTTAAAGAATATCCCTAAGACTTTCTGTCAAAATCGGATCAAGAACAAAAGTGTCAAAAGAACGAGCCACTGTAATCGACATTGCTATGCTTATAATTGTCTTATTATCTTGCACTGCGAGTCGTGTGTGACGGAAACCATTCTTTCTCCTGTCTGATTGATAAACTTGGTGTGGGTGTAGTTATGCTTGAGGACAATGCTATTCAAGACTTAACTGACATAATTGGTTATGACGCATGGGAATGCTAGTCTGTCATAAGGACCCTGAAACAAATATATCCAAGAAAGCCCTAGAAAGTCTAGAAAATGTGGTAAGTCTAGGTTCCGAAAATGAAGAAAGTCTCAGGGCTCCTTTTCATTATACATGTATTTTATTTTTTTACTATGGGCTTTTTTTCTGTAAAATATGTTCATTTCAGAGACCAGTTGTTAGTCTATGGGAATGCATAATATTCCAGCTATATGGTGACGGTCTGTAAATATCGAGTCTGGACCAGACAATCCAGTGATCAGCATCACGTTGTTTCGATATCCTCAACTAATTGTGCTGTACTTGTGGGTAGCCCAGTGGTCAAAGCCTCGTCCGCTCGTGACGCCGAAGACCCGGGTTCGATTTCCCAGATGGGCACAATGTGTGAAGCCTATTTCGGATGTCCCCCGCTGTGATATTGCTGGAATATTGCTAAAAGCGGCGTAAAACCATACTCACTCACCCAATACGACATATTTTGTTTACGTGTTGTTTGACGCCGCTTTCAGCAATATTCCAGCTACATAACGACAGCCTCTAAATAATCCAGTCTGGACCAGACAATCCAATGATAGACATCACAAGCATCGAAATGCACAACTGGGATACGATTATAACCGTAGGAGTTCTTCTAAGTCAGCATTAATTTGCGACAGAATTAAATTTAAAAAGTGGTTATGATCATAACTTTCTTTATTTTGTAGCGCCAACACGAGGCAGCTGATCAGTTAACACTGACGCTCACTTTCACATTTGTGGCATAAGCATAAATGTTTGAGATTAAATTATAATACATCAATTGTTCTTCTTTTTCAAGATGAGTCAATACATCAGATATTTATATGTCTTTAAAGACGGTATCGACTCGCAAACCATTGCTGCATTTAATTCAAAGCATTATCAAGTGTGTTTGAAACGTCCACGCCCGTCTAGACTGTCCGTCAAAACAATTTCCTTTGAGCGTCACGTTAAAATAGGGGTGAACACTATAGCATAAATGAACCATTGAAATCACTGACTATGCCATGCTTAGGCTAAACAATCGCAACGCAGTTCTGTTCTCTCCATTCGCGTTAACAAAGTGAGTGTTTGTTGGTAACTAACGTCACACAGACTGTCCCACTAAACCCAAACAGGCCATGCTATATATACATAATACAGCATATTTTTAGACGCTAGCAGAACAGTGCTACTTTAGTTAAAATGTCAAGAAGCAGGACTAAAGATGTTAATGAATTTCTAACGTCAATAGGCCTCCTGTAACTGTCTATAACAACCATTGTATTTCTTATGCCCAACAGAAACAGTTTCACGGGTATTGTTACGTATTTATAATGCCAATGACAGATATCCTTTATGTTACAACAAACGAAGCCTCTGTTGGTGTCTTCCGAACTGATAAGACTGAATGCAGGAACGCCGAAAAACAGCTCAAACACTTCTGTGTACAGTGTGATTCGTCCGTGTACTACTCATCTGACAATATTTGGAGGCGTAACTGTTTGTCAGCCAATCAGTATAGAGGGGACCAACAGGGTATAAGGCCCATGAGACCACGTTAGCAATCTCTCAACCAGGTTCCCAGGGTATGTCATTACACATGATGGGGTTGTCTCCCAAAATCAAGCTTGGATTTGGATTTTGTGTGGCTGGCGTCATCTTTGACATCATTGGCTTCCTAACACCCTGGTGGGTGACAATCACCTCTCATAGAACTAGTGGATTACATGTGTCGTGGGGATTGTTCCAGCTATGTTTTCTCACAACTTCTTCCTTTGAGTGTATGCCATATTTTTGGGGTAAGTTGGATTATTAGAGAAGGCGGGAATTAGGTTCGACGCCGCTTTGGACGGCACCTCGGTTTAAGCACGGCGTTTTGTATATTTTTCCCTTTCATGACGCTCTTTTACGGTTTCATTCGCTCTGATAGGATCTGACACGCATCCTTACAGCTGGATATCCGATCAGTTACGCTTCAATTAAGATCTGTTGCGAATATTTGACGATCAGGGCCTAGATTTCCGAAGCTCTCTTAGCTCGTAAACTCGCTCGTTCACACGAGTTTGAACAACGCTTTGACATCGTTCAATTTTCAGTGCAAACACACAAACAGACATTCAATTCTTAAACAACTTCAGATGTAGTAAATCCTCTATTTGCCATCCTATCCCAGAAGCATGCAGAGCCATTGTCCAGGCCTACAAAGATGAGGCTTGCCGGCGGCATGGAAAGCAAAGGCCAAGGAGAGCAATAGGGGCTGTGAGTGGGAAACATATAGCCATCACAAAGTAAAACACAGCTTGTCTATTCCATAACTGCAAGGGCTATTGCTCCATATTAATGACATTTTAATGCGAATTACCATGTCATCTGGATATAGAATTGAGTGGTATAGATTACATGTGTGGTGCACAAATATTCAATATTCCCACCACCGGAACCTTTGGTAAATGATGAACGAGAAGAACATACCTTCATTCTGGGCGAAGATGCTTTCCCGCTCAAGAAATATCTGTTGAAGCAGATTGTGCCCATGTGGGGGATCGAACCCGGATCTTCGGCGTAATGAGCGAACGCTTTAACCGCTAGGCTACCCCACCGCCCCAGTACCTCAAGAAGTACTTCATGGAGGAGGAGCTGTTCCATACCAGACCAGATGATCTCTTGAACAATTTGTCCCCCTGAACATTCTGCAGCTTAAAGATTTGAATCTGCTTGTCCACGATTATGTTGATCTGCTTCAGTAACGAAGAAGACATTTTCTCTGTTACCTTTCATTTCTTGAGGACAGGGACTCAGTATGTCTGAATGACGTTCATTTATTGGGAAAATAAACTTTCATTACAACAAAGTAGTTGTGTCACAAAACTGAATGACTCCCATTTATTGACAAAATAAACTTTGTTGTAATGACGAAAAAATAGTGTGATACGGCTGGCAGTTGGATCACAATGAAGTTCGTCTGGCAGCGTGACACGATTTATAGGAGAGAGTGAGTGAATTTGGTTTTTAGCAATATTCCAGCAATATCACTGCGGGGAACACCTGAAATTGGCTTCACACATTGTACCCATGTGGGGAATCGAACCCGGGTCTTCGGCGTGACGAGCGTACGCTTTAACCACTAGGCTACCCCACCGCCCCCGATTTATAGGAAAACACACCAAACGCGCCATAACGTGTCGCAGCACAAGGGAGCGTAACAGATCTTGATATATCGTGATAGATCGTTAGTCGTAGTACAGCCTGTTAAAAAGTTAATAGAAATGCGTTGAATCGTATTAGATCGAGATTGATTGTGCACAATGTGACACAGCGCAGGATATCTTAATGTGATAGTAATAGATCTTCATAGAATCGAAATAGATCTTGGTATAATCGTAGGACAATGGGAACTAAGATCTAATACTCGTTATTACGATCATTCCGACACGCCCCATTCCACATTTTCACGCTCTAATACGATTTGTTCTGATGGCCACACTCTACTACGTAGTAGTATTAAACATGTTTAATATCTTGCCACGAATATAAAGATCTCTTGCGATCACCACGATTTGGATCTGCTATCCCTCACACTTTATAAGATGAGTTACGATTTTCAAAAAATCATGTGGCGTTGTAATAGAGCAGTTGGTCTACCATTAGCCTTACTTTTTAAAACGGCAATAGCGACGCAGCTACTCTTGTTTCAGCTGACGGTACAGCGACGGCCTTATCATCACTAGGGTTGTGCCTTGGAGGGGCTTGTGTGGTTGTGTTGTGCGTCTTCGTGTTTGTGAAGACCAACCTGGAACTGTTAAAGAACAGTGGTTTGGTGTTGGCCTATCTCTCAAGTACGTTTTGATCATACACTTATACGTTAAAAAGGGTTTTGGTGTTTGTGACAAATTTCATGAATATGAAAAGAAGATACTATAAAAGAATTTATTCAGTTAAATGTAAGTATTAGATCAGAAATTCCTGTCTTTTCTACGTATATTTGCACACGTTAAATATTGTAGTCTTTATATCTGTATATACCCGTTGTCACTGGTATGTACGAGGGACTATCAAAAGGTTTTGAGCCGAAAATATGTTAAAAATAACTAAGATATTGAAGAATGGTTTATATCATTCACATACACGTAATATTGACATGTACATGTCCCCCGTTTCTAGTCACGTGACATCTAACCACATGTATCCCTATTGAAACGGCAGAAATGGATAAGCTTGAGCACAGAGCAGCCACAAAGTGTTTGGTCCTCTAGGACCATCCGGCGAAGCACACTGAAGAGCGATTGACAGCAGTATATGGGAACTCTTGCCCATCATCTGCAACCATCAAGCGATGGGTGAGGGAAATCCAGTGTGATAGAGATGGTCTTGAAGACGACCCCGTCCTGGGTCCCGTTCCACAAATTAAAGCGATCGTACAGCTAAGATGATCGTAACTCCCATACTTTAACATAGACTTACGACTGTCGTAGCGCTACGATCGGTGTGAGGAACGGGGCCCTGGTCGGCCAACAACCAGCACCAGCCCGGAAAACATTGACCTAGCGAACACCCTGGTAATGAGCAACGGTCGAACCTCCATCCATGAGTAAGAGCAGACAAGTGGCATCTCATATGGATGAGTTGTAACCATCCTGCATGAACATCTCCGCATGTCTAAGGTTTGCACAAGATGGGTCCCAATAATATTCACCAGCGAAATGAGGCTCACGAGGGTCACCATAAGTAATGCCATGAGAACAAGATATAAACATTTTAGGTTAGTTACTAGTGATGAAACGTGGATTTATGACCATGCCCCGAGAGCATGCAGGAATCCATGAAATGGAAGCACGTCAAGTCTCCTCCGACCAAGAAGTTCAAGTCGTCCAGATCGTCCACGAAGGTTATGGCCACAATATTTTGGGATAGCCAAGGCATCATCTACATACATTACCTTCCACGAGGAACTACGATTAATCAGGAATATTATGGTACCCTACTGAAGAAAGTGAGACAGTCTATCAAGGAGAAGAGACAAACTCAAACGTGGAGTTCTTCTTTCTCAGGACAACGCGCCAGTCCATACCAGTCGTGTTGCATTGGCCGCTGTCGAAGAATGTAGATTTGAAATCCTCACCCACCCTATTCTCAAGACATGCACCAAGTAACTACCACCTGTTTCCTGATCTGAAGAAGCACCTCCGTGGTAGGAGATTTGAGGATGATTCATTAACTCACTAGAACTGTAGAAATGTGGCTACAGGACCAAGAAAAGGAGTTCTATAGACAAGACATACATGCCTGGCAGACAAGATGGACCAAGTGCATCGACTTTCAAGACGATTATGTTGATAAATAAATGGGGATTGCATCAATGTTCCGCCTCTGAACATTTTAGGCTCAAAACGTTTTGATAGCCCCTCGTATAACAGTTTGAGTTCTATATGCCGAATGTATGCTTTCTACTTTCAGCAATATTCATCTTAGCTGGGGGAATAATTTTTGCCATCAAAAAAGAAGACTACTTCTTAATGACGGATCTGAGCTGGTCGTTCGTTGTCATTATTCTAGGAGGAATTTTTCTCCTGACTGGAGGGATCGTTCTGACACTGGACAAACTAATTGGGGGAAGAACGAGAGAGAGAGAGCAAAATGCAGAGGAGTATGTCCTTTCAACCGTTGATGTGTTCAGTGTTACACATGGTCTGTCACAATGAAGTTCTTGTATAAACTGTGAGTACTCGTTATATCCTCTTTTCATGAAATACTGGAAGGGGCACTATCTCGGGTATTTTTCTTTTGGTTTAGAGATGTCGATCTCGTAGTCTTCAATGCTACAGAAATACTGTTCAGAGCGAATCTTAAAGCCTTTATTGGGTGTAAACAATAAATTGAAAAAAATACACTCACGAAGTACAATAGATTTACAGTGATGTCATGGGGTCACCCAGCAAGAACCAAGAATCCTAACCCTTTGTTTAGTGTCTGTGTGTAAGGCAGGGTTTTAACATTCCTCAAACTTGGATTGGTTTTGTAGCAGCAATGTTCGCCAAGCTCATGACCTGTATTGAAATAAAGTCATTTCACAGTATCAATAGCTTTTGTCGCAAGAAATCCAAAAGGATTCGCTGCATAGCATTGAACAGTTGTACAAAGAAGCTATTCACACGTTTTCACTCTCTTTATATAGCCTCCAAAGTAAACAGAATAGAGAACATAATTTATACCCAGAACTCATGCAGTGTACACTTACCATGTCATTCCAGAATTGAGCTGTACTGTATAAATCATCAACTGGGATCTGTGCTTCAAATGTGATACAACCCGTGAAGATCTGGGTTAGAATTGATCTTCAGGAACCCATGCTTGTCGTAAAAGGCGACTAACGGGGTCGGGTTGTCTGGCTCACCGACTTGGTTGACACATGTCATCGACAAGCTAATCACGTTAATACTTTGGAAGAGGGCTACCGAGGGCTTCCTAGTGAATAGTTTTAATTTTTTATTGGAATTAATACTTTATTTCTGAGCCCCTGTTACAAGCAGAACCAGACATCCAGGGTACTGCTTGGCCAAATCAGATGAGGTAAAATAGGCAGCTTTAAAAGAAAAAAACAAAATTATACCAGTTAAAAAGGCAATTGTTATACATGTTAGTTTTGTTACTTAAGTTTATATTAAAGTATGATATAAGGGATCAGCTATTTAAAAGAAACCCACTTACTTTGACACTCATTCCCACTCTGATTCACTCACATTCTGCACTCAACCATAAACAGGTTTAATGTAGTCTCCTCAAAACATAAATTTAATTAATCAAGAATGGTTGTACTCATTAAATCAATATTACTGAACATCTGAAATCGACATATCTTCATTAGCTAGTTCCTGGTACCTCATCCACTTTGTATAGAACTTGTTTTTTGTTAAAAGCATAATATTTCTTTCAATGATATATACCTGTTGTGGATATAATGTTTAAAGTGATTAAAATTCAGGGTTGTTTTAAAACTTTACATTTATAGATAACGAATTCAGCTAATGCAATAGTAGGTCAAACATATCAGGATATATACTTTCCTTCAGACCAAACAGAATAAATTGAAGGTCAAATTTCAAATTATGCACATGTAAGCACTTTTCAGAAAGTAGGCTCAATAGTGATGCAAGAATTATTTAACTTATTTAACGTTATTTAACCCAAAATTAGTGGAATACTTTTTCAACTTCAAATTGACAAATAGAATATAAATTATATTATCAGATAAGTTAATTTTATGTAAGATAGTGAAAGAAATATGTTCAAATCAAGTTATCTATAACCAGTGACTTACTGAGTTTATAAACATGATGTCCCCACGAACGTGTTCTTTTTTAACACTGCTTGTGAATGATTTTAGGTAGTCTAGTCTCTGGAAGATTTAGGAGATAAACGTACTGTGTTTGGAAATTAGATGAATGTTAGACCGAATTGATGGTCTCTAAATTGCATTTGAAGCCGAACGCGTAGCGTGAGGTTTCAAATGATTAATTTAGAGACTATGAATTCGGTCTAACATTCATCTAATTTCCAAAACAGTATGTTTATCTCCATTCTATCATAACCGATTTAACATCGAACTTCCTCGTCCCGTGGAAGACACTGCGTAATCCGGCATGGGACGAGAGGCGAATTGAACTTGTCTGTGAAGGGAGTGGTAGGTTCCGTTCGTATATTTTTAAACATTGCAACATAAAAACTATTCTGTCCAAAGAAAACAAGCTACTATTTATTCAATGCAATAATGTAACACCTAAGAGCTTGGTTTATATAATCATAACTCCACACGACCGAAACCGACCTATTGTTTTGTGTGCCGTGTTACTGTAAACCCCACCCCCCACCCCTGGCCACACTATAATGGAACCGTCGGACCTACTTTTTTCTTGGAAGTAGACAGTTACTTAACAGTTTGAAATGGCAGACGAGCCAGTGTTTACATTTTGCGAAAGGTTGAAATTCGAAGTGACAGTGGTACAGACTTGACTGACTGTCGAACCTGAACCCTGCAGAATCGAAGAATAGATACTTTTCTGATCGATCTATGACCTGTAACTCATCAAAGCCTGTTGATTTTTATGACCGGCGAGTGTCGATCATGATTCCACCCCACCATACATAAGAGAGAGACAGTGCTGCTTTGTGTACATGCGACTAATTTGGGATTCCTTGGAACATTGTTCTCATCATTTGGGACTGGATTGTGGCCAAGCTTTTCAAAGTGTACGTACATAGCAGTGACAGCCTTGCGGGTAAGGTGGCAGAGAGCGGAATTCTCATGGTTCAATTTTTGATATTTTGAACGATGCAACAGGACATGATGGAGTATGAGTGGCAAATTTTGTGTTTCGCCCGAGCGTTATCTTGCGAATTTCCCATTCTAAACGGAAACAAATAAACCATTTACCACGTTGGTAAATGTTTACGAACGTTTTGCCGCACAAATAGGGACAGATAGGGATGTATTTTTACAAGATTTTCTGATTTATATGTTAGATATTGTTTGTTTATGTTTGGGGCTGTGTGTTGTATTTGAGTTTGAATATTTTTATAATAGAAGGTTATATTTATGATAGTGAGGTTCCTTAATAATTGTGGAGGAGAAATTGTATAATTGTAGTTTTCGAGTTTTAATAAATGTTTTATCAGCATTTCCATCACGTCTGTTGTGTTGATATTAGTCATGTTGGTGGCCAAGCTGAAGTAGTGCGACAGTGTTGTAAACGTGCGCAGTGAAGCGCCGTGAAATCAGACGCATTTTCAATCCAAATTGATACCGTCTGATTTTATGGATTGACCAATCAAATTCGAGCATTTCACGTAGCCATGGTAGAATGGGTATTAGACCTGTCGCTACACTTCCAGGCGTGTTGGTTACAGATGACGTCTAACCAGAAGATGTATTTTATACCCAGAGATCTGGATAACTGTGCATAAGGAGTCTCTGGTCCGTAGATTCAGCAGTTTTTCGGTTCTCTTCACGTGATCTGTCTGCGTATCAAATTTGGAAACTCATCTGTCACAGCTGTAATGTCAACACTCGAGAGATTGTCCGGGATCAGTGTTCCCCTGACATCTGCTCGTTAACAGAACATTTGAGCGATTTTATAGTCAAACATGTGCTGCTATCAGAAGGCTTGCCTGTTTCAGAAGCAGGAAGCTTGGCGCATGGTAAACTAAAGAAAGCAGCCACCACACACACAAGCAACGCTAACCAGCACGTCGTAATGGTATAAACTCCTATTTTGATATGGGTAAAATTGATAACTCATAGTAAAAGTCAAATCCAGAGTGTATATGAGTAAGTTGGGTATAACATTGCTATATATGCTTTTACATGTACATCAGTTCGTGAGAGAAACAAGGCTCGAGGCCAGAGGATCCTTGCACGACTAAGGAAGGTAACTCTACATCTGCACAACAATTTTAGATATATGAGCCAGTTCGAATTTCCAGGAATGTTCATTCGGACAGTATTTCGGCTCATTCCGCCTCAAGGGTAAAGGGGGTATAAGCATTTCAGTAAGCCTCCTGTAACTCCTTTGGCCGGATTATAAGCTATCTGGACCTAGGTGGAGATTTCAAAAGGTTTTGTTTCGGGTGTGTTTTAATGTACCAATTACAAACGGGATGTCTCATGCAAAAACCCCAATGTGAGTTACACCATATGTCCTCGTGGTTATGTTTAGGTCAACTGTTGGCTTGCCACTGAATGCGTTTGTTTCATGTCTCCCCGTGGGGCGGGTGAGTGAGTGAGTTTAGTTTTACGCCATACTCAGCAATATTCCAGCTATATGGCGACTGTCTGTAAATAATCGAGTCTGGAACAGACAATTTGGTGATAAACAGCATGAGCATCGATCTGCGCACTTGGGAACCGATGATATGTGTCAACCAAGCCAGCGAGCCTGACCATCCGATCCCGTTAGTCGCCTCTTACGACAAGCATGGGTTACTGAAGATCAATATCTTCACGGGTCCCGTGGAGCGGGCCCGGGGTGACCACGACCTTCCTCGAGCACTCCTGTCATCACGGTTTGTTGGTAATTCATTCCTGAGAGACTGAAAGCGTGCAGCCGACCGTGGCAGATATCTATTATGATTATGGAAAGGATTTTATCGCTTTTGTTCACCTTAGAGATAATGTCATGATAATGAATTTTTCATTTGCCTTATGATGACGTAACTGTGGCCAACCAACCATGTGGCATAAACAATCTTTGGAAATTTGGAGTCACGCTGTATGATGTGTGAACTATTTCTGGCACACAAACCTTGATGATGAGAGAGACGGTAGGCAATGTCTGGCGAGATCCTGATCATGCCAGAAAACAATGATTGCACTTCTAACGCAGACTATTGTGGCGCTCCTATTCATTATGGTAGCGTCATGAACAACAATATAAAAGCGACACAAACATTACCCTAGACTTCATGGAAAGGCCGTATGCCTGATGCAGACGAGTGTGTGAGTTTGGCTGTACACCATTTTTAGCAATATTCCAGCAACATCCCGGCACTGGCACCAGAAATTGGCTTCACGCATTGTACCCATGTGGGGAATCGAACCCGGGTCTTCGGCGTGACGAGCGAACGCTTTAACCACTAGGCTACACACCCGCTCTGATATCATTGTGTATTCATTGGTGTGCAGTGCTTATATCTAGCTTACCAAAAACCTAAAATATTGCTACTGCTTGTGCTACTATTTTATAGACACTAAAATAACAATCAATTCTCATTACTTTCCTGTTCATGAAACATGGTTACACGAAGAGGCGAGCTTGAAGTGAACAGCGTCACCTACATCAGCGTTTAAAATTCCCACCTGTCAACAACGTCTCCCTGGGGTCTTTTTCAAGATGGCGGCACATCCGGTCGCGCGATCCAAGATGGCGACACTTCCGATCGCCCGATCCAAGATGGCGGACGCGTTTCAAGATGGCGGACGACGGACGGAGCGTTTCAAGATGGCGGACGCGTTTCAAGATGGCGGACGCGTTTCAAGATGGCGGACGACGCGTTTCAAGATGGCGGACGCGTTTCAAGAGGGCGGACGGGTTTCAAGATGGCGACGGACGGGGAAGGAGAGGGAGAAGGAGGGAGGGAAGGAGAGGGAGGAAGGGAGAGTGGCGTGGACGATGGCGTGCGGTGACGATGATGTAGTCCTAAAGTGTGTTTATTGTGGTACCAGCCTCAAGGATACCTATATTTACCGGTTGACGCATGGATGCAAGTGTGTAGTGAAACGAATGCTGGGCATTCACCCATGCCAATGTATGACCCAGCTGTGGTCCCTGTGAGTGAGGTACACACCACAAAACGGTCCTTTTCTGGGCCACCCATCTCTCTCAAGAGAATGGTACATTCAATGCAAACAACAATAATAACAACGATAGACTGGCATTTTTTTCAAACGTTTATTTCCCCCGCTAACAAGAACACTTTGACAAAAGATGCAGGATTAGGGGCGTTCCTGAACTTTTGTTTACAAACAGTATGAACTGTAACATCATAATTGTAACATATCACAATATATTCACCTAATGATCTTAGCAACGTTGTGATTTCATTGTATCTACTATTAAATGGTTCAAGTGGCTGTAAAGTTTGCAACACAATGCCCAGTAACGGTACGTACTCACACATGTTGTTTTCATTCAATGGGCTTTCCTGTCCACCATACTCTTGATCCATTTGTTTTGGGGAATTGTTTGCACTCCTTCGTAACCCCGTGTCACGATCGTGACTATCACTAAGGCGATCCCGAGATTTAACTGTGAAGAGTGGGCATAAGACCTTTTTTTTGAAAGTGACGGCCCCAAGACAAATGGCTACCGCTGTTGTGTTTACGTTAGACATTGCATAACTGTGACGTCATCGATGACTTCACAGCTCATGTGGAATTCCTAGAACTGGGTATTTTCCGAGAACTGCTCATTCTCATTTATTTAACGTAGGAGCCCTGCATTGCCATTCGGGGCGATAGCATTAAAGTCATCTATGTCTTTCCAGTTTCATCTGTATACCATCCTGGGCACTGGTACCGTCCTTTTGGCTGCCTCCCCATAACTTAGTCACATTTTCAAATAGGCTCGGTAGGATAGGTTCCAATAGAGGGACACACACAGGCACACACACCTCTCGTAAGAGGGAATGCATCATGTCGTCCACCGTGGACACGGCGAGTGCGTGATCGCCATCATGAACTGCATCCGTGCCATCTGTATTCTTGATTTTGAGGCAGATGCAGAGGTAACACTGACTCAAGTCTATGTAAGCACTGACAGGGTTAGCAATGTTAAATTGGAGGGGATCCGTGACGTAAGATGGCGCAGGTCTTCCTGTCTACGCCAATGGTACAACCGACTATCATGCCACATTTCAGTGTATCTATTGTGCTACATTATTGAAGGACACTCACACCAGGCGTTTGAGTGAGTGGGTTTAGTTTTACACCACGCTCAGCAATATACCAGCTATATGGTGGCAGTCTGTAAATAATCGAGTCTGGACCAGACAATCCACTGATCAACAGCATGAGCATCCATCTACATAACTGGGATACGATGGAATGTGTCAATCAATTCAGCGAGTCTGATCACCCGATCCCGTGAGTCGCCTCTTACGACAAGCATGGGTTGCTGAAGACCAACACTAACTCGGATTTTCATGGGAATCAGGCGTTTGGAAGCAAGTGCCTTGTGAAAACAAAGATGACCATCTATGCCTGTCAGTGTTTAACACACCTGTGGTCACTCCCACTGTGAGTTAATCTCACCCAGCAGTCCTTTTCAGGACCACGTATCTCTCAAAAGAATGTTGCGACCAATGCAAACAATAGGTCAATCTTTTTATATCATTCGACAAAAGATGCAGGAAGTAACACAGACATCGATGTAGGCATTCACAGGGTTAGCAATGTTAAATTGGAGGGGACCCGCGACCGAAGGGGGTGCCAGAGGACTGTAATGAATCCACTGACCTTCTTGGGCCAAAGTCATCACAGGAGAGACAGGGGAGAGATCCTATTGTGCCTTGGAACATTCGCAGGCATCCTGGCGCATCATATTGACAGCTAATCTGGACAACAGGTCTGGACAACAGGTCTTGACCGTACCGTGTCTGGTGTTGAACTGAACCCCTCTTCCATCTGGGCGGCCCTTTATGCTGCCTGATCAGGGACATCTCGACCTCAACAACTACAGGTGGTTGGTGGTGTACCGTGTACAAAGCACGTTGCTCTTCTCTTGCATTCTTCTTCTCCTTTGGCCACCAGTGTCCAGAACTGATATCTTGCACTAATCCCGGCAGCATCTTGACGCCTGTTTTGAGAGCTGATTTTCCCACCGTCTTTAGGATGGAAAGTGCTGAACGTCCCATGTGGGCCTTGACCCAGCTTTGACGTCCTGCTGCTGCTTGCCACAAGGCAAGCCACCCTCCATAGCCTGAAGGATGTTTAGGATCGTAGCAGGTGTGGTGGAGCCAAGCAGGAGACAAAGACGACGACTCTCTGTTGTTGTTTCTCTTTGGACGTCTCATGTTGACACTGTCGTTGACATCTAAAAGTGAATCCACTGACGAACCCGGTTAGGAGGGGAGGAGGGGGTCTCTGCTGTTGTGGCTGTTGTTGCTGCCTTCTTCTTCTTTTTGGGTTCCAGAGGAAGGTTGGATGGAGGTGGTGTCAAAAACTAGTCAGCTGGGGGGTGTTGACGTTTCACGGGGGGTGTCAGGGGGTTGGGTGGATGACCCTTTGGTTTTCATCATCCAGGACCAACGTAGAGGGTTGCCAATCAGTTCATGGGGTACGTTGCTGGAAGCAAGATACTGACCCAGAATAGTCCAACCCCGTGGAGGGTCTGATTTGGTACGTTGTCGAACAAGATCATTGATGAGATCCACCATGTGAGTCCCAGGCATGGGTTCCCCTTCCACCACGAATTGACCGTGCCCATTCCAACCCAAGTCGGGGTGGGCTTGAATACGTCGCATCAACTGCCTGGCCTTGTCTTGTAGTGTTTTGGGAACTGTTTGCACGACTTCATTCAGAATGGCTTCGACATCGGGTTCTGAAACAAAGAACAAACCATGAGCCACTGCTCTGCGACCGGCTTCGTGGACTCATTCTTATGAATGCGACCTCTAGGCAGGCACATGCAGATACACGACTCCCTAAATCAACCGTACTTACGGTGAGCAAAGGGAGCTCCCTCCCTGGGAGTCCTCTTCCTGGGTGTCTCGTCCCTTGTGGGGGTCCCAGCCCTGGGGGTTCCAGTCCTGGGGGTGCCAGCTGCCAAGGGGCGTGGTTTGACCGCTGCTTGGTCTTGAAACGCCAAGGTGTGTTGCAACAAGGTGTTATACTGCTGCTCTCTGTCCCTAAAAGGAACCGTGTCATCACGGACGAGGGTATCCATATCGTGAAGCGTGTGCACACGCTTCTGTTCCAACAGGTTGGACTTGAACAAATGCCATTGACGTTGTTCTTCTTGCAGACTTTGCCATACCTCTTCTGAGACCATCAGCATCTTCTGTGCATACTTCAACGCTGACGAAGGAGCAGGGTCAGGAGGAGGAGGAAGATGTGATAGATCCGACTTGGGAAGAGTAGGTTTGACTTCAGTCATTCTGTTCTTCATTTTCAACCAGGGTTTCTTTCCATCAGAATCCATTTTGTGTACTTGTGATAAATGATTGCATAGTTTTGAAAGTTGTTTTGCAGTACAACCAGGAACAGGGCAATCTTTCTTGACACGACCCATGTTTTGGCACCTCAGCGGTTCCAGCTCAACTGATAAAACAACTTAGAAGTGCACTTTTATAACCAAGGGGCACGGAGGGGCTTAGAGGGACACTTGAGGGTCACAGAGGGACACATGAGGGGCACTTGAGGGCAACTAAACCGTGTGGGGATTGAGGGACACTCGATGGACACTCGAGGGACACTTGAGGGACACAGAGGGACGCTCGATGGGCACTCGAAGGACACTCGAGGGACACTTGAGGGACACATGAGGGACACTTGAGGGACACAACGAGACAATCGAGGGAGCAACTAAGTGCACTTTTATAACCGAGGGGCACGTAGGGGCACATAGGGACACTTGAGGGACACAGAGGGACACATGAGGGACACTTGAGGGCAACTAAACCGTGTGGGGATTGAGGGAGACTTGAGGGACACAGAGGGACACAACGAGACAATCGAGGGACCGAGAGGGACACTTGAGACAGGCTCTATTTATTTGTTTTCACTTGGGAATGTAAAGGGTGGTGGGGTTGCGAAAGAGATGGGACCGTACACGGTGCTCTTTGGCCGGTTCCAGCTCAACTGATAAAACAACTTAGATGTGCACTTTTATAACCGAGGGGCACGGAGGGGCTCAGAGGGACACTTGAGGGTCACAGAGGGACACACGAGGGACACTTGAGGGCAACTAAACCGTGTGGGGATTGAGGGACACTCGATGGACACTCGAGGGACACTTGAGGGACACAGAGGGACGCTCGATGGGCACTCGAGGGACACTCGAGGGACACTTGAGGAACACATGAGGGACACAACGAGACAATCGAGGGGGCAACTAAGCGCACTTTTATAACCGAGGGGCACGTAGGGGCACATAGGGACACTTGAGGGACACAGAGGGACACATGAGGGACACTTGAGGGCAACTAAACCGTGTGGGGATTGAGGGAGACTTGAGGGACACAGAGGGACACAACGGGACAATCGAGGGACCCAGAGGGACACTTGAGACAGGCTCTATTTATTTGTTTTCACTTGGGAATGTAAAGGGTGGTGGGGTTGCGAAAGAGATGGGACCGTACACAGTGCTCTTTGGCCGTGGTAGGTTTCAAGTCCAGAAACAGATAGGAATAAGGAGTCAAAGTGGCATCCTCATAGGCTTCCCGAAGGAAGGCCGTCTGTCCTGGAAAGATTTGCCTGCCCAAGTGATCCATTTGAGAGGCGTCCCTCGGGTTTTTAAACAGTACCATGTAGTGGGCATTGAAACTAATGGTGCGATGATGAGGCGATGAAGCAAAGAGGTTTTGGGTCAAGTACAACACGGACGTGTTGTGATGATGGCTTTTTCTTGGTAAACCATCGCAGGACATCAGCCTCTTTCTCTTTGGTATTGTCGCCCAGCAAATCATCAATGATCAACCAATGGGGCGGGGCGTAGGCAAACCCTCTGTCTTACCACCAGACCCTGCAGGTAACTGAGTGTTGGCTTCCCCCATGGTTTGCACAAACGTCAGGGGTATCCCTAACCTCGAGGTAAGAACTTCCAAGTCCTCATGCATGGGTTGCCATTCACTGTACACCCACACGAAGCCCTGAGGTGGAAGATCAAGGATCCCCGGTTGAAACACATGTTCCATGAAGGCTTTGACAAACGATGTTTTACCCGACCCTGTAGGGCCTGCAATCAACATGGTAAAGGGATGACGTAACGTGAGTGGGGTGACCCACGAATGCGAAAATTTAGTGGGAATTATCAACAATTACATCACATCTACAGTTCTCGTAACGGTTTATTGCGCGAGCGAAAAAAGTGCTACCGGCTTGGTTGCGCGTAGGAATATATCAAGCACTTGCTCCGAGTCGGAGTAGATGGGAAGGCTGTGAGTGATTATTGTGCCTAAGAGAGGGAAATAGACTACTAACAGACGTTGCTTGGTCAAGCTTGAGGAATGACAGTGTCCAGAATCTCGCTATCAAGCAGCTCGAAGCCATGGTCGACAAACTGATGGAGTTTAAAGTCCTTTACCATCTTCATGAAGGCAAAGATTATCGAAAAACCTCGAACCGCCTTTGATCGTGTCAGAGAATTGTTAGACATGCTTCCCAGACGTGGACCCCAAGCTTACTCCCTCTTCTGCAAGATTTGGAGGAATATGGAGAGACAGAAGCCATGACATTACTGGGACTAGAGACTCCAAGTGACAAGTCACAGTCACAAGTGACAGTCAGCTGGCTATTCTTCTATGGAATCAAGTCTCCGTTCAGCAACTTTCATCCAGCTGTGTTTACCTTGGATGGTGTTACATTTAATTGCGTTGAACAGTGTTACATGTACTCTAAAGCAATCTACTTTGGAGATTTGGACAGTGCGACATGTATTTTGCAAGAGGCTGTTCCAGCAAAGCAAAAACGTCTGGGGCGATGTGTGAAAAGCTTTACTCAAAAAGTGTGGGACACTGTCAGTCTCGATGTGATGACCAAGGCGATAACGGCTTAATTTTCCCAGAACAATGACTTGAAACATATTGATTCAATCCTACCCTAAGCCGTTAGCTGAAGCTAGCCCCTTTGATAAAAGATGGGGAATAGGAATTGGTGTATCTCATCCTGATATTGACGAACCCTGGAAATGGTCGGGGGAAAAACAAGTTGGGAAAAGCGTTAATGCATCTTCGTGAAAAGTTGTTGTTGTGAGTGACGGTATCCATTGACAAACTCCAGTGACGTCATCCAAGAACAACCCACGTGACATCACCCTGTGTATATATAAAGACTCTGACCGAGTCATGATTAGACATGTTGTTCACACTGTTCTTTGTGGTCGCAACGTATCTAGAAGAGAGACACTTTTTAGAACAGTTCAGAGAAGCGATGCAAGACGCTGTGCAGAAACAACACGATCGTGACGCGATTTGAAGTGGCGTCATAGCTCGCGCTGTTGCTGCCTATAAAAATGCAGGATCGGACAAGCGGGTCATCAGTTGCACCAGCTCAGTCGTTGAAGATGGCATCTCCAGGCAACCTCCCTTCTTCCTTCGTCAACTTGGCTTCGCAGGCAAAGGACCTAGCTTCTGACATGGCCCATCTCCACAACAACATGATGGCTCAAAGCCAGTTATACAAGACCAACTAAAGTACTGTCGGAAATGCTAGAAAAATGCTTTTTAGCCTTAATATCTTTAGAAAGGTGATAAATGTATCATGTTGTCAATACATCAACTCACCTATAGTGTACCTAATTTTTATTTCAATTGATTTAACATTCCCATGCATTTAAAGGGCAGTTTACAGGAGAAAATTTGGTACCAAAACAACAACTTCAGATTTTTTCAGAGTTCAACAACAGAAATCTGAAATAGTCTTTACATTTATGCTAATAATACAGGTGGTGTAAAAATATAAATTAACGTTTTTCTTAAACAAATAGATGCTGAATGTTTGTGTTACTTTACTTAATTATCATTCCTTTATTGAAGAAATATTAATATAAATGTTAAGTCTTGGTACATATGTTTCCCGTCATGCATGCATATCTTTATCACAGCGTCCACTATGGCCAACGATTTGCAGACGATTGTTGCAAAGGGTTATAAGTTTTTTGTGCTTGAAAAAGACAGAGGTAAACCTTTCATTAGTATAGAAATGGTTTAATACAGAACTTGTAGAGCTGTTGGTACGTCTTACCAACAAGTTTACAATATTGTAAACAAATCAGACAAGACAGGGGCCGTCTCAAAAGCGAAACTGGGACGGAAAACCATCCTTGACAACTTTGACAAGGGAGTACTTAGACGGGCGGTCTACAAACTTTAGGAGAAGAAGAATATATATATTCTAAAGGCTACACCAGTGACTTCGTTAAATCTTTGGCCAATGTTCACAACTAGATTAAACTGACCGAATTACATCCTTATTTTTGCAATGAAATATAATGTTGACATGCAAAACATTTATTAAAACGTTGCACATTTCTACAATCAATCAATAAGATAACACAAGTGATAGGATTCTTTCCAATGTACAGTAATTCGTATGTTTATTTCAAAACAATCACACATACACAAATGATCCCTTACATAACCAATACGTATACTATACGTACACATATTCAACATTTTGAAGAAAACATCTATTGAGATGACCCCTCGCCCGAGCGTGTGCTCAGGTGTCAATTTCACCTGTCGATACCATGCATGCTGATGACGTAACACAGGCAGTTAATGTTTGTATCAAATAACGTCCCACTACCCCTTATTTTTCTAAGTTTTGGGTATTTTCATCAGTAAAAACGCATTTTAGGGCATGTCTCAACATTTATTCCCTCGGTCTACATTAGGTAGATGTTTCTTAAAGTGATATTTGTTATTTAAGGAACTGTAATACCTCTGAATTTTAATTATAAGTCAAAAAGCATTTTTCTAGCATTTCCGACAGTACTTTACATGGATCTCCAGGACCGGATGCGTGTGATGGAACAAAAGTCGCCGTCGATCATCCGCAAGCTGGCGGGTATTCATCCGAAAAGAGAAACACTGTATGGAATGATGGGTCGCTTTTGTGAGTTGACTGAGGAAGACTATTACTGGATGGCGTATAACCAAAACCACTTAGAGATCCTCTCCGACAGCGACAACAACTCTGTTCGCTTGATACTCATAGGTATCAACGATGCGTATGCCAAGAAATATGCAGGGGAGACCTTCCTCAGCAAGCTGTTACACATCATGTTCAAGTTGAGGAATGGACGTCCTATGGCCTATGACAATGGTGTACTGTACTTCAAGCTGCTGGACAAACTCCAGGTGAAACTCTGGCCTCACCCACCCAGCTATGATCTTCGACGTGCCACCTGCACTCTACCTTTGTTCTCCAACGATCCAGAGGTCACAGATGTACTGTTGATCTGTTGATGCATCATTGTTCATTCATAACCTGTTTTTGTTCCTCAATAAAATGTGAATTCCATTTCAAAGGGTTGAGTCATCTATATCTTCAGGGATCTTAGCTCTTGGAGGTCATTTCCGGTGCAACCCGCAGGGTGGAAAGACGTCTGTCAAGGACTATGTCAGGGACACTGTCAGGGACAGGGTCAGACCTGGTTGATGCCATGGTCACCCCACTCACGTTACGTCATCCCTTTACCATGTTGATTGCAGGCCCTACAGGGTCGGGTAAAACATCGTTTGTCAAAGCCTTCATGGAACATGTGTTTCAACCGGGGATCCTTGATCTTCCACCTCAGGGCATCGTGTGGGTGTACAGTGAATGGCAACCCATGTATGAGGACTTGGAAGTTCTTACCTCGAGGTTAGGGATACCCCTGACGTTTGTGCAAACCATGGGGGAAGCCAACACTCAGTTACCTGCAGGGTCTGGTGGTAAGACAGAGGGTTTGCCTACGCCCCGCCCCATTGGTTGATCATTGATGATTTGCTGGGCGACAATACAAAAGAGGAAGAGGATGATGTCCTGCGATGGTTTACCAAGAAAAGCCATCATCACAACACGTCCGTGTTGTACTTGACCCAAAACCTCTTTGCTTCATCGCCTCATCATCGCACCATTAGTTTAAATGCCCACTACATGGTACTGTTTAAAAACCCGAGGGACGCCTCTCAAATGGATCACTTGTGCAGGCAAATCTTTCCAGGACAGACGGCCTTCCTTCGGGAAGCCTATGAGGATGCCACTTTGACTCCTTATTCCTATCTGTTTCTGGACCTGAAACCTACCACGGCCAAAGAGCATCGTGTACGGTCCCATCTCTTTCACAACCCCACCACCCTTTACATTCCAAAGTGAAAACAAATAAATAGAGCCTGTCTCAAGTGTCCCTCTGGGTCCCTCGATTGTCTCGTTGTGTCCCTCGATTGTCTCGTTGTGTCCCTCAAGTGTCCCTCGAGTATGGGACTCACATGGTGGATCAGCTGACCCCCCCAGCTGATTTGTTTTTGACACCACCTCCATCCAACCTTCCTCTGGAACCCAAAAAGAAGAAGAAGGCAGCTACAACAGCCACAACAGCAGATACCCCCCGCCTCCTCTCTCAACCGGGTTCGTCAGTGGATTCACTTTTAGATGTCAACGACAGTGTCAACATGAGACGTCCATAGAGAAACAACAACAGAGAGTCGTCGTCTTTGTCTCCTGCATGGCTCCACCACACCTGCTACGATCCTAAACATCCTTCAGGCTATGGAGGGTGGCTTGCCTTGTGGCAAGCAGCAGCAGGACGTCAAAGCTGGGTCAAGGCCCACATGGGACGTTCAGCACTTTCCATCCTAAAGACGGTGGGAAAATCAGCTCTTAAAACAGGCGTCAAGATGCTGCCGGGATTAGTGCAAGATATCAGTTCTGGACACCGAAGTGTGGGGAACAGTTTGTAACATCATGGGAAACAAGTCTTACTCGCCACCTTGCGACAGCACCCACCACCAGGATCACCCGTGCGCAAAAGAAAACGGAAACAGGCTGTGGGATTCACAAGAAACGTAAAGCATTGTTTTTGAGAGAAGGCGTCATTTGGCTTCAAGTCGTCGGACAGTGCAGACATATCAGCATGAGTGCATTCGATGTCCCCGATACGGAATGGGTGTCTCAAAAGATCAGGCACAAGAAGTTGTATGTGGATATATCCCCATGGAAACCATCTGGGGATATTCCTTCTTCTCCTCTGTCATCATTCTCAGAGGATATTCCTTCTCCTCTGTCATCCTCGTGGACACAACCTGGATACAGCTTGAAGAATCCAACTCACCCCGAGTATGCCAAGTTTTATCAACGTGCGAGGTCGTTTCGAACATGGCCTATACAGATGGCCCAGTGTCCTTATGACTTGGCCATGGCTGGCTATTTCTATCATGGACGAGGTGATAGTGTGATCTGTTATTGTTGCGGCCTGAAAATTCATTGATGGGAAGCCACAGACCAACCCTGGCGAGAACACCTGCAGCATGCCAAAGTCCCTTGTGAATACTTGTGCCTGTTATGTCCTGAGGAAGAAATCAATGACAACTACAGACAACTGGTGGCCAAAGGAGAAGAAGAATGCAAGAGAAGAGCAACGTGCTTTGTACACGGTACACCACCAACCAGATGTCCCTGATCAGGCAGCATAAAGGGCCGTCCAGATGGAAGAGGGGTTCAGTTCAACACCAGACACGGTACGGTCAAGACCTGTTTTCCAGACCTGTTGTCCAGATTAGCTGTCAATATGATGCGCCAGGATGCCTGCGAATGTTCCAAGGCACAATAGGATCTCTTTCCTGTCTCTCCTGTGATGACTTTGGCCCAAGAAGGTCAGTGGATTCATTACAGTCCTCTGGCACCCCCCCTCCGGTCGCGGGTCCCCTCCAATTTAACATTGCTAACCCTGTGAATGCCTACATCGATGTCTGTGTTACTTCCTGCATCTTTTGTCGAATGATATAAAAAGATTGACCTATTGTTTGCATTGGTCGCAACATTCTTTTGAGAGATGCGTGGTCCTGAAAAGGACTGCTGGGTGAGATTAACTCACAGTGGGACTGACCACAGGTGTGTTAAACACTGACAGGCATAGATGGTCATCTTTGTTTTCACAAGGCACTTGCTTCCAAATGCCTGATTCCCATGAAAATCCGAGTTAGTGTTGGTCTTCAGCAACCCATGCTTGTCATAAGAGGTGACTCACGGGATCGGGTGATCAGACTCGCTGAATTGATTGACACATTCCATCGTATCCCAGTTATGTAGATGGATGCTCATGCTGTTGATCAGTGGATTGTCTGGTCCAGACTCGATTATTTACAGACTGCCACCATATAGCTGGTATATTGCTGAGCGTGGTGTAAAACTAACCCACTCACTCAAACGCCTGGTGTGAGTGTCCTTCAATAATGTAGCACAATAGATACACTGAAATGTGGCATGATAGTCGGTTGTACCATTGGCGTAGACAGGAAGACCTGCGCCATCTTACGTCACGGATCCCCTCCAATTTAACATTGCTAACCCTGTCAGTGCTTACATAGATTTGAGTCAGTGTTACCTCCGCATCTGCCTCAAAATCAAGAATACCGATGGCACGGATGCAGTTCATGATGGCGATCACGCACTCGCCGTGTCCACGGTGAACGACATGATGCATTCCCTCTTACGAGAGGTGTGTGTGCCTGTGGAACACAACCATTTGGAAATTACTCCCTCTATGGGAACCTATCCTACCGAGCCTATTTGAAAACGTGACTAAGTTATGGGGAGACAGCCAAAAGGACGTATATCCAGTGCCCAGGATGGTATACAGATGAAACTGGAAAAACATAGATGACTTAATGCTATCGCCCCGAATGGCAACGCAGGGCTCCTACGTTAAAGAAATGAGAATGAGCAGTTCTCGGAAAATACCCAGTTCTAGGAATGCCACATGAGCTGTGAAGTCATCGATGACGTCACAGTTATGCAATGTCTAACGTAAACACAACATCGGTAGCCATTTGTCATGGGGCCGTCACTTTCAAAAGAATGGTCTTATGCCCACTCTTCACAGTTAAATCTCGGGATCGCCTTAGTGATCGCCTTAGTCACGATCCTGACACGGGGTTACGAAGGAGTGCAAACGATTCCCCAAAACAAATGGATCAAGAGTATGGTGGACAGGAAAGCCCATTGAATGAAAACAACATGTGTGAGTACGTACCGTTACTGGGCATTGTGTTGCAAACTTTACAGCCACTTGAACCATTTAATAGTAGATACAATGAAATCACAACGTTGCTAAGATCATTAGGTGAATATATTGTGATATGTTACAATTATGATGTTACAGTTCATACCGTTTGTAAACAAGATATCAGTAACGCCCCTAATCCTGCATCTTTTGTCAAAGTGTTCTTGTTAGCGGGGGAAATAAACGTTTGAAAAAAACGCCAGTCTATCGTTGTTATTATTGTTGTTTGAATGTACCATTCTTTTGAGAGAGATGGGTGGCCCAGAAAAGGACCGTTTTGTGGGGTGTACCTCACTCACAGGGACCACAGCTGGGTCATACATTGGCATGGGTGAATGCCCAGCATTCGTTTCACTACACACTTGCATCCATGCGTCAACCGGTAAATATAGGTATCCTTGAGGCTGGTACCACAATAAACACACTTTAGGACTACATCATCGTCACCGCACGCCATCGTCCACGCCACTCTCCCTCCCTCCCTCCCTCCCTCCCTCCCTCTTCTTCCCTCCCTCCCTCCCTCTTCCTCCCCTTCTCTCTCCTTCCCCGTCCGTCGCCATCTTGAAACGCGTCCGCCATCTTGACACGCGCCCGCCATCTTGAAACGCGTCCGCCATCTTAGATCGCGCGACCGGAAGTGCCGCCATCTTTAAAAAGACCCCAGGGAGACGTTGTTGACTACACTGTACTGTACTGTACTATACTACACTGCACTATGCTACATTGTATACTATACTGTACCATACTACACTATACTGCGCTGTACTACACTGTACTGTACTGTACTACACAGCACTATGCTACATTGTATACTATACTGTACGATACTACACTATACTGCTCTGTACTATACTGTACTATACTACACTGCACTATGCTACATTGTATACTATACTGTACCATACTACACTATACTGCGCTGTACTACACTGTACTATACATTCAAAAGTATCAAATATTGTTCCCAGTATCCTACACGGGTCAGTCAGTACTGGTTTCAGTACACACATAGAGATATTCATTTGAAAGGGGAATATCAGCAAGTGAAACTAATTTTTCGGACGTATTCACGGCAAATCACTTCAGGAGCTGAACTCTCTCAGTGTTAACTCAGTAAGCTGGGGACTATGTTCTACAATGTGGCTGCAGGATTGTACTTGTGTGGTAGGTATCTGTCTTTGGCTGTTTCCACGAGTCCTATGTGTGTGTGTGTGTGTGTGTGTGTGTGTGTGCGTGCGTAATGTAGTACAATGTCTATAATACAATGTGTTGTGTTTATACACACATATTTATACATCGTGTAATCAAACGTGTAGATCGCTGTAGGGGTATACAGAGATGTACCTGACGCATGACACCAATGTGGGGTTCGTGGCGAGACAAGACTTCACGGCTACCCGACCTCTACAAGAGAAGACGCTACATCTCATCAACTGTATGACCGTCACATGGTTAATAATACTTCCTTGACATACACACGCTTGACAAACATGTTGGATTCACCGGGAAGCTGGGCCCTGGTAGTGCATCACTCTTGAGAATAGGGCACACTAATTGCAGCCATGTTGAACTGACAAATTAGTGGACACAGTTTCTGCAAAACTCCCATACAGGTTTGTTATAATGACAAAGACGACTGCGCTGAGTGAAATATATATTTATATAACCGCTCGTAAAAGACAATATCAGGAAAAGCGAAATAACATAATAATGGCTATATAATTTTACGCTTGTTTTCACGCACGTGTGCATGCTCAAGGCGCTAGCACATTATTTTGCCGCATAACCCAAGCTGCCTGTGAGGCGCTAGACGGTTAATAGTCATATGACCTATCCCACTGGGTACCCACTTACTGCTTGGTGAACAGAGGCAATTCATGAACACATTCACTCTTACCTAGGATGAGACCACAAGTGTCACGTGTGCTTCGTTATGGGACAGGAGTCCTAGAAATCCTCAAGAGTCGAGCTGCCAAACACGGTCACCCATCCAAGGACTGTCCGCGACCAACGTTGCTTAAATTCAACTTATTTGCCACCTGAGCTATGTGTGTAGGACCACACACCACCATATCTAGATATCATTAAGACCAATGTACATGTACCTAGCTTTAACCTTCAGATCAATCAGCGCATTCACCGACGTCTTATATATACGCATCAGTATCCGAGGCCATGTCAGGTACAGAGGCACATCTTACTGCACAGATGGCACATGTCACAAATACACGCAAAGGCACGTGAATTGTTCACCTACACAAAACATACGGCACAAGTAAAATTACAAATATTGTGTTGTGGCCATCATTGTTCACGTGACCACTAATTGGTCACCAATAATGACTTTATGCACCGTTTATGTAATATCATGAATATATCTTATTATTGTGATGTGACACTCGTGTAGGTGACACACCCACAATAATAAAGACTTAAAGGCCTGGTCCGTCACTAACCAGCATTGGTGGTATGTAATTGTTCATTGAAATATTAACACAAAATATTACATAACATATCATTAACAACTATATATTTGCTGAACTTTAACGGTGTTATGTCAGATGTTATTGAGTGTGCAATATTGTACAAATCAAATGTTTTGTGTGTGCAGTATTGTGAGGAAGAAAATTAACAATAATATTTTATTTGCAGGTCTCGTGTCTGCCACGACAGGATCTGATTATATCGTTGCACGTGTTGGTCATAACGTGACCATCTCCCTCAACACGTCCCAGGCTGGACAAGAGTATAAAGTCGGCGTGGAAGTTAATCTTACAGAATTTCTCTTTTTAAAAACTGACACTGAGCTTAACATTGTGCACAACAGCCATACATGGTACAGAGACAGAGACATCCCAGCGAACATCACCCCATCAGAGTTCCGGTTTACACTGTATAATGTCACTACAGAGGACGCAGGTCTCTACGAATGTCGGACGTTTGACACAAACAAGGGGATACCTGGCTGTGACCAGCTTCTCGTTGTGGCACGTGAGTGAGAATCGGATACGGTATCTGTATAATATGTAAATTCCACTTTCTGGAATCACTTAAAGCCTACTAATGGGCCCAGCTTGATGTAGAGACAGCCCATTGTGATGTATGTCTCAAATGTTACCTCATTGGTGAAACCCACAAGGTATATGTTTGACAAACGTATATACGTTATTGGGGCGTCTCCGCGGACTCTAACGTGGCCAAGGCACACCCTGAACAGTGCATAGCGCCTCATCACGACTTGCCCAATTGTTTATCACACTTAGATATTAGATAGCGTTTTAAAATAGCATGAATAACCGTTATCTGTAACCCATACATGTGGAATGGGGATACGAATAATGAGAAGGGAAATAGTGTGCTTTAAAGGGAGTCATTTTTGTATAAGAACAATTACTGCCTATATATGCATGTATTGGGGAATTATTAGCCACAGAACAATAAAGTGTCTGTTTCAACATTAGCGTGCGTTTCCACGTAGAAATACCGCCACATTCTATAAACGGCACAGAGCCTATGTAGCTAGTGATAAATCTTGACCAAATATCAAACGTTATGAATTTGGAAGACAAATAGTTCAATTTTGTTTAGTAAACGTCAATCAGTTATCGTAAATGATCATGACATCAGGCTACTTTTGTGAAAAATATGTGTTCACAACATAAGGAAGTATTAATCAACTCATATGAAATGCGTTGGATGTAAATCAGTTTTTAGAACTACGCGTGTCTGACCTGTGTCACGTTGAAGACACATAGACTGTGATGATGAGAATATAGAACAAGTTTTTATGGATAACAACTTCTTTATTTCGTGAGTGCGACGTTTCGATACAGATTCTTGTACCGTTGTCATCGAAACGTCGCACTCACGAAAGAAAGAAGTTGTTATCCATAAAAACTTGTTCCATATTGTACGTCTCAACTTCTAAAATGTCACTCAAACAAGTTGTGATGATGAGGTATCGTTATACAACTGACTGTCTCGTGATCAACATGGAAATGTGGAGCAAGGCGCCTTTGTGAAAGTTATAAGGTCCATTAACTCCCACCATGTGTACTCTACTCTACAAAACACCATCTTCTCCAGATGGGCAGCGTCCATCGCCCGTGTAGTGTTGTAATTAACCACATGTCTCACAACTATTATACTGGTTATTAGGTCATTGATGATAAGCAGTTTGGACTACTACAGTGTCAGGGCGATTCGAAGAATCATTGTAAAACATTATTTATGAGCACACGTGTTGTTGTCCGAGTACTGTGGTTTAACATGTAAAACTAACAATACTGTTTGAGAAACAATACACCTACACTTGCAGGACCTGCCTCACCTGTACTGGAAACATTACATTATATCCAGTTAAATATGATTTAACGACAACTTTGCCGAGAGACACGGCACGGTGTGCCACTGCTTGAAACCTTTTATTGTTATTGGATTTTATGTTTTCTTTTTTTTTTCTAAAAAGAGAATAGAGATAGTTGTCCTGACTGGACCTGTCACACTGTATCATTTACTCGAGAACACCCCCACATCTGGATCATCTACCCAGGGTAAATGCCGATGTTATCTGTCATTACAGAGAAACCTTCACAGCCGAGCATCACTGGATCTACATCAGCTGACTCAGGTGGGCGTGTCACCCTGACATGCTCCTCCTCTTCTCAGAGTCTCCCCCCCCGGACCACCCTCTGACCATGACCTACATCTGGAGGAGGAACAGTGAGAAGATTCAAGGAGGGGAAGACGTTCATGTAGCCGGGCCGAACCTCACTATGAGACACATCAGCAAGGCGGAAGACGGCAACTACAGCTGCCAGGCTGTGGAGGAGGGGCTGGAGTCTGACTGGAGTCACGGACACGACCTGGATGTTCAGTGTGAGTGAACATTTCAGTGTTGTCCACCTTCAACAGAATAGGTTAACACTGTGCCTTTAAACACTGTTCCATATTGATGTACTTACTATCTTGTTGCCTATACGACCGAATGCAGTATTTATTTATTTATTTATTTATTTATTTATTTATTTATTTATTTATTTTTATTTATTTATTTATTTATTTATTTATTTATTTATTTATTTATTTATTTATTTATTTTATTTATTTATTATTTATTTATTTATTTATTTATTTATTTATTTATATTTATATTTATTTTTTTATTTATTTATTTTTAAGTATCAGTAAGTATCAATTCCAATTTCACCAGGTACCGTCGATATTTGTAAAATATGAGTGGCTGTTGTTGACTAAAGATTGGTTGTAGATTCTTATGTCAGTGTGACTAAACCAGTTTCGGGTTTTATCTTCAAGATGTAATAACAGTTTGGATGAGAATATCGACAGCAAGCTCACTTATCGGATTGTCAAAATATTGGTTAAACGTTCGTATTGTTCAGATGGACCAGAGCAGATCCTGTTCAATGGAACAACCAGTACAGTGACTGCTGCAGCAGGCGCCCCTCTCACAGTGAGATGTTCCGCTGACTGTAACCCTGCCTGCACTGTAACCTGGTGGAACACATCCAGACACAGGCTGGTTACAGGACACAGGGAGGCTGTGTTGTCTACGCCAGCTGTTGACAGATCGGGACAGTACATCTGTCATGTCAACAACACACATGGGAATAAGTCGAGGAATCTGAAGCTTGATAAACCAAGTAACATACATATCATATCATATCATATCTACTATATTTCCCTGCTGGCCGTTCGGCGTGCACGTCTCGATATAAGAGCACTAATCTTTCACCCATTCCAACTCACCTCATATCTTGTATTTCATGTTTACATCCAGATGTTAAATTTGTTTTAGGAATTGTACTCTTAGCGTAAGCTTACTGTTTCGGAATCATTAGCGTCTGTCTGGATATCAAATGTAATATTACATTAAGAGTGTCATGTGTCCATTGCCCGAACAAATAGGGTCAGAAATTCGAACTAAGTAGTACCGGGTTTACACGAGTTGTTATGAAGACTTGCTGAGCGTTCATTCGCTGGTGTCAATTTTAATGTTAATTACGTATTATTAATTTTTTTATTATGTTCACAAGATTAATATTTGAGACCTTGTGCTGATGTAACCCAAATTTCCTTCGAGATAAGATACCTTGTGTCATATTGTAATGGCGTAGAGATGGATTTTTGTTAGCATAATTGTAAAAAATGCCTTTGATGAGGAACAGTACAAACTTCATACTACCTTACTTATAGTGACTGACTTTAGTTTTATGCCGCTTTTGGTAGTATTCCAGCAACATCACGGCGGGGGACACCAACCGTACGTGTAACTCAGTTACCCTACAAATAGTGAAATTCCAACACATGTTTCTGACATGATACATCCATCACTGTCTCCAGATGACGGAGTCGTGTACACGTCCATGTCGTCCCTCCTGGTGGTGGTGGTCGTGGTGGTGGTGGTGGTGGTGGTGGTCTGTGGGATACGTCGATGCAGGAGACTGAGAGGTAGGAAGGAAGTTGTAGTGAGTGAGTGAGTTACAATCACCTCGGCAATATTTCAGCAATATAATGACGACGCGAGTTATGATAAATATAATTGATATTTGTCACACAGGACAATAATATACACACTATTAGGACAATATTATCACAATTTATGTCTAAAAACTAACCATTTCAAATAACTAACCATTTCAAATAATGCAATATTCTATTTTACACAAATGTTACATATTACATTCTACTATTTTTAAAATACGGCCTGTAGATCACCAGCAACTGATTACCATACTAGGGGGAAGTTTGAACTCAGGACCGACAGGACAGTGGCCGTTAGACGACGAGGGAGGACTCACAGAAACAAGAATAACACTGATTCTCGCATAATGTACAGGCTGGATTTTGCACGACTGTATTTCCTGTAAAAGAATCTTCCTTCTTCCTTCTTTTAATCTTCCTTCTCTATTTTTCAGCAAACCGGAAATTAAGGTAAGAAACACATGAAAACCTGACTGGTACGAATGCACCCTTTTGAAGGATCAACCGATCCCTGCAAACGTCATGCAACTTGCATGTAAAAGTGAGTGAGTGAGTTTGGGTTATCTCTACGTTTTAGCAATATTCCAGCAATATCACGGCGGGGGACACTAGAAATGGGCTCCACACATTGTGCCCATGTGGTGAATCGAACCCGCGTCTTCGGCATGACTATCTAACGCTTTAACCACTAGGCTACCCCACCGCCCCACATGCATGTGAAAGTTCTATGTTATTGGTCTGTCATTTTGATAATATAGCATGCTTGAAGCTTTGTGAACATTCAAACTTGCATGTTGTTGAAGAAAACAGAGTTGATAAAGTGTTCAGCTGTTTAAATCCTTTGACACACACCAACACATAATATTTCATTAAGATGTACACACATACACTGATTTCACACACACAATATCACACACAAACTGCTTTCACATACACGTGCCCATTCTACTTTAACACGCACACACTTTATTTTCACACACACACACACACACACACACACACACAAAAACTGTTTTCACACACGCACACACATGCTGCTTTCAGGCACACATACACACACAGTTATTTCACACTACTTTTACACACTGATACACACACGGAAACACACACGTGTGCTGCAAAGATGGAAATAAGTGCTCCAGTCATTGTCATCTTCGAAATATCAAGTGACAAATAAATAGTGTTTCACTTTCAGTTTTGATGTTGGAATCTTTTAATTACCTAAATGTTTTGATATGTCACAATGTATCAAGATACTGTGTTGTTAGAATAACCATCAATTTCAGCTTTAAAAATAATATATATTAGAACTTTTAACTACCTAAATGTTTGGGTGTGTTACATTGTATCATGATATTGTTTTGTCAGAATAAGCATACCTACATTTCTATCTGTGTGCTTATGTACCTCCAGGTATGCTGCCCACCTGACTGCACTCAACAACAGAGCCGGCAGCGAGTCCCCCTACGCTACAGTCCACGACGAGGGTGCTAGGGTGTCCTACTCAAACATGAGGTACCCATGACCTATATCTACCACAGAAATACAATTAATATATCGTACAAATATATGAAAAATGGGACATTTTTTCATTTAGGACTGGGCTCAATAACGTTAATCTATGAATGAAAATATGACATAATAATCAAACACTAATAAATCTTTCAAGTTTCTCGAAAATATTCATCGAGCAATTGTTACAATATAAATACTTTAATGATTTTTGTATGCACCCATAAGTGTTGCCTTCTTGGCTGAAACAAAAACAAACATGGTCACATCAACAGAGAATCTTCTGCTACAAGCGAACACCACTATGCTACAGCTAATGACGAGGGTGCCAGCTTGCCGGTGCCAAGCTACAGGTCTGATGCTACAGCTGACTGTGTGGCTCTCGGGCAGGAAGAACACGTCCACATCTACACGGCTCTGCGCCCCCATGTTAGGCAGCAGGTGGGGGGTGGGAGAAGGAAGGCTGACACAGCGGGAGGATCACCACAAGCCGGGATAACACCTCCTCATCTCTGTATCCTCAACTCTCACAGGGCATGTCCTATGTGAAACATCCAGAGAAGGAACACGTTCCAGACACCCAAGCACGACTCAACTCTTCAACAGATTTTGTTACTATGTCCCTGTTTTGATGTAGATCTGAACATTACTATGTCCCTGTCTTGATGTAGATCTGAACGTTACTATGTCCCTGTGCTGATGTAGGTCTGAACGTTACTATGTCCCTGTCTTGATGTAGGTCTGAACGTTACTATGTCCCTGTCTTGATGTAGATCTGAACGTTATTATGTCCCTGTGCTGATGTAGGTCTGAACGTTACTATGTCCCTGTCTTGATGTAGGTCTGAACGTTACTATGTCCTTGTCTTGATGTAGGTCTGAACGTTACTATGTCCCTGTCTTGATGTAGATCTGAACGTTACTATGTCCCTGTCATGATGTAGATCTGAACGTTACTATGTCCTTGTCTTGATGTAGGTCTGAACGTTACTATGTCCCTGTCTTCCTGTAGATCTGAACATTACTAAGTCCCTGTCTTCATGTAGGTCTGAACGTTACTATGTCCTTGTCTTGATGTAGGTCTGAACGTTACTATGTTCCTGTCTTGATGTAGGTCTGAACGTTACTATGTCCTTGTCTTGATGTAGGTCTGAACGTTACTATGTCCTTGTCTTGATGTAGATCTGAACGTTACTATGTCCTTGTCTTGATGTAGATCTGAACGTTACTATGTCCCTGTCTTGATGTAGATCTGAACGTTACTATGTCCCTGTCTTGATGTAGGTCTGAACGTTACTATGTCCCTGTCTTGATGTAGGTCTGAACGTTACTATGTCCCTGTCTTGATGTAGATCTGAACGTTACTATGTCCCTGTCTTGATGTAGGTCTGAACGTTACTATGTCCCTGTCTTGATGTAGGTCTGAACGTTACTATGTTCCTGTCTTGATGTAGGTCTGAACGTTACTATGCCCTTGTCTTGATGTGGGTCAGAACGTTACTATGTCCCTGTCTTGATGTAGATCTGAACGTTACTATGTGCCTGTCTTGATGTAGGTCTGAACGTTACTATGCCCTTGTCTTGATGTGGGTCAGAACGTTACTATGTCCCTGTCTTGATGTAGATCTGAACGTTACTATGTCCTTGTCTTGATGTAGGTCTGAACGTTACTATGTCCCTGTCTTGATGTAGATCTGAACGTTACTATGTCCCTGTCTTGATGTAGGTCTGAACGTTACTATGTCCTTGTCTTGATGTAGATCTGAACGTTACTATGTCCCTGTCTTGATGTAGATCTGAACGTTACTATGTCCTTGTCTTGATGTAGATCTGAACGTTACTATGTCCCTGTCTTGATGTAGATCTGAACGTTACTATGTCCCTGTCTTGATGTAGATCTGAACGTTACTATGTCCCTGTCTTGATGTAGATCTGAACGTTACTATGTCCTTGTCTTGATGTAGGTCTGAACGTTACTATGTCCCTGTCTTGATGTAGATCTGAACGTTACTATGTCCCTGTCTTGATGTAGGTCTGAACGTTACTATGTCCCTGTCTTGATGTAGATCTGAACGTTACTATGTCCTTGTCTTGATGTAGGTCTGAACGTTACTATGTTCCTGTCTTGGTGTAGATCTGAACGTTACTATGTCCCTGTCTTGATGTAGGTCTGAACGTTACTATGTCCCTGTCTTGATGTAGGTCTGAACGTTACTATGTTCCTGTCTTGATGTAGGTCTGAACGTTACTATGTCCCTGTCTTCATACATAAAGATTTGAATTGACAAGTCATACAGATTTGTAATACCTTTGGTATGGTCAGATCGAGTCTACTGTATATATTAACTGACCAATGTACTATGAGCGCTGCTAGCTTCTAAAAACTACTTAGATGTAGGCTGTCTACGTCTTTCCATACTTCAAGCCTTAGTCCTAGCTGTAGAATGGTCTTCACTTAATAAATCCTTTAAATTGAATTGTCTATTTTGTCAGTGTGGTTTAAAGCAATAATTATGTCTTCACTTGACTTTCACGTGTGTGTGATATTACTACCATTACTTCTCTATGGGACAGTCGCTACTCTAACCCAGGGGGAGTAATCGTTGCACCACCAAACGCATCAACCGTACCGTTTGACGAAGTTGGTGCATTTTTCCTCGGAGTGTTATAATCGCTTTAACACACACACGCACGCACGCACGTACGCACACAAACAAAGGCACATACACACAGATTAAGTCACTTTCCTCAGTGTTGTAATCGCCACAATACATGCATGCAAGTAGTCAACAACGTCTCCCTGGGGTCTTTGCAAGATGGTGGCACTTCCGGTCGCGCGATCCAAGATGGCGGAATCGTTTCAAGATGGACGCGTTTCAAGATGGCGGACGCGTTTCAAGAGAGAAGGAGAGGGAGAAGGAGGGAGGGAAGAAGAGGGAGGGAGGGAGGGAGAGTGGCGTGGACGATGGCGTGCGGTGACGATGATGTAGTCCTAAAGTGTGTTTATTGTGGTACCAGCCTCAAGGATACCTATATTTACCGGTTGACGCATGGATGTAAGTGTGTAGTGAAACGAATGCTGGGCATTCACCCATGCCAATGTATGACCCAGCTGTGGTCCCTGTGAGTGAGGTACACACCACAAAACGGTCCTTTTCAGGGCCACCCATCTCTCTCAAAAGAATGGTACATTCAATGCAAACAACAATAATAACAACAATAGACTGGCATTTTTTTCAAACGTATATTTCCCCCGCTAACAAGAACACTTTGACAAAAGATGCAGGATTAGGGGCGTTCCTGATCTCTTGTTTACAAACAGTATGAACTGTAACATCATAATTGTAACATATCACAATATATTCACCTAATGATCTTAGCAACGTTGTGATTTCATTGTATCTACTATTAAATGGTTCAAGTGGCTGTAAAGTTTGCAACACAATGCCCAGTAACGGTACGTACTCACACATGTTGTTTTCATTCAATGGGCTTTCCTGTCCACCATACTCTTGATCCATTTGTTTTGGGGAATTGTTTGCACTCCTTCGTAACCCCGTGTCACGATCGTGACTATCACTAAGGCGATCCCGAGATTTAACTGTGAAGAGTGGGCATAAGACCATTCTTTTGAAATTGACAAATGGCTACCGCTGTTGTGTTTACGTTAGACATTCTCATTTCTTTAACGTAGGAGCCCTGCGTTGCCATTCGGGGCGATAGCATTAAAGTCATCTATGTTTTTCCAGTTTCATCTGCATACCATCCTGGGCACTGGATATACGTCCTTTGGGCTGTCTCCCCATAACTTAGTCACGTTTTCAAATAGGCTCGGTAGGATAGGTTCCCATAGAGGGAGTAATTTCCAAATGGTTGTGTTCCACAGGCACACACACCTCTCGTAAGAGGGAATGCATCATGTCGTTCACCGTGGACACGGCGAGTGCGTGATCGCCATCATGAACTGCATCCGTGCCATCTGTATTCTTGATTTTGAGGCAGATGCGGAGGTAACACTGACTCAAATCTATGTAAGCACTGACAGGGTTAGCAATGTTAAATTGGAGGGGCTCCGTGACGTAAGATGGCGCAGGTCTTCCTGTCTACGCCAATGGTACAAAAGACTATCATGCCACATTTCAGTGTATCTATTGTGCTACATTATTGAAGGACACTCACAACAGGCGTTTGAGTGAGTAGGTTTAGTTTTACACCACGCTCAGCAATATACCAGCTATATGGTGGCAGTCTGTAAATAATCGAGTCTGGACCAGACAATCCACTGATCAACAGCATGAGCATCCATCTACATAACTGGGATACGATGGAATGTGTCAATCAATTCAGCGAGTCTGATCACCCGATCCCGTGAGTCGCCTCTTACGACAAGCATGGGTTGCTGAAGACCAATACTAACTCGGATTTTCATGGGAATCAGGCGTTTGGAAGCAAGTGCCTTGTGAAAACAAAGATGACCATCTAGGCCTGTCAGTGTTTAACACCCCTGTAGTCACTCCCACTGTGAGTTAATCTCACTCAGCAGTCCTTTACAGGACCACGCATCTCTCAAAAGAATGTTGCGACCAATGCAAACAATAGGTCAATCTTTTTATATCATTCGACAAAAGATGCAGGAAGTAACACAGACATCGATGTAGGCATTCACAGGGTTAGCAATGTTAAAGTGGAGGGGACCCGCGACCGGAGGGGGTGCCAGAGGACTGTAATGAATCCACTGACCTTCTTGGGCCAAAGTCATCACAGGAGAGACAGGAAAGAGATCCTATTGTGCCTTGGAACATTCGCAGGCATCCTGGCGCATCATATTGACAGCTAATCTGGACAACAGGTCTGGAAAACAGGTCTTGACCGTACCGCGTCTGGTGTTGAACTGAACCCCTCTTCCATCTGGACGGCCCTTTATGCTGCCTGATCAGGGACATCTCGACCCCAACAACTACAGGTGGTTGGTGGTGTACCGTGTACAAAGCACGTTGCTCTTCTCTTGCATTCTTCTTCTCCTTTGGCCACCAGTTGTCTGTAGTTGTCATTGATTTCTTCCTCAGGACAAAACAGGCACAAGTATTCACAAGGGACTTTGGCATGCTTCAGGTGTTCTCGCCAGGGTTGGTCTGTGGCTTCCCATCGATGAATTTTCAGGCCGCAACAATAACAGATCACACTATCACCTCGTCCATGATAGAAATAGCCAGCCATGGCCAAGTCATAAGGACACTGGGCCATCTGTATAGGCCATGTTCGAAACGACCTCGCACGTTGATAAAACTTGGCATACTCGGGGTGAGTAGGATTCTTCAAGCTGTATCCAGGTTGTGTCCACGAGGATGACAGAGGAGAAGGAATATCCTCTGAGAATGATGACAGAGGAGAAGAAGGAATATCCCCAGATGGTCTCCATGGGGATATATCAACATACAACTTCTTGTGCCTGATCTTTTGAGACACCCATTCCGTATCGGGGACATCGAATGCACTCATGCTGATACGTCTGCACTGTCCGACGACTTGAAGCCAAATGACGCCTTCTCTCAAATACAATGCTTTACGTTTCTTGTGAATCCCACAGCCTGTTTCCGTTTTCCGTTTTTTCCGGGTGATCCTGGTGGTGGGTGCTGTCGCAAGGTGGCGAGTAAGACTTGTTTTCCATGATGTTACAAACTGTTCCCCACACTTCGGTGTCCAGAACTGATATCTTGCACTAATCCCGGCAGCATCTTGACGCCTGTTTTGAGAGCTGATTTTCCCACCGTCTTTAGGATGGAAAGTGCTGAACGTCCCATGTGGGCCTTGACCCAGCTTTGACGTCCTGCTGCTGCTTGCCACAAAGCAAGCCACCCTCCATAGCCTGAAGGATGTTTAGGATCGTAGCAGTTGTGATGGAGCCATGCAGGAGACAAAGACGACGACTCTCTGTTGTTGTTTCTCTTTGGACGTCTCACGTTGACACTGTCGTTGACATCTAAAAGTGAATCCACTGACGAACCCGGTTGAGAGGGGAGGAGGGGGTCTCTGCTGTTGTGGCTGTTGTTGCTGCCTTCTTCTTCTTTTTGGGTTCCAGAGGAAGGTTGGATGGAGGTGGTGTCCAAAACAAGTCAGCTGGTGTGTGTGTGTGTGTGCGTGCGTGCGTGCGTGCGTGCGTGCGTGCGTGCGTGTGTGTGTGTGTGTGTGTGTGTGTGTGTGTGTGTGTGTGTGCGTGCGTGCGTGTGTGTGTGTGTGTGTGTGTGTGTGTGTGTGTGTGTGTTTTGACGTTTCACGGGGGTGTCAGGGGGTTGGGTGGATGACCCTTTGGTTTTCATCATCCAGGACCAACGTTGAGGGTTGCCAATCAGTTCATGGGGTACGTTGCTGGAAGCAAGATACTGACCCAGTATATTCCAACCCCGTGGAGGGTCTGATTTGGTACGTTGTCGAACAAGATCATTGATGAGATCCACCATGTGAGTCCCAGACATGGGTTCCCCTTCCACCACGAATTGACCGTGCCCATTCCAACCCAAGTCGGGGTTGGCTTTAATACGTGCCATCAACTGCCTGACCTTGTCTTGTAGCGTTTTGGGAACTGTTTGCACGACTTCATTCAGAATGGCTTCGACATCGGGTTCTGAAACAAAGAACAAACCATGAGCCACTGCTCTGCGACTGGTTTCATGGACTCATTCTTATGAATGCGACCTCTAGGCAGGCACATGCAGATACACGACTCCGTAAATCAACCGTACTTACGGTGAGCAAAGGGAGCTCCCTCCCTGGGAGTCCTCTTCCTGGGTGTCTCGTCCCTTGTGGGGGTCCCAGCCCTGGGGGTACCAGCTGCCTCTAAAGGTCGTGGTTTGACCGCTGCTTGGTCTTGAAACGCCAAGGTGTGTTGCAACAAGGTGTTATACTGCTGCTCTCTGTCCCTAAAAGGAACCGTGTCATCACGGACGAGGGTATCCATATCGTGAAGCGTGTGCACACGCTTCTGTTCCAACAGGTTGGACTTAAACAAATGCCATTGACGTTGTTCTTCTTGCAGACTTTGCCATACCTCTTCTGGGACCATCAGCATCTTCCGTGCATGCTTCAACGCTGACGAAGGAGCAGGGTCAGGAGGAGGAGGAAGATGTGATAGATCCGACTTGGGAAGAGTAGGTTTGACTTCAGTCATTCTGTTTTTCATTTTCAACCAGGGTTTCCTTCCATCAGAATCCATCTTGTGTACTTGTGATAAATGATTGCATAGTTTTGAAAGTTGTTTTGCAGTACAGCCAGGCACAGGGCAATCTTTCTTGACACGACCCATGTTTTGGCACCTCAACGGTTCCAGCTCAAGTGATAAAACAACTTAGAAGTGCACTTTTATAACCGAGGGTCACGGAGGGGTACAGAGGGACACTTGGGGGACACAGAGGGACACATGAGGGACACTTGAGGGCAGAGCCTGAATGTAGGCCATTGTACAAGTATAGTCGATCACAACATCTACCACTGGAATCGACTCTGGTATCAGCTATGTTATTTAGTCCATCAGAAAAAACTTTTAAAGCATCAGGAGCGCCTATACAAATTTCAGGTGGAAGTCTGTTGCAACACAGCGATTTATATACTCAGCAGCAAAAAGACCGTCAGTACGAATTCAAAATTAGATAGGCACTGTAATCAAATCATTACAGAAATGGACATAAGCGGATTAAAAAACATTTGTGTACAATATCTTGACACATCAATGAATAACTTAGCACAATTTCAAGACATTACGTGTACGTTTGCAGTCCAATCAGACCCTTGACGTCAGTATTTAGTGTGATCCTTCACGAGCGGCAATAACTGCAGCACAGCGTCTATGCATGAAGTGCACCAATCGATTGATGAAGGCCATTGGCACCTGGAACCACGAGCACACCCTGAGAAATGCCTGACGCAATAAATCGGCTGTGTTCGGCCTTGGTATGACATTATTCAGTGTCCTCTGAATTTCATCCCAAAGATGTTCAATTGGGTTTAAATCAGGAGTAAGGGCTGGCCAATGCATAATGTTGATACCGTTCTGCTGTAGGAACTCTCGTGTAGCTCTGGCAGTATGGGCCCGGGCGTTATCATGCTGGGAAATGTTGTTCCAGTGACGTGCGAAATGTGGTATGACGTGGGGTCTGAAAGCTTGGTCGATGTATCGCGTCGATGTGATGCCGCCTCCTCTCCATGGACCAAGGTTTTGGAACACCACAGGACCCACTCTCTGGTTCAGGCCTATTCCAGCCCATACCATGATGCTTGCACCTCCCCATGAATCTCTTTCCATAACACATTGGTCTGAGTAACGCTAGCCACGTCGTCGCCATATTCTTGTTCTACCATCTGCAGTTGATACGCAGTACCGACTCTCATCTGTGAACAGAACAGTTCTCCATTGCCTGTATCGCCAGTTTTGGTGTTGTAGGGCAAACTAGACGTTCACGCCGATGACGGGGAGTGAGGATAGGTCCACGGTAAGGTCTACGGCAATGGAGGTTCCCGCTGTTAAGACGTCGGCGTACTGTATCACTACTGATTGGTCTTCCGTGTGTTCCCACTGTCTGGCGTGCAGTTTCGGATGCCTGCATGAAGGGATTCTGTACATGCTGTCGCACAACATGGCGGTCTTGTGGTCTTGTGGTCACCCTTGGTCTGCCAGTACGGGGGCGATCATTTGTGGTGTTGGTGGCCCGGAAACGTTGCTGCAGCCTGTAGATGGTCCGAACGTTGACCTGGAAGTGATTGGCAACGGCTTATGCAGTGTGGCCAGCTTCAAGTCTTCCTAGCGCCTGTTTCCTCTGAGCTGTCGTGAGTCGCGGCATCCTGCTGACGTTGTAATGAATGTTTCAACCAGGTTTGGGGTGCATTTATAGGGCTGGTCCTTGTGAACAGCACGTGCAGCATGAGTTGCATGAAAAACATGGAGAACACCGTGCCATCTCCGAGATCAGGTTGCGTTTTTGAGACCATTTCCTGGGTTTCATTCTGAGTTTGGGAAGGAATGTCTTTGCTCAGGTAGAGTTGGAGATGTTGTCAAAAATATACAATAAACATTAAATGAGTTTACAGTTATCCGTTTCTGGGAAGGAAAATTTCAAACTGACGTTTCTTTTGCTGCTTAGTATATAAATGCCAGTTAGCTTTTTTAAAATTCCTTCAGATGGATTCACAGGTTGTAGTATTTCTGGGAAAAGGCCACTTCAGCAGAAGGATTATCTATTCAAATTCATTTAGTAGGTTTGAGTGCGTAACTGATAAATCAAGAGCTGAATAAGTTCCGTACAAGGATGTTTGACTACTTAAGATTGAAGATCCTCCAGTGGCCCGATCACAGGGAGGTAAAAAATATTCATATGTTTTAAACAATAATTGATGAAACAATATCTGAATTTTTTAAATACTCAGCAGATCGTATCGTCCCGTACTTAGAATTGCTCTTTAATTTGATATTAGAAACTGGTACGTTCCCCAGATGTTGGGCAATTGGCATAATAGTTCCTATCCATAAACAAGGTAATATAAATAATCCAAATGATTACAGAGGCATAACACTACTGAGCATATTTAGTAAAACTTTCACCTCTATAATAAATAAAAGACTTGCAAACTTGGAAGACTCAATGGATAAGATCAGCGAAGCGCAAGCTGGTTTCAGAAAGGGGTATACGACAGTAGATAATATGTTTATACTGCAAAGTATTATTCAAAGGTATTTAAACTCTAAAAGGGGGAAATTCTATCCATTATTTGTAGATTTTTCAAAAGCTTTCGATTCAATACAACGGAAACAACTTTGGCTTCTATTTAATACCCACGGTCTCAGTGGTAAAATGAGTAAACTTTTATGCAATATGTATGAAAATGTTAAGGCTTGTATTAAAAGTAATCATAATTTTTCAGAAACATTTGACTTGCAACATGGTGTGAGACAAGGCTGTATACCAAGCCCTTTTTATAAATGAGTTAGCACGACAAATCGAAACTAATTGTGTACACGGGATTCAACTCCACCCTGATATAGTTCATATTTTCCTATTGCTATTTGCAGATGACATTGTTTTGTTCTCAAGCACGATTAATGGCTTACAGAATCAAATTAATGAACTTGAAAGTTACTGCGATAAATGGAAATTAACTGTAAATAGAGAAAAACCAAAAATTGTTGTATTCAAAAATGGAGGCAATTTGTCTCAAAAGGAAAACTGGTTATATAAAGGTATGAAGCTGGAGTGTATTGGCTTTTTTAAATATTTGGGACTATATTTCACCAGTGGCCTGTCATGGACGAGGCATGTACAATATGCAGCGTTACTGGGACAAAAAGCATTAATTGGAATTATGAAACAGTTGAGTGTACTTGGTAATATTAACTACTCTTCATTCTTTAAAATATTTGATGCCAAAGTCAGTCCAATTTTATCATATGGGGCCGAAATTTGGGGAATAACAAAATTTGACTAAATTGAAAAAATCCATTTATACGCATGCAAAAATTTCCTCGGAGTTAAAATGAACACTATTCACGCAGTGATTTATGGTGAATGCGGTAGGTACCCAATGTACATTCTTACAAGCATTAACGTTATTAATTACTGGCTATAAAGGTTGATTATGCCTTCAAATCGCTTACCAAAGAAGTGTTATAATATGATGTTGTTATATGATAAAGGTGGACAAAAAAACTGGGCAACCAATGTAAAAACCTTTTTATATTCTATTGGTTTTGGAATTACATGGAATACACAATATGTCGAATCACCTACGTTATTCATACAATCCTTAACGACAAGACTAAAAGATATGTATATTCAAACATGGTGTGAAGGATATCCTTATCAAATAAATGCATGTATTATTAATTGTTTAAAAATACCATAGTCCTTGAGTCATATCTATCCTGTGTTAATGTTAAAAAGTTTAGAATAGCACTGGCACGATTCAGATGCTCTTCTCATCATTTGTTGATTGAAAGAGGCACATATATGAATGTAAAAAGAGAAAATAGAATATGTACATTTTCTCCTAATTTTAACGAAAGAGAAAATAGAATATGTACATTTTCTCCTAATATGTCCATTTTATGACCGGTTGCGAACCAAATATATTAAAAGATATTACTATGTCCATCCAAATCTGATAAAATTCTCCTCACTGTTAAGTAGTAAAAATCCAGTTCTTCTACAAAATATTTCAATGTTCATTTACTATGCTATGATTACCCGATCTAAATTCCTCTCAAATGTAACATAACTTTATGTAATATAGGCCTGTGGCCTTCTCAGTGCAAATAAAGATTAGTATTAGTATAAACAATAAAATCATGCTTCCTGCAGACAAATGCCGATGGTGTAAAATCCTTAACTATTAGCTGAAAATCCACTGAAATCAGTCCTTAATCCTCTACAGTTCCACTGTATAATATTATTGGTATATCTATGTTTTTAGGGTTGATGGATTGTTGTTTTACGCCGCACTCAGCAATATTCCAGCTATATGACGGCGGACTGTAAATAATCGAGTCTGGACCAGACAATTTAATGATCAACAGCATGAGCATCGATCTACGCATTTGGGATACGATGACACGTGTCAACCAAGTCAGCGAATCTGACCACCCGATACCGTTTGCCGCCTATTTTGACATCCAATTGAGATCAATTCTAACTCTCCGGATCTGGACGGATTGACTCGGTGTTTCAGAGAATTAATATATTTTTTCATTCCTTTTTGGTACTTCAATGCTGAGGTATAAATCGATTAATCTTTTCACGGGCAAAGTCACAGGATAAAAGAGACTACGATTTCGATATCTTTTCGAGGCGGTCGTAAAATATAACGAAAACCATTCGCCAATCACTGTGCCAACGCATACTAGATGCACTCAGATGAGCACAAATAATATAACTGCATGGAAAAAAAGAGTGATATTTAATCACCGATATTGAAATGACTTATTATTAGCAACAAATTAAAAGAAATAGCTCTGAATATTTCAGAACAAGTGTCCGTTGATAAAGTTATCTACGACGTCATTTCATAAGCCTTAAACGACCATTATCTGAAATAGTAAGTTTAGTTTCACATGGCTTTTAGCAATATTCCAGCAATAACGCGGCATGGGACACATTGGAGAATCAAACCCGGGTCTTCGTCGTGACGAGCGAAAGCTTTCACCATTAGGCTACTCAACTGACAGTGAAATAACATGCAGATACCACACCAAATGTTACACTGTGCAAGCTATAATTACCTACATATTAGAAACCTCTCGTCCGATAACGGATTCAATTGACCCTAAACGTAAAAAAAATAGTGATGATTATATTTTCATCAAATGACTGAAAATCAGTGATGACACCAGGTGTCTGCTTAAAGGGTGTCCCGCTCCTGTTATGTTTCGGTATGGTTGGCTCCCCACAACACCATATCAGCAGCTGTACAGTGGAAGCCCTCTAAACCGGCATTCGTTGCGAGCGGAAACAAAATGCCGGTATAGAGGGCGTGCCGGTTTAGAGAATGTTTCCCTTTTCAACTTGAGAATGATCTTCCGTGTGCTGTAAAATACGACTGAACAACGTGATGATTGTCATCATATTCTTTATTCATTAATAAAGATAACATCAGAAGAGTTCAAGAGTTCATTCCAATCTAGTCCGCTTGACTGGTCTAGCCATCTTGACACAGTGAGCGACTGACAAATTGTGACACGACAATTAATTTATGATACAAGTGGTACGTTTCACTCACCAATTTACCTCACCTGCTTAGACCTAATGCTTATCCATACTCCTTTCATCATGCAACATCAATGAGCCAAATGCCGATACACGATTGTTACCTCACAGAACTTGAGTATGGTCTATGACGTCACAACTAGTTTTTGGTTGCTCAATTTTGTTGGGATTAATACCTCCTTTTCTTTCATAGTGTTGTGTCGAAATGTAACATAACTGTGAATAAAGGTTATATTCGTATCCTGCGTCGGTGTGTGGTTTATAGGAAAATATAAGCTGTCAAAGCCACTAGAGTGAGTGAGTATGATTTTAGGCCACGTTCAGCAATATTCCAGCAATATCACGGCGGGGTCACCAGAAATGTGCTTCACACATAGTACCCATGTGGGGAATCGAACCTGGATCTTCAGTGCGACGAGCGGACGCTTTAACCATTAGGCTACCCCACCGCCCCCTAAGCCACCAGGACACCTGCCAGCATTTGAAGCACACCCAGCGTGAAAAGCGCGTAAGACCAGCTGATAGTAAACTGGGTTCTTCTAATCTTTTCGAAGTGCTCGGCCATGATGTCATTGCACCTCGTCCCAACGACTGCAGCCCCGGCGGCGATGAATGTGGCTGAAATATTCCATATAGAAACTGATCTTCTGTCCTAGATACTTGACAATGTTACATAACGTGGTATTGCGTGTTTAAATGAATGGCTCGATACATATGATCTGAAAATAGTTATACTTTCAGGTAAATAAATCAGAGATTATGTAATGCACTAACTGCATATCGAGAGCCAGGTCCCTCTCACAGCAATGTTCCAGCCAGATTACAACCTGATAAGACTCATCCGAGTCACCTAGTCTCGACAAGGCAAATATCAGTGGTTGCAAATGTGAACGATTCCAATGCCATAATGGTGCAATCGGGATGTCCTCCGGTCTTCTACGTCTGGAATACATGAGATCTCATCTTTCAGGGAACACTCGTGAAGTGCAGACAAAAGCCATTTGATACAATTCGAGACATAATTAATGGGCAACCGATGTGTTCGAACAACCGGCACCAATAAACGTATGACACGTCAAGTGGTTGGTCACCTTGGGTAAGTGAGTGCCCTGACCACGTGGCAAATGTAGGTCGACATGTAACAATCGTGGTCTTATATACGTGTTAATAAAGAATGGGAGGAAAAAGTGAGTGGGAAATATTCCAACAACATCACGGTGGGGGACACCAGAAATGGGCTTCACACATTGGAAACATGTTATAACAAAATGTTACACAAAGGTTATATTGGTATCCTGCGTCTGTGTGTGGTTTATATGAAAATATAGGCTGTCAAAACCACCTGAGTGAGTGAGTATGATTTTAGGCCACTTTCAGCAACACATTGTACACATGAGGGGAATCGAACCCGGGCCCTCGTCATGACGAGCGGACGCTTTAACCACTAGTGGTCCCACCGCCCTTGGTCACCATTGAGTTAATGTTGGCAGGTCACAAGGCTGATTATGTGAAGATCATTCTTGGAATCGCTTGTTCTCATAGACCTGGAATATGTGTATATAGTACGTATAATACCATAATCATTGTATTTAAGTGTTGTTATTAAAATACATGTTCTTTACCTGAGGCGAAAGCCAGCACAAGGCCAACTTTCGGCAGCCATTTCTTATCGTTCTTCACAGAAGCATAGATGGAGAGAACAGCCAAACAGGCAGCCCCGAGCAGCAGGCCCGCTGCATACAGCTGTATCGTAGTGGCCCACCACGATGCTGTAATAGAATAAACAACGGTACTGTAGCTCACCATTTCAGTCTGTATTGGTATTTGAGTTTAAGTGTAAAACATTAATTTATTAATTATCATTTGAACGTCTGAATAAGGAACCATGTTATGGATATTTCGTAACAAGAACCTCTGGATATTAAAGAATGAGATCGGACTTAGTAAAGGACAGTGTTGAATTATTCGGTTATGTGCTGCAACAGAGAACTGCTGTATCCAAATCGTTTTGATGTTTCTCTCAGTAAACACCTGATATGTTGTGTTTGTTAACAACCTACAAATCTCAAGTTTTTTTTCCATGCATGTATTGGCATACATGTACTTGTGAAGATCCGTGTTAGAATCGGTCTTCAGCAACCTATACTTGACACCAATGAAGATCCAGGTTAGAGTTGATCTTCAATAATCCATTCTTGTCACCAATGGAGATATTGGTCTTCTGCAACTTGATCTTGTCGTAAGAGGCGACTAACGTGGTCGGTTGGTCAGGCTCTCTAACTTGGGTGATGCATGTCTTCATACCACAATTGACTAGATCGAATCTAATGGTGTCAGTCACTTGATCGTCTGGTCCAGATTCGTCTATGTACAGACCTCCGCCATATAGCTGTAATATTGCTGACGGTGCGTTTTACAACAAGCAAACAAACACGTGTTCATCGAAGAGTTACTCGAACAATGCACGATGGCGATCGGGTAGTCTAGTGATTAAGCGTTCGCTTCCAGATTCGATTCCTCACACGGATAAGTCGTGATATTGCTGAATTTTGCAGAAAGAGAAAACAATGACACTAGCCCCGTCCTCCAATGCTTTAAATTAGTAATTTTGAGTTATCATAACAATACGTACGTGTTTTTTCGGGTAACGCAGCACAGTGTTCACTTGACGATGAGTACGGGCATGCGTGGAACAATCCAAGCATGTAGATGCTGGACTGATTTGTCGGAGTTGTTATCAGCCAACCGGGTGTGGAGAAACCAATCACGTTAAAGATCCAACCAAATACACAGAGACCGAGACCAATCCTGGTGCGAGCAGATGTCTGTAGGAATCCCATTGTACATGTACAGATCTTCGTAGAGAAGCCTTCAACAGTTAATGGAACTTTGCCTTGATAAGCGACTCACTGATTGTGTGACCAGTTGTACGGTGATATATTATTACAGCATGCCGTTGATACGGTAAGACGTTGTAATGGTGAGATATTGGTTCCGTGAGTCTTTGCTATGGCACGTCTTTGCTACGATAAGTTTAAATATGGTGAGTTGTTTTGATAAGTCGCTGTAGGGTGAGTTGCTACGGCGTTGTTACGGCAAGTCGTCACGTCGTTGTTACGGCATGCCACATTGACTTGTTGAGTTTCTATGTCCACTTTTAACGCTGTTCAAATTTAGACTGAGCGAAACTCCACACTGCATAAATCATCGTTACATTCTTGATAACATGATATCGATTCATGCAAAATACAGAAATGCTACATTGTAAACAATGGGCACATATTTGTGAACCGACGTGAAATTTTCCGGGTAAATAGAATAATTATTATTTTACAATAGAAGTATATCAGCTTAGTAGCTATTTTCCTTGATCAAAGTCACGAAATACCAGTTTTCAGATACCCTTCTTTTCCGTGAACACTTTCAGTTATTTACTGGTACTTGTGCTGCAAGTGCTTAACAAGCACCTGTGATGTTTCACTATTGGTGAAACCATAGTGATATAGGTATAACTCCTCATAAGGGTGTGGTTCTAAGGAAAAATTTAAATGCAATAATTTACAAGTTTAGAAACTCCACTATAGATTTGGATTTCTGTTACATATATTTAGTAGACATGTTCTATAAATGTTATAGATTCACTGCCATGCTGATGTTGCTGATCTTCAAGATTTAATTCCCTGAAGATAACGACTACAAGACATGTTCACCAGCATATACGGTGTTTACATCACACTGCACGGAGAGACGACTGTGTTCAAAAGGCTGTGAAGACTTGATCAGGTAGAATCCGAAAATCATTGGTTTGAATCCTAGATGCTCCTTGGTCGCTAGTTTCTTACCAGTACACGAGGGTTTCGCCTGAGTGCTGGATTAGACTCGTACAATAATACCGTATTTGAGAGCGTGCGTGCGTTGTGTGTTGATGTAGGGAATTAATGCGTCATACTCTGTCACAGAGACGTAGTGCAAGGATTGGTCCGGGGTGATACAGTGGGGCGAAAACTACAAACACGTACAGTCGACGTACACGCATAGTGAGAGCGAACTGAGATTCAACCCACGATCAAAGGCTTCTGTCATACTGGGGGTCACGGCAATAGATACGGCCCGTGCCTGGGCAAATATGCACGTAACTAACTAACTAACTAACTAACTAACTAACTACTCACTCACTCACTCACTCACTCACTCACTCACTCACTCACTCACTCACTCACTCACTCACTCACTCACTCACTCACTCACTCACTCACTCACTCACTCACTCACTCACTCACTCACTCACTCACTCACTCACTCACTCACTGGTTTGCGATATTGCTAACAACCTTTGCCCATTGTGAAAGTTGACTAAGTAGTTCAGATGGTCAGGCTCAATGGCTGGGTTGATTCTATGTCAGCGTATCACCACCGTCTGGTACAGACTCTGCTATTGATACATACCGCCGTCATGAAGCTGGGTTTATACAGCAGGAGTGCGACGTTATCCAAAAACAACACACTGTGATCACGGGAAACGCAATGTTATATTGCGAGTTGTTCTCGAACATGTTCAAAGCTCTATACAACAGATGCATGACCGACTTTGTCGGGTATGCCATAAGTTTAGTGAGTCATGTTGTGTGGTAAACTACTACACCGCTACAGTATGTCTATATCCGTAGTAATGACTACATGCTGACTTCACTCAGCATTATAATTATACTGAATTCATGAATTGAACCACGATTAGACGACAGGCCAACACTGACATTTACTAACCGACAGCGACACTAACATGAGTCGTCACAAGAGTCTTCCTTGTGAATCGGTGGTGGGGTAGCCTAGTGGTTAAAGCGTTCGCTCGTCACGCGATGACCAGGGTTCGAGTCCCCACATGGGTACAATGTGTAAAGCCCATGTCTGGTATCCCCCGTCCTGATATTGCTGGAATATTGCTAAAAGCAGCGTAAAAGTAAATTCCCTCCTAGTGAATCAGTGCGACTTCAGCGATTGATTCGATCAAAAAAATGCTACACAGGCTGCTACGTAACAGTCAGTAAGTGGAGTTTAGATTAATGTCGCTTTCAGCAATATTCCAGCAATATCATGGCGATGGACAAGAGAAATTGGCTTCACACATTTTACGCAGATGGGGACTCGAACCCGGGCCTTCGGCGTGACGTGTGAGCGCATTAACCACAAGATCGCCTGTTGTATACTTACTCTGGGTGTAATATCCTCAAACTTTGTGGGACCGCCTAAACAGGCGACGTTGTACGGATTGGCCGGCAGCAACAGGTTCGAGCACGATGTAAGGTGTTCGACTGGACGGATCCGGTAATTGTCGGTTTGAATCACAGATGATTTACACCCTCGATCATGTGAGGATGCGCACGCAGAAACACACTGTATATATCTATATATCTTGCAATCCATTTGAAGAAGTAAAGGTATCACAAAACATTCACTCCATAATTACTAGTTTTCTACTTGCTCTACATCACCTCATTATTAAAATGTCCACGCCATTCTGCAATGTTGTACCAGCATACATATAGAGATACTAGTATAGATGTTACACGACATATCGTCCTATGCCGATAAGTCGGTACAGGTAAATCCGATTGAGGCTCTGTGGCGTGTCACCGGTGTGTCATTCTTGGTCACTGCACTGATCGACATCAGCACCTTGAGACAGAAGATACTCGCAGATAGCACTCTGGTCGTTTTTTGACCGCACTTGGTAGCAATACCATCACCCGTCTGAATCTCTCGCTTAAAGAATCCACACTCTCAACAAAATATTTCACCACGTTTAGTCTTCCATTGAAAACAGCATGAAATACAGGTGCCTCTGTTAAACAACTATCCCTTGTTTCCAAACAGACACCATGGTCTTCAACAATGAACTTCACGATATCCAAGAATCCTGCCTTACACGCTAGACGTATCGGCCGAGCACAGTGACCAAAAGGGCTGACATCTTCTTCTGGATCAAAGCCAAATGAAACCAAAGCTTTTACGACATCTAAAGATCCATTTTTGACAGCACTTCCAATAGTATTGTATCCATGTTTGTAAGATTCAAATATCCCAGAATCCTGCTCGTCCAGAAATGCAATAATGCCTTCATTGTCACCCTCCTGTATAAGTGTAAGGAGTTGTTGAAAACAAGGATTATCCTCTTGATTATTAGGGACGCGTGGTTTCCTTGATTCTACAAATCTTTCCATTACTTTGGAAGTCATTAAATGTTTGCTTAAAATGGTTCTCAAGGCATATATCCGAATTGCTGCCTGTGGTCATGCTATACACTACAACACCTGGGAGTATCTGTAACTGTTAACAACATGTAATGGATCAAAGCCGTGCAAGTGTTTACTTTGTGGAAGTCATGAAAGGCAACACAAGAGCGATCGGTCGTGTATAAATGGAAGGGAAGAAACTCTAATGAATTGAATAACATTATTCTGTTCGGCTTCAAATGTCACTCACGGTCATAATGGCGCCTAATGTATGTAATGTATGGTCGGGTATGTATAATTCATACAAACCTACCCGTGTTATTCATGTTTCAATCTGTACCATGATAAGAGCAGATTTGTGTTCAAGGCCACGTGGTTGGGAAGTGAATTTAAAAGTCATGTCAGTGAGTGTCAGGTTAGATGGGAGTGAGTGAATTTCTACGCCGCTTTTAGCAATATTCCATCAATATGACGGCGGGGGACATCAGAAATGGGCTTCACACAATGTACCCATGTGAGGAAACCTCACCGCTTCTCAGATTAGATGGATCCTAATGCTCCGTGAACCGCGTCCACTCTTTATGTTGTAACTATAGTGTCATTAACAAAGTGTTTCGCTGTGACAATTCGGTAATAGAGGTAGGGGGTTGTGACATTTGAAAATGGACACACTGCACAACACAAGAAGCAGCCATGCAGATATCTGCACAGCACTCGATGTCACCATTTGTTTATTGGGGTTTGTTCGTTGTTAAGTATCCAGTCTCGGCGAGACATCATTGACTGAAATCATGAGCACTGATCTGGTAGTCTGCCCATGATACGGTAATATTCATCAATCAAGTCAGCAAACTTGACCACCGGATCCTGTTAGTCGCCTCCTAGACAAACATTGGTTGCTGAATATAATTTCTAATCCTGATTTTTCCCAGATTCTTGATGCATTAAGTTGTTACCTACACGGTATACCATGTATTGGGTCGGGTGTGGTATGTTTTCTTCATATATACCGTAAAGCACGTACATGGTATATTATCCTGATGCATTGAGTGATGTACGACCATTGTGTACCAAGTATCCGTGTGGTATATCATCGTCATATATACAGTAAGGCACGTACATGGCATGACATGCATTGGATGTTGTATATTATTATGTTTCTTATGGTCAGTTTCTCCTGGAAGAAAATGTCTCCATCTATGCTAATTTACTCACTACGCACGATGTTATGCTATTACAACACCCATGCATACAATAAATTATATACCATCCAAAACAAGTAGGGGATATTGGATTTACAAGACTGATAAAATGCAAATGATGAGGCCAAGGAGGAAACAGATGATGAAGAGAAATTAAGGGAAAATGTGACAATTTATTCCATTCCTTTAGAAATGTTTCATCTGTATGAATATATATTACTTTTCTCATGTGCATTGACATTGGCTAGTGGTATGCTCGCAATGGAATACTTTTTTATATGGTATATTTCCTTTCATATACAATGTCAATCATGCAAATGTATTTTTGTATAGACATTCTACTAGGGTATTTAACCAACGGTATTTCCTCTATTAAGCGCCGGGCCTCTAATAACCGCCAAGGATAAAGCAGTGCTTTAAGAAATAAGCGCCGGGCCTCTAATAAGCGCCGGGTATTGACCTTTGCCTTTTTTCGCAAATGTATTTTCCCTTGGTCTAAAAAATTATATAATCAGGAATAGTCCCTTAAATCATAACTTCATGTACTCATCCCCGCTTTTAAAAATACAGGGTATTTAAATAAGCGCCGGGCCTCTAATAAGCGCCGGGTCTGGAGGTCCGTTGAAGAAATAAGCGCCCGGGGCGCTTATTAGAGGAAATACGGTATATATGTACATTTATATATCAACGGTATGTTTGGGCGTCATTTGCTTTCAAACACGTGTAAATACATGAACTGTTTTTGAGCAACGACACTACCTTCAGTCGTACATCTATAAACACTTCATTACCAATCTCTGCGAGATATGTTTGTCAAGGTAAACAATTTGACCAAACAGAAAATTCAAAATGCATTCAACTTCTTTGCTACTCTCAAAGGCAAAACCATTGTTGACATATTCCCAGCACACCATGACCTAACAGTTTGAACAGGAATCGTGTATCCATATTTCGAACGTTTTACGTCGATAAGCTCCAATCGTAACCTAAAACACCGTACGAGAACTGAAATCATGTAACATTTCCAACATATCCGACTCACTGCTGGCGTATGTTAGTGTGTAAAGCGTCTGTTCATCACAACGAAGACACGGGTTCGTTATGTGTAAAGCCCACTTTACAGTGCTGGGATTGCTCAAATTGGCGTAAAACACACCTCACTCATTCAGACAAAATTATATATTATCAAACTGACTACTGGTCAGCGTGTTGGTCAGAGCCAATGTGTAACCTGATATGCAGACAAATAAGGAAGCTACATTGTGTGACGTGTAGTAAATGGATACGAAAAGCAAATCAATCCATAATTATAGAAGTGAAATATTCGTGATTTATGAAAATCACCATAACATAAGACAAAACAGTGGCAACACACGTTATTGTCGATGTACTGCCGGGGTACTCTGATAAACAATCGGCTATCAGGCTCTGAGTAATTATAGGGATTTTACTGGACTTGAGAAATTCGGCGAGCGAGATTAACGCCGCCTTTTACAATATTCCAGTTATTTCACCAGGTTAATGTGTTCATCTCCAACGTTTATCAACTGTGTGAAACCCACGACCACGGGTATGGTGCTGACAAGCAAAGAAACATAATGGGGCTTAGAACCCAGATTCGAACCCACAATCATATGTTTCTGGCGTGTCCAAGTGTCATAGGTCTGGGACGCTTTAGACGACTGAGCCACCTGTGCCTTCTGCATAAGGTGGGCAGTTATTGATTCATTTATCAAACACATTGCGTTTGTACCGACATTTAATGTCAGTTTAGAAGGTGTACTGTCAATAAAGAATTATTGATGAATTGACTCTGCAAAGTCTTTCAATTACATCCTTAAATCTACTTGTTTAAAACGTTTAAATGCATTTCACACCGGTCTGAAATGATTGGAAGCAAATGATTGCCCGTTGTCTTGGGTCTAAACTCTTTTGATGCGTGGTACAAGATCTCCATTGTAATGAACAAAGGTGACATAATGAATTGGTTCACAGTTTACAGACTGGATACTTCATAACGTGTTTGAGTCTTAGTTTATCCTTGACTAATTCTGGCACAGGCAGATATTGGACAACTGTGCTGAATTTCATTCCCAATGTATGACGTATCTTGAAGCAGCACAGGTCCACAAGACGCCGAGGCTCACATGCTCTGGGGTTCAGATGAACGTATCTTCTGACTTGGATCCTCTGGGGACCTTCAGTTATGTCCACTTCCTCTACAGGGTCGTAGCCTGCACTGATCAGAATATCAACCGTGTTTTTCCGTCTTTCTACCTCAATCGGATCAGGGTTGTCCCCTAGAGGTTTGAAAGAAGCAAATCCGTCTGCCCGGTTTAGTTGGGTATTGAGGTCTATCAACAAGTAGCGTACAATATCGTCATAGTTCTCTCGAATAGCCAAGACGAGTGGATGTTTGTCATCGGGATAACAGCTAGCGTCTGGGCGTGCACCGTGACCACATAACAGTTCAACCATCCCAAGGTCCCATTCCTGCACTGCTATGTAAATAGGAAACAGGCCACCGTGGTTGGTGTTGCAATTGTCGTCAACGTCGAAGCCGAGAGAAAGCAACGTTTTCACGACATCCAAATCTCCACTTTTGACAGCATACCCTACAGCACGTATCTTACCACGGTACTGTTGATAGTACTTCCTCGGAGTGAGTTTGAAAGTCACCATCAAGGTTAGTGCACTTTTAATGTTTCCTGTCTTTAGAAGAGTATGGAATTCGTGTAAATATTCAGTATGGTTAAAACTCTCTAGCTTTCTTTTCTTCTTCCATTTAAAACACTTTGCCATATTTGGTCATGCCGTTCGCTCATTTATATCCAACTCGAGTGTCACGAGAACATTTTTCTGAACAGGCCTTCACCAATCTGTAACACATTTCGCTGTTAGTGAGTATTGTTTTACGACACTTTCATCATTAATCCAATCTATACAATATCGATAATAATTGAGTTCACACACTTGGGAATACCTGCTTATTTACTTATATAAATCTAAAGTTATTGTCAAAAATGTAGGTATTTATGTAGACGTAGATACGTGTTTCCAATCTGGATCTAGATGATTTGACATGCGTGAATATGAGCCATGACCAATCTCCTTATTTCCATCATCAGATTGAAATTGAAAACTGGACATGCTAGAACTGCCATTTACCTGTCCATCCACCCCCTCATTATTTAGGAAAGACATCCCGACATTTGGTGTTATATGCAGAATGAATTATTAGATAACAGTCAGCACAAGACTGCCACCTTGTCGATCATCTTGTTCTTTAGTTGGTTGTGCTAAGGCTTACCTGAATGATTGAATTCCTCTCCTCAAATGTTAACTCTAAATATGACTTAATACAGTGCGTACCTAATTGGTATGTGTATGTGTACACGTGTATACGTTCTTATCTATCGACCTACCCATAGTACTGTGAGCAGAACATGCCACCATGTGAAGAATGGCACGTCCAAGGTCTCAACAAGTCTTTTCTGAGCGTAAACAAATTATATAAACATGGCATACCTGTATTTAATAAACTTATTGATCTTCATTCAACTGGGCGTTGGCTTCCGTCAGGATACGTAACAAATGCCTCAGCAGTGTCAGCTCACAACACCGCTGTGTGGAGCTATGGCCCCGTGGTGACCCGCTGTATGTATTCCCACCATTCTATTACTTTTCCTAAACGGGTGTCTCAAAAGATCGGTTGTTCAAGTTATGTGACTAGCTGCTTACATCGCCGTGCCCATGTGTTGAGGACTGATTGTTTATGGGACACCGTCATATGGCTGAAATGTTGTTCGTTAAATCCGCATTCACACGTAGAATATTTCTGTGATTCATAGTCGGTTCTTACCTGCGTGTTTGTTCCATAGTTTGACGGTGGCCTGTAAATTTAAATTTAAAGATTTCCAAAACCTCACCACCTCACTCAGTGGAGAAGGGTAGCATAGTGTTGCCAGTATGCCAGTGTGTGGACCTGACGAAGCAATGACTGGCACAAATCTTTTGCAATAAGTTCTTATCTCCCCTTTCGTGTATTGTCTCCCTTTATCAAGGCCACTTCCGGAGATGTTTCAGTTCAAAATGGCGTCAAGAGCAGACAGAAAGCAGAAGACGTGAATTAGAATTTTGAGAAATTGCATGTGCGTGAACTGAAGACCTACTTATGGAATCAAGGAGAATACGCATCGGGGACTAAGGCGGACTTAATTTTGATTGCCAAAGTTGTAGGTTAACTTGTCAGACGATCAATTGTAGATGTAAAATACAAGCGACATCACGGACATGGTCAGTGTCAGAGACAGAGGCAGAAGTTTCTGTCACCTCTCGAAGAATTAAACCCATTACACCTGAAATATGGATTAGAGTGTTGAATGTATGCCATCACTTAGTTTAAGTGATTTCTTTAATTATTTGGTATAGTAGAGCAAACAGCGGACACTAGATACTGGCCTAAACAACGCTAAACGTCAGTTGAAAGGTAAAGTGTCCTATGAAGATAGACGCGATCATTCAGTTCGATGTCACCACATATCCAATGACAGTTCTCATCGTTATGTCGATGCATAAGTGATACCTCCCATACCAAGTCGGAGTATGAAACGGAAATGAAACTGTTCTTCTTGAGATTTTGCTTGTGGCGACTTTCCACAGTACATGTGATTCTCAGTTCTGTTCTTCACTCCAGGAAGGGAAATATATCAACTAAGGCAAACGTATTACTAGCAGTACCAAATACAAGGACAAATGGCTCTTCCCAAATGAAGTGGTGTTATGTTTTCATAGAACTCTAAAGGATTTTCATGTGGAAAGAAGATACTTTCATTCAAAGTTTGGGGATTCATCTATCTACTGAATGACTTTTTCTGTGGGAGCAATTCTGCCAGAGCATTTCTCAACTTGTGTGAAATGAGGAAAATATTTGTATCCTGTGTCATGAACATAAACAGCTTGGGCTTCTCAAATCAACTGTGTCTATTAGATCATGTTTAATATGTGTGTGTTTTTATTGGGTAACTTGATTTCTTTACAACTACATGTATATGGATTATTCACTTCCAATGATCATTCTTTTTGGCCAGAATAAGGCTTTAATGTATAAAACAAACAACATATAAATCAATACTCTGGATTCAAATATGCTGAACATCAATGTTATGGTATAAATAAGACAGCTGATGGTTGTGTTCGGTGATAAGCATGGCCATGGATTTGTCAATGCAAAGTACACAGCACAACATAATAAGTGTACCAGTGTCCTAAACACTTTCTCAAAAGTGGAAACTGAAAGTGTATCAAGTGAACATACTTTCCAAATATTATTTACTTTCTTAGCCAAAGTAATAGGAATGTCCCCTTGTACAATCGGGAGATTATCTATGCATGTATACCATTTCAACATAAGTTCTTAAATTTGCAATGTGTCTTGTCTCTTCTTCTTTATTAATACCTTCATTCTTAAAGGGTGCATAAGGGTGACATGTGTAACTTCACTTCTAAGGGTGTTGTCAGATCAGAAATGGGAATTCCTGTCAGCCATTATAGAATCCTCAGGTTCACAGAGATGCAGCAAACCACATAATTTGTTAATTTGATTATCACGTGTACTACCACACCAAACATCGGACACAGACGTTATTACAGACAATTACCCCCAGCTCGACAAATATCGTCCGTTCATGGAGAATGAAGTGCCATAAAATCCGCTTAATCTTCCTGCCCTCCGCTATATCTTGCACTTTATTCTTGTGTTTATTACTGGATAGCTACAGTTTCGTTTTGTTTGTTTGTTGTTTAACGCAGCACTTAGCGATATTGCAGCTATATGACATGGCTCTGTAAATAATCGATTCTGAACAAGGCCACCCAGGGAATGGTACCGGTATTACACCACCGCCTTATGCGTTGGGTACAATGGCAATCATTCAAATCAACGAGCCGGACCTACCTATGCAAGGACGTCATGCACATGATACGGTCGCCATCATTATTATTCTAACTCGTGATGCAGAAGGATATCTGTTGTGTAACGTTTTCTGTCAATACTTAAATGTGCCATGGCGTGTGTGGTGTTGTTTGTTGTTTAAGGACCGCCTCCGTGGTGTAGTGGTTAGAGCGTCCGCCCGGAGAGCGGAAGGTCGCGGGTTCGATCCCCGACCGCGTCATACCAAAAGACGTTAAAATATGGTACTTGTTGGTTCCTGCCTGGCGCTCAGCATTCATGGGTACAACAAGGACTGGTCGGCTCGGAGTCAGTATAATGTGTCTGAGTGGGGTATTCATGCTTCACTGCGGCATGGTATCTCAGTGGGCTAGTACTATAAAACCAGCTTAAGTCTGGGCTAGTACAAGCAGCCGCATATACACATACACATGAATGCACGTCGTCATATGAGCGAAATATTCTCAAGCACGACGTTAAACCCAATTTCACCTTACCTCACCTCACCTCACCTCACTTCACCTTGTTGTTTAAGGCCACACTTAGCAACAATTCAGCTGTCACGGCGGTCTAATCGAGTCTGAACCAGATAATCCAGTGATTGACATCACGAGCGTCGATCTTCGCAATTGGGATACGATGACAGGTGTCATCCAAGTCTCCCCTTAATCGTCTCAAACGGCAGGCAAAGTTTGCTGAATACCGATTCAAACCTTAACAGGCACCGTGTGTCCTAATAGGACGACCAGTCCTGTTTCCTCACAGATGACATTTATAACTTCACCTTAGTTCGCTGCTTAATCGCATGTAGGACTCATGAAGGTTGGAACTAAACCTATCCCTTACACTGACCTGTATGTGACAGGTTTGTATACAGGTTCTATTCAGGATTACGTACACCCGCTTATGTGATGTAATAGAAACATGGAGTAGCAAACAGATCGCTCATCCAACGCGGCAGGGCTTGTTTTTGGAGTGGAATTCTGTTGTACAAAGCCATCTACGCGCCAAGGTATTATCGTAACCCCCAAACCTCCATTTCATTTGACTGATTGATTGTTGTTTAACGCCGCACTCAGCAATATTCCAGCTATATGGCGGCGGTCTGTAAATAATGAAGTATGGACCAGACAATCCAGTGATCAACACCATGAGGATCGATCTATGCAATTGGGATACGATGACATGTGTCAACCAGACTGACCACCCGATCCCGTTAGTCACCTCTTACGACAAGCATGGGTTACTGAAGACCAATTCTAACCCTGATCGTCACGGGTCCAAACCTTCAGTTAAGACAGATATATATAGCGCTGAGACTGTTTTGAACAAACGCACCTTGATTCGTTGGCACCTTTGTCACCACACCACAACCTGCGACTTGTCAAGAATGTTTCAGCACAATGAGGTGGTATTTACGTATTCGTTTGTGAAGGAGAAACGTACAAATCCCCCCAAACTGACGATGAATTTTCAATCGTTGTCACCGGTGCCGTATTACATTGTATGGTCATACAGATCAAAATGACAAACATGAATTCAGTTGAAATATTTTATTCTACATTTTCTACTTGTTTATTATGTACATTTATTTCACTTGTATACACGACCGTCATAAAAAAACAATAATTTCATCAATAAAACAATTCAAAATATACTTGACGGATTGAAAAATGTTGACTATTGACTAGGTGGATCAAATTTATACATCCATCCTTCCAACAAGAAGTATACCAGATACTCCACGTGACACCACTGGCTACACACATATATACATTAATTCCTTTATATAAACCAAACCATTATAGAAATAGTTCGTTTTAATAAACAAAATACAAGGTTTGATTTTACGACTTAAAAGATTTCTGCCGGGGAAATGAAAGTACACACCGATGTGAGATGGTGATTAAAGGAAAGAAACAAGATCTGGTTATTCAATGTTGATGTATTTGAGAAGAATATTGCTGTGTTTTGGAACTTCCGGTAACTGTTTTCATAACCGATAAATGTTTGCTGGACAAATGGTTTCCGGAGAAACGACTATTCAGATTAGAATATATTCCAGAAAATACTTGCGGAAATAATATCGTTTGAACAAAATTCAGCTTGAGATTACCTATTTCATTTCTTCGAATGCAAAACATCCCCAAGAAATGTCGTACTTCGTAGCATTTTGAAAGCGTTTGTCGTTATTTGATTACATCAAGTTTTCAGTGTATACTTTCGTTTTCCCGGAAGTGCGTTTCACTATACGCGTGATCTAGTTAGGACGTGTGTGTCCCTGCGTTTGTTCATTACGTGCTAGACTGCATTGAAACGACTATAAATACACTCTACGTCGCACCAAGCATCCATAGCACTGAGTGTTAAGCAAATACATTATTTTGTTTCTATAAATAAATAAATTCGAAGCACCTTCTCTCAGATCCTCTACCCGAACGACACAAGACATCAGACAGGTCAGGTTTAGCACTAGTAAGTCCACATATGTACAGGATCTAGAACACTTATGTCCTGAAGTTCGTTTTACTCTCGCAGTTGCAACAAACTCGGAACAAAAATCTCGGGTTTCTCCACCTGGTAACAATTTTAATATCACATTCTTGATTGATCTTGTTTTTAAAATAACGTGTTTTCCTTTACATTTTCAAACCTGCTAGAGTTTTTGAGTTTTTCCAACGTCACAAACTATGGTCTTTTTTGGTAAAAATAGCACAGCTCGATAATCTGAATCCGTGTAGATTGGAACCCAATCTAACCAACGGAGCCTAACAATTTTGAAGAAAATACATGAATCATTAGTTTTGGGGTTGAAAACATATCCATTGTATTCATAACTGGATTTTTATGATAGAGATTAAAACAGCCATATATGTCAAATAAAACGTATATGGTCCAATACTTTGCTATAAAGGTATTGGACATAAAAATATTAAGCAAGATGAAACGGGACGGGAATGGTATAATATATGAATAAAAGAGCTCTATATACGCATAACGACTTGATTCATTGTGACTTGTAAAGGTCATCTTCATCAACAAAACGATACAATGATAACCTCGTTATCCCGGAACCCCGATATACCGGAACCCCATTACCCTGGACGGTTACTCTTGAGAATCTCTATGTTGATACACACTCACTACACCGCCTGGATTCAATAATCCGGACATGTGGTAAATTCAACTGGGAATAGCACAGTGTTCGGATTAACGGGGTGCATACATTTGTAAAATATTTGACAATAGTAGACATGATTTGATTGATACAATATAATTCAGTAGATGGTAAGACTTTTCATCTTTCAGCAGCATTCAACATCATGAACATGTTTAAATGCAAATCAAGTGGGATAGGAATCGAATCTAACACATTGATGACAATTTCATACTTATTACAGGATTATCCAAACTTTCTACACAGCACTAAATTAAAATATAATTGCATCAGTATAGTGCATGTGATCAAATTTCCCTCCAAGTACTGATTTAATCCCAAAACAATTTGGTACTAAATTCAAATAACAATTTCCTCAAATTACAAACCGTAATCATGATATATAGCTACTGCGCGAACAGGCAGCTCCGACTAATCAGTTGTCCCCCATCTGTTTTTAATCTAGCAACGATTCACAACCTCTCACAAATGAAAATTTTCAAAATACATGATATGAGCATATATTAGATGTTTGATGAACTAATAAAACGTATACACCATATTAAAGATTACAGAAAAAACGCACTTCGACCTAAGGGTATCTGAAATAAACAGCAGTTATTAGAACCTTCAGTGTGCCCGTACCCATGTTACAGCAGCATTAAAACAGACGCTTTTCATACATGAGTGCAGGGTACGTTCCATTTGTTCAAAGCAAAGAAACAATAATTTAAAATTACAGTTATAAAGTACATACTTGAACAGGATGGGAATACGATTCAATGAAAGATTGTCAATAACATATGTCTAAATTAAACCGGATGGTAATGTATTTCTAATCCAAGCAAAGGCGCCATGTTTGGGGAAATGGCGAGGTCGGAAGTTTTCTGACCTCATTTTGTCCCTATTCGGAACCTCATATCCATTTAATAAGCAAAACCTCCAGTTAGCCTTTCATTATTACTAACGTTGTATCCAATGACAACCAGTGTCATGTGACCAGTGACCTCAATGATTTTCAGTGATCCATTCACAGAACGTCCATCAGTATTTGCCTTGAGCGGATTACCGAGACTGATTATTAATTGACGTCTGCATTTACTTCAGTCACAACACTATCAATAAAGAGACAATTGCCCTTTCACAAAGACACACCAGAGCAACGCGTTACATTTGGGATTACACTTTTTGAGTATAGTTCAGATTCTCGTACTATTCTCGTGCCTCATTCTGAAAGTGAGGGTTCGAATCCCAGATGGGACTCAACCTAACACAGTACTAAATCTGTACTTTACTGAGAAAGTGTAATCCCAAATATAACTTCTACATTTGACCACATTCTAAATGGCATTGTGTACTCATATCGATGCCAGAACAACGTTACCTAACGTTCCTTTCTTTGTACAAGATCATAAACATGAAAGCGTCACCCAGGCAGCATATCTCTCAGCATATCGTTAGATGTAACGGTCTACAGTTTCCATTAGAATAATTGCTGATTTGGGACACCATCCAAGATAACAATACACATGCGTATCCTGATGTCTGAGAACATGTTGTGAGCTGTGGGCAATTGTATGCCCTCGCTGTTTGAGAGCGATGATATTTCTGTGGCCATATATCCCTGCACAGTCAATACTAGTCACTTTTGGTGTCACGTGATCAGTATTTTTCAAGGTCCTGAGGGTCTGGGGTGTTCAAGGGGTGTCTGTCTGCCGATTGGTCGGAACCTCGGGTGTCCGGTGTCTTGCTCCTTTGTTCCCGGCCTCTTCTCAACTCATCTAGCCTCGCTTTCACATTCTCCGTCTGTCGCTGCTTCTCAGAGGCATACCTGTGCAACACAATAATTACAGTTTGTCATTAGACACATGATCAACAAGATTTCAGTTCGCCATTAGACACGTGATCAACAAGATTTCAGTTCGTCATTAGACACATCAACAAGATTTCAGTTCGTCATTAGACACATGATCAACAAGATTTCAGTTAGTCATTAGACACATGATCAACAAGATTTCAGTTAGTCATTAGACACATGATCAACAAGATTTCAGTTCGTCATTAGACACGATCAACAAGATTTCAGATCAACAAGATCAACAAGATTTCAGTTCGTCATTAGACACATGATCAACAAGATTTCAGTTCGCCATTAGACACATGATCAACAAGATTTCAGTTCGTCATTAGACACAAGATGATCAACAAGATTTCAGTTCGCCATTAGACATGTGATCAACAAGATTTCAGTCAGTTCAACAAGATTTCAGTTTGTCATTAGATCAACAAGATTTCAGTTCGCCATTACACATGTGATCAACAAGATTTCAGTTCGCCATATTAGATCAACAAGATTTCAGTTCGCCATTAGACATGTGATCAACAAGATTTCAGTTAGTCATTAGACACATGATCAACAAGATTTCAGTTCGCCATTAGACACGTGATCAACAAGATTTCAGTTCGTCATTAGACACATGATCAACAAGATTTCAGTTAGTCATTAGACACATGATCAACAAGATTTCAGTTCGCCATTAGACACGTGATCAACAAGATTTCAGTTCGCCATTAGACACATGATCAACAAGATTTCAGTTAGTCATTAGACACGTGATCAACAAGATTTCAGTTAGTCATTAGACACATGATCAACAAGATTTCAGTTCGCCATTAGACACGTGATCAACAAGATTTCAGTTCGCCATTAGATCAACACACGTGATTAACAAGATTTCAGTTCAACAAGATTTCAGTTAGTCATTAGACACATGATCAACAAGATTTCAGTTCACCATTAGACACGTGATCAACAAGATTTCAGTTCGACATTAAGACACGTGATCAACAAGATTTCAGTTCGCCATTAGACACATGATCAACAAGATTTCTTCGCCACATTGGGTCACGTGATCAACAAGATTTCAGTTCGCCATCATCAACAAAGATTTCAGTTCGCCATTAGACCATGAGTTCCCATTTCTGGTGTCCCCGACGTAATATTGATGGAATATTGCTAAAAGTTCGACACGTGATCAACGTAAGTTCGCCATTAAACTCAGATCAACAAGTTTCAGTTCGCCATTAGACACGTGATCAACAAGATTTCAGTTAGTCATTAGACACGTGATCAACAAAATTTCAGTTCGACATTAGACATGTGATCAACAAGATTTCAGTTAGTCATTAGACACGTGATCAACAAGATTTCAGTTCGCCATTAGACACGTGATCAACAAGATTTCAGTTCGCCATTAGACACGTGATCAACAAGATTTCAGTTCGCCATTAGACACGTGATCAACAAGATTTCAGTTCGACATTAGACACATGATCAACAAGATTTCAGTTCGTCATTAGACACATGATCAACAAGATTTCAGTTCAATAGACACGTGATCAACAAGATTTCAGTTCGCCAACAGACTAGTCATCAACAGACAGTTCGCCAATGTGATCAACAAGATTTCAGTTCGCCATTAGACACGTGATCAACAAGATTTCAGTTAGTCATTAGACACATGATCAACAAGATTTCAGTTCGACATTAGACACGTGATCAACAAGATTTCAGTTCGCCATATAGACACGTGATCAACAAGATTTCAGTTCGCCATTAGACATGTGATCAACAAGATTTCAGTTCGCCATTAGACACATGATCAACAAGATTTCAGTTCGCCAACAGACTAGTGATCAACAAGATTTCAGTTAGTCATTAGGCACGTGATCAACAAGATTTCAGTTCGTCATTAGGCACAAGATTTCACTTCTTCAGTAAACATAATCAACAAGACATCACTTTGTCAGTAAACATGTAATCAACAAGATTTTGACTGGTCATTAGACACGTGAGCAAAACAATTTGAAAAAGTCATTAAACGCATTTGTTTTGTTATTTTGTTAGTTTAACTCCGCACTGAGCAATATCCCAGTTATATGACGGCTCTCGATAAGATAATCGAGGCTTTAGCAGACAATTCACTGGTTGACATGAGCATCGATGAAAGCGCTACGGGACATAGGACGGTCATCGATGCACTCATGCTGTTGATCACCGGATTGTCAGGTCCCGACTCGATTACACCATAGCGACCTGTCACCGTGGTAATATGTAGTCACGGCCATAATGCAATCGAATATAATCAGTACTGATCAATGTTTCCAGGGTACTAGTACTTATATTAGTACTTATCGAACTCAGTTTTCTGGACCACTGCATCCAGTGCACGTTAACATCAGACGAGTGTCATATAAGAAGATAGGGTGATGCATTTCTGATACTTGTCAATCGATCTAGGAATTCTAAGCACATGAAACACTGATGTTCGATACAGTGAGAGAATGGTCATTATACGTTTTAGCATCCTGTATTTAGGTCAAGTTGTGTCATGCCGTGTCAGTTTCAGTGAGTGAGTGAGTATGGGTTTACACATTTTTCAGCAATATTCCTTCAAACATCACGGCGTGGGACACCAGGAAAGACCTCCACACATTGTACACATGAGGATAGAACTGGGGTCCACAGCGTGACGAGTGAACGCTTTAACCACGAGGCTACCTCACAAAACCCCGTATCAGTTCAAACGAACTACTGCCCGTAAACCAATAATCATAATAAGTCTGAACAACGCTGGTACTCAAAAACATTAGGTTAGGATTAAATATTTTTAAAAATTGTTTTCCAAATTTAATCCTACCACGTATTATTTGACGTATCCCTACTCCCTTCACATAGGCGGGAGGATGATTTCGATCATTTCAACTATATCAGCTTTGTACGAGAAGAAAACAAACGTGACGCAAAAAACGGGCCACACTCACAAATATGTTACTGACGGTCATGGGAACATCAGTTACGTAGCTAAATCTGGGGTTCGAACCCACTTTTAACGGATCCTTGACGGCAGTGTATCCTCATCTCAGCACGTCAACCACTTTGCTATCCGAGACTGTTTTGCACAGGTGTGTAAACCCGTCCCATTCATCAATCTTATGATACATTCTACTCAGTGTTCTGTAGTACATGTAGGCATGTGCGTGTGTGCATGCTTGCTTGTGCGCACATGTGTGTGTGTGTGTGAGAGAGAGAGAGAGAGAGAGAGAGAGAGGGAGAGAGAGAGTGTGTGTGCGCGCCCAAGGTGTGTTTTGTAACATGTAAGTGAGGCTTACATACACGGATAAATGTTCAATACTCTATCACAACTTATATTTGATTTCGAGCATTAACAAATCAGTACAATACAGTCCGCTACTCTACAGTAGTAACGAACTCACATGGACCACAACATTTAGTTCGTTATAACCGCAGTTTGTTATGAACCTTTCGACTAAAATATATAGACCAGAAATGGGCTCCCCACGTGGGCATCGAACCCGGACCTTCGTTGTGACGAGCGATCGCTTCAGCCACTGCTGGTTACCCATACGCCTTTATATGAATTAAACTCACCCATGCAGCAATTCTCTTTCTTTGACGATCACAGATTCGCATGATTGACAAACAAGATTTTCTGCGATTGCTACCTGCTTTTTTAGATATGTTGCTATGGCATCATTAAATTGGCTCCGACTTGCAGAGCTATTATAAAAAATATCAATGTAATTTGCATCTGAAAACCTTGTGACAACCTACTTGACGAGTCCATGATTACACACAGACACAAGTGTTTCGTTTCTGGGCGTGGCAAAGTAGTATCATCATGTTTCCGTATCCTGTGTAAATATATGACAAAGGATGAAATCTATATTCATCGTGGATACAAAAGACTTTTCCATCACTTGTGTTTGTAAATACAGTCTCTACCTCAAACACTCTACCATGCGGCGTGTGTACACAATACAAGTCGATAACTTTCTTAACAGGTTTGCTTAAACACCGCAAAGAGAAACTGAACAGTCGATAAATCGTTTGTCTCGCCTAAGGCGATGTTAGAGCTTGGTTTAAGTACAAGAGGTAGCTATCCACAATGTGAAATATATCCCAACTACTTGTCGCTGCTTATAAACGTCATGTCCTGTATTTCAGATGAATCAATGTTTATCGGCGAGGTGAACTGAATTGTGACACTTAGGTGAAATCCACAATTGGGTCAGCACACCGCAATTTCTACCAGATCATCATCAGATTGATCTGGGATTCGAACCCCCGACTATCCAGATACCTAAGGAACACCTCACCACTAGTTGTAGTGCTATGCCTTGTCTTTTCTATATTTTCAATAGCTGCGACTGAGTGAGTATGGTTAAAGCCGCTTTTAGCAATATTCCAGCAATATCACTGCGGGGTACACCAGAAATAGGCTTCACGCATTGTACCCATATGGGAATCGAACCCGTCTTAGGTGTGACGAGCGAACGCTTTAACCACTAGGCCACCCCACCGCCCCCGCTGAGACTGATATATGTACCGAAAACTCCTTTCAGAATGACCCCTGATTCAAGCATAATGCTTGTTATGTATAACATAGAATATCAATAAATCTATTAGTTTTATATGTCCTGTTTAAAACGAAACTACAGTTCTTGAGAAGTGAGGCGTTAAATATTGTATCTGGTACTGAGGGTTCTGCTTTCAACATCCAACTGTACATCGTCGGTATTCCGCGTTCAGTACATCGGCCAGCTTTCACATCTTAAATTTTACCATCCTTACTGTAACCGATTATGAGTATTGACTAGATCTCTAACACATTATTGATTACACACTCGTACCGTATTAATAATTCAATAGTGAAGGAATTGTCCATTCGGCTTCAAAAGGCCGTATAATACCATCTGAAATGTATTGGATTTTCTTTAAGGACACCGCCAATAGGTCAGAAGGTGTGTGGGGTTTTGTGTGTGTGCGAGTGTGGTTGGACGTGTGCGCGTGTGGTTGGACGTGTGCGTGTGTGTGCGAGTGTGGTTGGACGTGTGCGTGTGCCTGTGCGAATGAGTATTCAACAGGTATCTACGCGCAAAACAAGTTTCACTCGGGGTACCTGAAATGAATCAAACCCTAATGTATGCCGAGGCGAGTTAACACTTTAACCACTAAGCTAAGCAATGACAAGCACTGGTCAGAGATTGGTATATATAAATGAGCATAGCTTACAAAAATGTTTACAGAGTTTTTATACGTTTATCCCATGGTAACGCATAACAAATAATAACGACACTTGCGTGGTTGGCTAATACGTTCACGATCATAATGAAGCATGCATGATATATGTAATGTATAATTTTTAAAATTATACCTGTGTAATTAATTTTTTAAGACTGTAACATGTAAACACCAGATGTGTTCAAATACACGTGGTTAGGAAGTGAATGTAACACATAAAAGTACTTCATTCTTATCAATGCGTGTCAGGATAAAAGGATACACTTGTATAAGTGTGTATCTCCGTATATAGACTGATATACTTCGATGCACGTGTATAAGTGCCCTGTAAAGTTTTGTATCACCGGATATTAACTAGTTATATCCTTCATGCCCTAAATCTCTGCCTTGCCGTACCTGCACAAGTTCCTTATAATGTATGGACCATGTTGTACATAGGGCTGATAGCCCACACCACTGTACCGAAATAAAGAATATATATAAAAAATGGATATTAATGCTCGAAGTTCAGACTATGGATATGCTGCAAAATGTGCCGTTACCAAATAGTTTGGCTGTGGCAAGTCGATACATTAAGTCCTGCTACCTTTTGAAAATGGCCAAACATAAAGAAATGTTCAGTTGCAAGATTATTGCAGATTATTGTTTGGACTGAATAACCCATATTTCATCAACAGTCATAAATCGTTGCAAAAACCTTTCTGGATCAGTTTCCAACGCAAGACAGGGTGTGCCTGGTGCCATTTTCATGTCAGAAAGCTAACTCTTTCTCCATAAAATAAGATTATGTGACAACGGAGCGTACTCTCTCCTTGGAAATGTCTACTGAATATTTGATATTATTATGTGAGGCAAAGTACGCATCAAATGGCCTTCGTTCAATGTTCAATGACGTCATAAAAACAGTCGAATGGCAATCTCAGATCTCTTGGGAGCAACTAGCTTTTCCCATATGTAAGGCGTAAGAAGGACATCACATTACCATTACCATAACAATGGAATAATAATGCAAATTACCACATGGTGTCATTCGGAGTGGTATCGTTATTGCAGGGATGTGGTGTATATTGCACTCATATGCATTGCTTATTGAAGCTTAACACTACCGTGTTTGTAAGTCTAGTATGTCAGTGCCATTGTGTCCTAGAGAGTAGGCTTTGAAACTTGAGAGTTTTCTTGAGCAGAAAAAGTGTTTAAAGACTGGACTCAAATAACGAGAACAACAAATAGAAATACTGGTAAGCGAGGATTTAACCCCCTTGCATTGCCAGGATCCGACGATACTGGGTTCGATAAACACTTCAAACAGTGGGAATGCAGCACCTGAGCTTTACAGATCATTTTCACAACATAAGTATTATTGGTAGAATTGTTGTTTTATTTCATTCAATCATCGTAGTCGTAGTAGTAGTAGTAGTAGTAGTAGTAGTAGTAGTAGTAGTAGTAGTAGTAGTAGTAGTAGTAGTAGTAGTAGTAGTAGTGATTGTGGTATTAGTTTGTGCAGAAACGGGGCGGTGGGGTAGCCTAGTGTTTAAAGCGTTCGCTCGTCACGCCGAAGACCCGGGTTCGATTCCCCACATGGGTACAATGTGTGAAGCCCCTTTCTGGTGTCCCCCGCCGTGATATTGCTGGAATATTGCTAAAAACAATACTCACTCAGTCATTGTGCAGAAACAGTCCTCTATCTTCCAGTGACGGAGAAGTGGTTAAGCATGCTCACGTTTTATCTTCCCAGTTTTACATCTCTATACAAAGGGAATAACGTTCTGGACGAATGTTCGACATTGTGTTTCTATCATCGGTAGATTTATTAGCGGTTAACTCGTGAGCCATGAATGTATAAACCAATCGTTGTCTTTGGATTCCAAGTAAATCTGCCTGATGATATTCCAGTTTGTTACGAAACATGTGCTTCTACATAAAGGTGATCTTAACGATATCGTCTATGTAGTTTCTATTACTCGACGTTAAATATACATTAATTCAGACGTTTGGAGATCCATTATCACAAAGAGTGCGTTTTAAAATACATTTTCACTAGCTGTAATACCACTCTGACATTTTACCTTAACAATTAGATCCAGATAAATCTAGTTATATTCTGTTTGAAATTACACAAGAGGTTTGGCTATTTGTTGTTTTTCAACACCTTTGAATGTACATGAACCATGCTGAAACCCATGGCCATGTGGGCTGTCATGTGACGAGAAGACAGACATTGCCAGTTACGTTTTTCTACAACAGATGGACACGAATTTCATTATCTCTAGATGTGAACTTATTCTCCAATCATGATTCTTCTTATAGAATAAAACAATATAACAATATAAATCAGTTTAAAACGTATTAATTATTCAAAGCGAGAAACGATGTGGCTTTATGAAATCTGACAAAATGTTTTGTGCAACGTGCATTTTATAACATGATTAAAAAAAAAAATCAAACATAATTTTGCCTTCCTCTGCAATAATTATAAAATTTGTACAAATGGTATATGTCATGTACTACCGTCGATAGTTTGGAGAATATATTTGATTGACAAACTGACAGATGAATACATGGTGGAGCAAACTGAAGCAGATCGAGCCTCACTCTTCAGGCCACCGAGTCAGAGGTGAGGTGAGGTGAGGTGAAATTGGGTTGAACGTCGTGCTTGAGAATATTTCGCTCATATGACGACGTGCATGCGTGTGTATGTGTATGTGCGGCTGCTTGTACTAGCCCAGACTTAAGCTGGTTTTATAGTGCTAGCCCACTGAGATACCATGCCACAGTGAAGTATGAATACCTCACTCAGACACATTATACTGACTCCGAGCCGACCAGTCCTTGTTGTACCCATGAATGCTGAGCGCCAGGCAGGAACCAACAAGTACCATATTTTAACGTCTTTGGTATGACGCGGTCGGGGATCGAATCCGCGACCTTCCGCTCTCCGGGCGGACGCTCTAACCACTACACACCGAGTCAGAACACGCAGTCTGATAATAGACCCAGTATAGTATTAACCCGTGGCGTATTATAGAGAACACCTTTAATCAAGAAACCCAAGATTGCAAACATTTCTATTGATTCTGTGCCAGTCTAATGCACTAACTGTGTTTTAACTCAGCTCGTATGTTGTGGATTGGTCGTACACATTGGTACCTCTGACAAGCGAGCAGATTCCCCAACTCTCAGTTTAATATTTTGTTAACCCGGAAGATTATTGATTCGGATTATTGATACTTCCGAATATATTTAATCCGGAACATTGTAAATTCGTAACATTGATAATCAGGGTCCTTATTCTCCAACGTTCGTAGCCCTACGATCTTCTTAAGCCCATTCTTAACACATTGGCTACGATCAAAGTTAAGAATTCTTAGGGCTACGAACGTTCCGAGAATAAGGGCCCTGGAATACAAGTAATTCGGAACATAGTTGATCCGGAATATTACTAATTAGGAATATATTTAATTCCGAATATTGCTATTTCGGAATGTTATTATTTAGGAGTATTATAGAATCTGAATGTATATTGTTGCTCCCGAACATTATATATCGGACTAGTTCATCTGTAACACTACCGCGCTGAGTGGATGACTTTACAGTATAACAGTATAGTTGTTGTGTATCGTGGTAGAATGGATTATCTGAGACCGCTAATTCGCCTGGTGTCGGTCCACTGCCGGGTTTGGCGTGTCACCACCCACTAGACACAGCGTAGGGAAATACATGCATCAGTAGAACTGCATGTGACATAAAAGCTTGGTATTGATTATCAACTGCAGTGCAGCCATGCCCGAACTCTTGCAGTGTAAGTCGCCGATCCAACACGCTAGGCAGTAGATTTATTCCTGGGGAATATTGACCAATTTATTTTATCTCCTTTACCAATGGCACTATGTCAACATTGAATATATCTACAGACATATTTTCGGGATGATTCAAGGAAGCGACAATGGATCCTGCTCCGTCTAAATGATGACTGACAATAGTTATCTTCGATCCTCCTCTTACAAAGGTTTCCAAGGGTTAAATCCCGCGGATCGATGCGTGACGTCATCGGGCAATTACTTAGAGTTGTTATTTCGCGCAGGTGTTTGTGTGACAAGACACATAACAACCTGTCAAGGATGACAGCGTACAATAAACAACCATTTTTTATCGGAATCATCGTTGTCATGGTTACAAGAATGAGGATGAGTCCGGGTATGTTTAACCGTGGTTGTGACTTATACATCAAATTGCAAGACCTGAGGACATGCAGGAGTGTCGTCTACACCCTTTTTTAGTTTTTACAAATATTTCTTTCCTCACAATTCTTGCACCCCGTATTAATACTCATGTAATGCCTCACACCAGATACCCAATGGCTATGTTACTGACTGTGTGTTCATCCACTAAACGGTACATATGTACTCAGGAGCGGTGGAGTAGGTTAGTGGTTAAAGAGTTCGCTCGCTTACCAGAAAGTCCAGGTTCGATTCCCCATATGGGAACAATGTCTGAAGCCCATTTCGTGTCCGCAGCTTTGACATTCCTGGCATATTGCTAAAGCTGCTATAAACCAAACACACTCACATGTATACTCAGAGTTCGAATCCCAGAATCTCCCTGATAATGCCTCTTGACTTGTCGGTGCAATTCTTCCCCTCATGTTACAAGTGGTAAACGTCCTGGACATGCATCACTTAGGTCGATTGCCTTATGTCGACACATCATTATATAACCGAAATACTGATCAAACAGGCGACAAACCTCTCACTCAGCAACCTCTGATGCTGAGAGGGGCGGTGGAGTAGTCGTAGTAGTAGTAGTAGTAGTAGTAGTAGTAGTAGTAGTAGTAGTAGCAGTAGTAGTAGTAGTAGTAGTGATTGTGGTATTAGTTTGTGCAGAAACGGGGCGGTGGGGTAGCCTAGTGTTTAAAGCGTTCGCTCGTCACGCTGAAGACCCGGGTTCGATTTACCATAAGGGTACAATGTGTGAAGCCCATTTCTGGTTACCGCCCCCCCCCCCGTGATATTACTGGAATATTGCTAAAAGTGGCGTAACACTAAACTCACTCACTCACTCTGATGTAGACTAATGCTTAGTCTCTGAATATATATAATTTTGACAGTAACAAACAAGCCCATTTAAATTGAAAAGGAGCCCCAGGGAGACCAGAGATTCAGAACCTGAGGAATTCTAGACTTGCTTTATTTAAGGCTTTAGCACTGCAGATAGGGCTTAGCAGTAGAGAAAATAATGTGGTTCAGGGACTGTGAGACAGACTAACGCTGATGCTGAGACTGATAATCTCTCTAAACGACCAATTCTTGGGGGACTCAAGACATCCAATTTCATTATTGTAGCAAACTATTTCGCAGTGAAGCATACCAAGAATAAACACTCGGTAACATTTTAATGATGCCATTGCATGTGGGTATATTTAAAATAACGATGTGTTTAACTACTGACTAAAACGTTAAACAAAAGTATAGGACAAAACCCTTAGTATTCAATCCAAATTCACTAAATATTTTATGTTCAAGAATCAATTTGACATTTCAGATCAAAGACATTTTACCAGTGAAAAACTAATATCGTTAATATAACATGTGAAACCTACTCACCCATAATACTTTAATTGGCATGCTTGTGTAGATATGTTTGTTTAAAGGTAATATTTAATGTTTGTGTTGTGGTATTCTCACATGTTTAAGAAACGGGCCGGTCTTGTTATATGTTTCTGTTAATTGAGTGGTCGAAGAAACCTAAGCTTTGTCCTTACACAGGAAGAAGGACGTCATCGAGCGGTACCAAAAGGCTTTAAGAACAAAACTAACACGTGATAACAATGGCATTTCTGCACACAACACCGGTGTTATAACTACTATATGTGACTTAACAAGGAAGGCCAAAAATAGCGCGGAAAGGAAAGATTCGGTTTGTGATAAAGCAGCGCTGGGAATTACCGCTCGATGACTACCTTTATTTATTCTGGGTCCTCGATCCAGTGTGGATTCAATTAGATCCTAGACTCAGGCTATAGAAATCTTCACCAACTTGAAAACATATTGAAAACATTGTTAGTTTGGTTGGTTTGTTTTTTTGTTGTTGTTTTTTTTCAGTAATCCGATGTATCAAACGACTTCGGTTGAGTCGAATCAGACATTTCTGTATTCTATCATGAGAAACATCGTCGAGGTACTATGACACGCAGTCAAAACACATACACACGCACGCACGCACGCACGCACACACAAATCATTTAAGACTGGGCATCAATTCTACATCTGAATCCTCACTACGATACATTTACATAAGCGAGTAAAGTTGTAGTGAACAAGTGACAGACCCGCTAATACCATGTAAATAACCTTGGGATCTAGTGCAATTCATTTACTATACAACCAAAACCAACATAAATACGCACAACAAAATCAGCGTTTGAAGAGTCACCAGGTACAAACAACCTTTAAGATGTAAGGTTTCTGTTACAGTAACATATACCCTATTTTGAAGACCAAGATTCAGTACTTAGCTTTCACTTAAATAGACAGGTCAAAAGTCACATAAAAGTCCATGTTTCACAGACTGACATCCCCCGCCCCCATCCTTCTGGTGTGAGGGATTTAAGGGTCATTTCAGTGGAAACTCTGGACTCAGCATTTTGCAAATAAAATCGTATTGGTGGACAATTTCTTCTCATTTGAAAATCATTATACTTCCTGAACAATGTCATATATATCATGCATTTGGCAGCCTCAAAGGGCCGACACAATGGGCTAACAGTGAGCTCCCTACACGAGTTGAACGTGCTTGTACATATCCTCTAAGGCTGTTGACGTGCTGGAGATCTGCGCGTTGTCATGGTTGGCAATCAATACAAAGACCTTCGTTCTCAAGTACCGGGGCACACATCAAGAGAGGATTTCCCTTATGACATGTCTGGTGAGGCGGTAATGTGACAGGTACCTGCATACACACACTTCACCTGTCGCGAGCTCTGACGTCAGGAACCCACTCAGCAGTTGATTCGTATTAATTGCTTCTGGGTCCGCGGATATGGTCGTGACTTTTCATGTGTCTTGAATGATCTCATTTTCATACAGAAGTGAGTTATTCTACATAATGTTCCTGTTTTCCTAATATTAGCGACCGACAATATTTTTAAGGGTTTCATATGAAGATTGAAAGGTGTGTGTTTTTCAATTATTTTTATTTCGAGTACTTCCTTGTATTGTTTTCTTGTGTTTTGTGGGTTGTTTGTCTTTAGGTTTTTGCTTTTATTTTGTTTATGTTTCTTGGGGCTTTGTTTGTTTGTTTAAGGTGAAGAAGTGGGGTCTATGGTTTTGGGTTTGTTTTTTTGTGTGTGACTTTTTTAGTGAGTTTAACACGCTTCGAAATATGTTTCAATATGACTACGGCATGTCAGGTTGATGTGGTAGGCACGTCGGAAGTGAGGCAGGTCCAAGATGCTGTGGTTTCTGGCCATTTGACACTGTCTTGGTCTGCAGTATTGCTAACCTCACACACTACCTAGGTCTGTAGGACTTGAAACCTCACACACTACCTAGGTCTGTAGGACTTGAAACCTCAGACACTACCTAGGTCTGCAAGATTTCTAACCTCAGACAATGCCTAGGTCTGCAAAATTTGTAACCTCAGACACCGCCTAGGTCTGCAAGATTAGGTACCTCAGACACTGCCTAGGTCTGCAAGATTTGTAACCTCAGACACTGCCTAGGTCTGCATGATTTGGTACCTCAGACACTGCCTAGGTCTGCAAGATATGGTACCTCAGACACTGCCTAGGTCTGCAAAATTTGTAACCTTAGACATTGCCTAGGTCTGCAAGATTTGGTACCTCAGACATTGCCTAGGTCTACAAGATTTGGTACATCGGACATTGCCTAGGTCTGCAAGATTTGGTACCTCAGACACTGCCTAGGTCTGCAAGATTTGGTACCTCAGACACTGCCTAGGTCTGCAAGATTTGGTACCTCAGACACTACCTAGGTCTGCAAGATTTGGTACCTCAGACACTGCCTAGGTCTGCAAGATTTGGTACCTCAGACACTGCCTAGGTCTGCAAGATTTGGTACCTCAGACATTGCCTAGGTCTGCAAGATTTGGTACCTCAGACACTACCTAGGTCTGCAAGATTTGGTACCTCAGACACTGCCTAGTTCTGCAAGATTTGGTACCTCAGACACTGCCTAGGTCTGCAAGGTTTGGTACCTCAGACACTGCCTAATTCTGCAAGATTTCTCACCCCTTACGCCCCGTCACGTACATTCTCTGTGACATTTGCCATCATTCTACATCTGCTGGCATTCTATAGCAACATATGGCATCAAACAGCAAACCATCAACCGACATCATCCTTCTCCCTAACGTCGTTACGATACAGCCAGCGCACCATGCAGTTTTCCTTAGGTATATTCTATTCATTCAGGAAGGAACAACTACATACTACTACTGGGAGGAGAGGGAGTAATGGTGGTGTTGGTGTAACGTTGCGCTACTTACATGCCGTCCATGGCGAGGCAGTCGTCCAGCAGCTGCATGGCTCTCATCATCCTGTCATCCTGCAACCGCCTCCTCTTGTTCTCCAGGTTCTCCTTCTGTCTCTCCCGCTCGTTCTCCATGTGGGTCTCTGTCTGCTCCAGGTCCGTCAACATGGCGCGGGCTTCGTGCATGTGTTTCTGTAAGCAGGAACAAGTCGGTACATAGTACTACATAGACTGCCCTATGCAAAACATACATGGGTGAGTGAGTGAGTTAGTGAGTGAGTGAGTTTAGTTTTACGCCGCTTTTAGCAATATTCCAGCAATATAAGGGCGGGGGACACCAGAAATGGGCTTCACACATTGTACCCATGTGGGCATCAAACCTGGGTCTTCGATGTGACAAGCGAACACTTTAACCACTAGGCTACCCGCCATTCCACACATACATGGAGTCAGCGTGTTATATGGATATTTTATAGAGATTCAATGAGAACATTGTACGCCTTGATAAGCTGACCATTATTGCCTGAAACGTGCATTTAATAAAATAAATAAAAATGTAAATTCGGAAATACGATAATCTAAACATATTAAAGGGGCGTTACTGCATACACTACAAGGAGCTGGGGTTTACAAGTTACGAGTTCGGGTTTCGCTGTACAAGGTCAAGGTCTTGCTCACCTGTTGTTCCTCGTCCGTAACAGGCCTGGCCGGAGATACCGATCTGATTCCATTTGGTGACACAGCTCTTCTCCCCATGCCGCCCATACCGCCCATCCCTCGCATTCCCCCCATGCCCACCATGCCGCCTGGGTGGGGAGATAGCGAGTCCATAGAGCTGGGGGACACATCCCCGGACTCGATCTGTCTCCTCCTCTCCATCCTCCTCCTGCGTTCCTCGTCATGCTGTTCCTCGTCCACGATCATCATCTCCGAAGGAGCTCGACTAGCTCGAGATGCTCGACTCATCCGACTGCGCCGATTCCTGCTACCATTCCGGCTTTCAGCTGAAAAGGATCGCGTTGTGTAAAACTATGTTTTTGGTTTGTTTGTTGTTTAACGCTATATGATGGAGTGATCGAGCGAATACTGCTTAACGCCGCATCCAGCAATATTCCAGCTATAGGCCGCATCCAGCAATCTTCCAGCTATATGATGGAGTGATCGAGCGAATACTGCTTAACGCCGCATCTGCAGTTATGCAAATATTCGCGACAAACAACATGATGGTTGTTTGTCAGTATGTGATTATTATTAACGGTCTCTCTTTTTATCAGGACCATCGTCGTCATCTTTGCTATTAACGATCTGTCTGCCTGTCTTTCTGTCATCATCATCATCATCACTATGAACAATCTGTCTTTTTTCTTGTATCAACGTCATCATTACTATTAACGATCTGTCTTTCTATTTCATCATCATCATCATTACTATTAACAATCTGTCTTTCTGTCTTGTATCATCGTCATCATAACTATTAACAATCTGTCTTTCTTTCTTGTATCATCGTCATCGTTACTATTAACGATCTGTCTTTCTTTCTTGTATCATCGTCATCATTACTATTAACAATCTGTCTTTCTTTCTTGTATCATCGTCATTATTACTATTAACAATCTGTCTTTCTTTCTTGTATCATCGTCATTATTACTATTAACAATCTGTCTTTCTTGTATCATCGTCACTAACTTAACAATCTGTCTTTCTTTCTTGTATCATCGTCATTATTACTATTAACAATCTGTCTTTCTTTCTTGTATCATCGTCATCATTACTATTAACAATCTGTCTTTCTTTCTTGTATCATCGTCATCATTACTATTAACAATCTGTCTTTCTTTCTTGTATCTTCATCATCATTACTATTAACGATCTGTCTTTCTTTCTTGTATCATCGTCATCATTACTATTAACGATCTGTCTTTCTTTCTTGTATCATCGTCATCATTACTATTAACGACCTGTCTTTCTTTCTTGTATCATCGTCATTATTACTATTAACTATCTGTCTTTATTTATGTTTCATCATCGTCATCGTCATCATTACTAAATTGATCAATTAGCTTTATTTTTTTTCGTCATCGTCATCATTATTATAACGTTAATCTATATTCACCATGTGCTCTTGATTCCGCTCTGAGTGCTGCAATGTCCATCTTGAACTGTTCAAACTCATCATTGATGTCAGCCCGGCACTCGGACAGCTGTGATGCCATCTCCCTGGAACTCTGCAGAGATTCCTCGATCATCTTCTCCAGGAAGATGCCCTGAAGGTTGAGAATGAAGACACATCAATGTATGTCATGATAGATAAAGAGATTTCATGCCATTGGCTAACCTAGTTAGCTTTTACTTGCATGTTCCCATAAACCAAAACTAAAGTAGGAAAAGGTTTACTGTTGTTTGTTTCCTGGTTGGTTGAGAAATATGATGTTAGCCTCAACACTGAATTACACAAAGTGCACAATCCGGTCATTTACGTTTATATATCTATAAAGGCAAAATATATTAACATCTGTTGGGGCTCGAGGGGTATCCCTAGGTCATCTTCCAGAGCAGCATATTCATGGATGTCTGCGGTGTCTCCTACAGAAGAGGTGCATCTTTTAATTTGCTTATATATTCTGATGTATTTATATTGTGTGTAGTTAGTTTGTTATTCGTGGCACTCGATCACGTTTCTGTACTTTAAGGCAGACCTAAAGATATATAAAGAGAGACGATTTCGCACAATATTTCTTGTAACGGTACTTTTCTATCCCTGTAAGCAATGCCATTCGTCCTCTTGTCCGTGAGGATAAGGGACCGTTCATAATTTATGGCTAGGGGGGATGATGATTTTTGGGGAGTAGCATGTACAATGTGAATGACCCCCCCCCAAAAAAAAATAATAATAATAAATAAATAAATAAATAAAAATAATAATTTATGTACAAAATAAGTGACCCCCTGCATGTCATGTACAAAATGAATGACCCCCTCCCTACCCATAATTTCTAAGCATAATTTTAAACATATTTTATGAACAAAATTGCTGACAACACCCACCCCCACCCCTGTTCGTGTGTACAAAATTGCTGACCCCCTAGCTCGCCAGAACAAAATGGATGTCCCCTCCTTAAAATCATTATCACCCCCCGTAGCCATAAATTATGAACGGTCCCTAAATTGAAAGGTATGCCTTATATGAACTCTGTCAGAGCCACACATCATGTGATCTTCTGTGATTTCAGAACACACCTGCGCTACAACGCAGGAGTTATAAACATGTGGTAGACAGCCTTCAGTTCCAGACATTTCATATTCAGAGTGAGTGAGTGAGTTAAAATTTAACGGCACATCGGCAATATTTCAGCCATATCGTGACGATTCATATTCAGAACAACCGGAAGTGTTGGAAACGTTCTCCTCATGTAAGTCGTGAATGACAGTGTTTTCATTTCACACAGAAATGTACTGGATAGACCGTCAGCCCGGAAAGTTGAATGTCAGTGGTTTAATCCCATTGGTAGTGTGATAGCAAGAGACATTATAACATATTGCTTTAAAATTCTTGCCTTGTCTGGAGTAGGAGAATGCTTGTATAATGTGCCGGAGTGAGGTATGACAACCTCATTTCACATAACCTTTTTACTACAACCGAATTATCTCTAGACGGGTGGTGGGGTAGCCTAGTGGTTAAAGCGTTCGCTCGTCACGCCGAAGCCCCGGGTTCAATTTCCCACATGGGTACAATGTGTGAAGCCCATTTCTGGTGTCCCCCGTCGTGATATTGCTGGAATATTGCTAAAAGCGGCGTAAAACCCAACTCACTCACTATTATCTCTAGACACCGTTATAGACGACGATTGGGCCATGGTTTCTAGTTAATCATGTTACTGTATATAGAGAGATTTCACAAAACGAAGGTTTTGCATTCGGTTAGTCTGTCATAAAGACCCTGAGATAACTATATCTGAAACAGCCAATGAAAGTCTGGATTGTGTGGCAAGTCCAACCTATCGCAGTTTCATGGGCATATGAAATTGAAGAAAGCCTTTGGTCTCTAGTTTATCATTGTTTATTGACACAAGTTAAGAAGTGTTTTTTCTGTAAAAGGTTAGGTGTTAGTGTAACACCAGTTCAGTGAGTGGTACTCTTCCATTTATACAAAATGACATGCACACTTATACTTCGAGAATGGTAAAATCGATCCATATTCTCAGTCAGTATTAAATTCGTGTATTCACCCACTGATAATGATTATAATATATTCATGAACTTTATCACCATCTTACCATCCGCACTTTTTAGAGAGATATTGTTTCCATGTCGAACCGACAAAACAGCTTTTTATTTGGCTGAGAAGAAGAGTGTTATACATTGTACACAAGAGACGCCAGGTAATGTTTGGTTGCATTTTCCAGTTGTACAACTCAATATAACACAATCATCATTGGCGTTCTGTCCCATCACTCAACTACTCAAGCAGCCCTAATCACACAAGAAAACTCGCGCAAATATTCCAATCGATCACAACAATAAAACTAAGCCACTTGTAAAGTTTAGTGTTTATATGTTTCCAAGACAACATGATGCAGAGGAGTTAGAGCTTGGTAAATATCGTTTTATAGGAGCAGCACGCCTGGGTATTTCAACAGCTCTAGCTCCATTAAGCATACTCCATCTGTGAGTGTTTGTAGAATCTGTTGAGTTCCAGGAACGGACAATACCTTACAACACTCGAACATGAAATCTGTCTTAAATGTGACAGCCACAAGACTAGTCGCTCACAATCACTATTACATATTAAAATAACGGGGTCAGATTGTACTTTTACCTGGAAAGGAATTTGAAAGCACCTTGTAATAATAATAATGTTTCCTTTGAATATCATCCAAACGTATTAATGTCTCGACTGTTTGGGACTATATGTCTGAGAGCAGATGTTGGTTCACGTAGCCTTTATCAATATTGAAGCAGTAGGTACCCTCTAAAGCAATTTAAAAACGCCCTTCTATTTTGAATGATATCCCTTACTAAACAAAATTATTTCGTCCACTCTACTTAAATTTGGAACATTTATCCACAAATTCCTATTATAAGGAGGCCTTTCGCATGACATTAAGAAAGCGGAAGAACTCGTCGGTTATGTATTCTCCTTCAACAGGCGACGAACTTCACTACCTTTTGCATCGTGAATATTACACGTCCTGAAGAAAACGATCTATTCCCTATTCAAACATATATCACGATTTATTTCGAGCGTGCTTAACCAGGGCCTCGTTCCATAAAGCGATCGTAGCGATATGATGATCGTAACTCCCATACTCTAACATAGACTTACGACTGTCGTAGCGCTATGATGATCGTAACTCCCATACTTTAACATAGACTTACGACTGTCGTAGCGCTACGATCGCTTTGGGGAACGGGGACCAGGTCAACATCCTGCCATTGTGATGGGTATATTTTTTACCAAAAGAACAATTTTCATGGTAATTCGTATGAATGTTGTTTCTGTGGAATAGCAGCTACACCAATGACATCTATATCTACATCGTCAACTTCATATTTTGAATGCTGAGTGGACTATCCGATCTAAATTGACACGTACAATTTACATACACACCAACACCCACATCTATGTCCACAACAACATCCACGCCGCCGACCACATCAACGGCACCACACACACACACACACACACACACACACACACACTCCGCAACCCTTGACGACGCCAACGTCTGCACCCAAAGCCGCGCCCATATCAGCATCCACATCCACATCCTCATCTACATCTGCAACGGAGTGCAATAATAACACAAGATCACGTTCAACTCGAGACGCTGTATGTTGTTTGTGTGTTACACTTGAACGGCTGTCCGCCCTTCTTAGCGGAGATCAACGGGTGCACAGTTTCGACTCAGTCACCTTGCCACAGTTATAGGACATGGAGGGATCAAGCAGGTGAGGCTATGGGTTGATTTCTGTGGCATTGGTGCGTTCGGAAACTGATAGTTTGTTCAATAACACATTTTCTTATTCTTGTTATTTAATTAAAGAAACGGTCAAGGGTTTGAACACTTTGGTAATAGTGTTTGTTTATTGTTTATTGTTTTTTTACACCGTTCTCAACACTTTTCCAGCAAGTGACGTCTATAAACAATCGAGTCTGGGCCAGACAATCCAGTGATTGACATCATGTGCAGCGGCCTAGGTAATTGGGGTACAATGACATGTGTCAACCACCCGATCCTGTTAGTTGCCTTTTACGACAAGCGTGGGTTACTGAAAACCAGTTCTAACCCGGATCTTCACAGCGAGTGTGTACGACGAATAGTTGTCATGTTCAACATATTGAAACGTTATCCCACGTCGTTAAAAAAATGTCGCAAGCGTGATTGTCAACACATGAAGGTAATTGTTAAATATATAATGTCTACAACAACATACTCCAGTCCACTTGTAATTCATGAGTACGTTTTAATTCTAAGTAGGTCGTTATTTCACAATTTCGTTATTTCTTCAGCAGCCAAAGCAGAAATCTTCAGAAGAAAAATTGTATCACCACAATATTGCCATTCATTTAAGAAATAATGAAATTGCAGATTTCACCGGACAAAACGCAAACTCATTGATCTGTGACATAAATGCGATTCAAATTTCATTACGACCTGAATGTCGTTGAAATCAATCAAGCCACGATAGATCAAACCAACAATATGTCAGCATCCGAATAAAACTGATCAGTCGACATCAATGCTGCTCTGATATATTGGTAATCAATGAATATGAATATATCATGACTACTATCTACAGGATAAAACATGAGATGGCTACATCCTCATTGAAATCAGTTGTGTAATCAGCCCACCTACTAGCCTTATCAGTCCACACATTGGTCTACCACTCGTTGATCTAACAAGTCCTCTTATAGGTCTTATCAGTCCACTCATTGGTCTAACAAGTCCACATACAAGCATAATCAGTCCACTCGTTGGTCTAACAAGTCCACTTATAGGTCTTATCAGTCCACACATTGGTCTACCACTCGTTGATCTAACAAGTCCACTTATAGGTCTTATCAGTCCACACATTGGTCTAACTAGTCCACTTACATTCCTAATCAGTCCAACATTGATCTAACAAGTCCACTTATAGGCCTAATCAGTCCACTCGTTGTTCTGACAAGTCCACTTATAGACCTAATCAGTCCACCTATTGATAGTACAAGTCCACTTATAGGCGTTATCAGTCCAGTCATAGGTCTAACAAGTCCACTTATAGGCGTTATCAGTCAACCCATTGGTCTAACAAGTCCACTTATAGGCGTTATCAGTCCACTCATTGGTCTAACAAGTCCACTTATAGGCCTAACCAGTCCACTCATTGGTCTAACAAGTCCACTTATAGGCCTAATCAGTCCACTCGTTGGTCTAACAAGTCCACTTATAGGCGTTATCAGTCAACTCATTGGTCTAACACTCACTGGTTAAACAGGTCCACTTATTGACCAATCAGTCCACTCGTTCGTTTAATCAGTCCGAACATAGTTTTAATCGGTCAGGTCAGTGGTTACTCAGTCCACACATTGGTTTAACAGTTCATCCACCGGTCGACAGCGCTGATGTTGTAGATGAAACAATGAAATGGTTATGATTGAACCGTAACAATTGCTTGTAATAAAACTCGCACGGTATTGCCTGTAGATAAGGTGTTGTGTTTCCCGTCTGTTGACATCGTATTGTTTATGTTTAATCAGAGCGGTGTAGGTCCAAATGGAGGTGGTTTAATTATCGGAATGCCTAAAGATTATAATAAAGAACTCAGTACTATATGCAAATTGATTGCATGGTCAAAAGGAACTGTCAACGGCGCACCACACCAACAGATGTATTATCTCGAAATGTACCAGTTATTGCCATTGATTTCTACTACCTCTGAGATGAAACAGATTGTGATAAATGAAGAGGGTTGTAGGGCTCTAGTTTCCTCCCACAGGTCTGGTGATGTAGGACTATTTGCAAAGCAGGTCTTTCAAGATTTACGAATTTGACAAGCAAGAGCTAAAAAGCGTGGTCATAAAACAAAATAATGTTTTCTAATTTGGTCGCCACGTCTCTTTCTTAGCAGTTTATGGCTGTGTTATTACCCTTGTTGAATATATTAAATAATTTCACAACATAAATACCGTAATAATTTTCCTGCTAAGCATATTAAAATGTTTGGAGGGGTATTCAGATGAGGCGTCTCCACACCCACTCGTATGAGCGAAAACAAACCACTGGTTGATTATATTCAGGGTGAATCGGGGATGTGATCGCGTGTTCGTCGGATCCTAATACCTAAAAGGGACGCTACTCTGTACAACAAATTACAATGCCTTTAACAACTTCAACAAACACAGAACTATATGTAGGTGATCTTTTTGTATATTCGTTTAACCCATCAACCATGATGAGAAATGAAATGTCCAATCGCCTGGCAAAACTATTCAGTAGTCACTGCAGTTGGCATCAGACATCTTCGAATACTGGGGTACGGGTAGTCTTGTCGGTCGTCAAAGGCGCTGAATGCCCTGCACAGAGTTGCGTCCCTTTGACACGGCAGAAACCGAGTTCGCTGCATTTCGTGTGTCTGTCAGCTCCCGACCACTGTTCAAGGGTTTCACCAAAGCGGTAAGTGTCTGCGACCTGCATCACTTCGGGCTTTGCCCCCACATTAAGCAGACACACCGTGATATGACTGGAATACATCGAAGTTAAACCAAGATCACCCACATCGATGTGGGCACTGTGGCATGTCACAGACGTGGGTGGAGAACAACAACCCAGTTATGCAATTGTGCGTCTGGTACTTCATTTGTTATGCAACATGGCCAGAGAAAGATCGTATGTTTATGTGGTGATAATGTTCCGTTCGGGCCACTTGATTAGGCAATTAGTTCTGTCATGAATTAGTTCTATTCAGTGAACGATGAAATAATTATTTGAGTAGGTGGCAGCATTCTCCCTTGAGTAGCATTACAGAATAAGGAGAACCATCCAGACGGTTGGGTTTACAGACTAGAAGAAACAGTACATAAAACGTTGTTTGTCCACATCAATACTCACGGTGGAGCATGCCCATCAACATCAAAGGATTTTCTTTCCTTTTTTCTGCTCTTTGTCTATTCTCTTTAAGTATTCTGTCTGTGCAAACCGAAGTTGAATAATTCGATTTAGGTGATAGGGATGTAAGGCGACTATCTTCAGATATACCTGTCACAGCTGACTGTATATGACGTCACTGATGACAATATCCCTAAGATCGGAGAAGGGCTAAGAGTGAGTGAGTGAGGCAGCTTTTAACAGTATGTCGATCATATCTACTAGTCAGTTTGAGATGGGCTGGGTGCACATAAAGCAAACATCGCTTAACCCTGCGCCTGTTGTTTCAGTTATTATAAACATCTACAAAACCGTATTTTGCCCAAGCTGTACTCCTTCATCGCCCCACTTGATGAAAGAATAATGAATATACTCAAAAACGTCGTGTGCTTCATTTAAACGTTGACATCCATTAATTTCCCTCCTTAAATATTTAGTTATTAGTCGATGGTTTTGTTTTGAATTGGTTTCCTTTAGCTGTATGTAAAGACGTCATTAGTTATATCTAGGTGGAATTGTGTTTACATTTCTACTTGTTTGCAAAAAGATGTAGTTGTAAATGCTACCAATCATTTCAAAAATTTCATCATTTCTGATCATGGAAACTTCTGTTCTCAGACATGTCTAACTGACTGCTATGCCAGCGGTTATTTCCTTTGTTCGGCTATTGTTCACAGTCAACCCATTCATGGTGGCTACGTTGGATGGTGATCTGAGATTGGTTCACCTCATCAGCTGAATCTAATGTGACAGTTTAATACAACTGCAGTGTCTGTTACTCCAGCCATCAAGTACATGGACTTGTACAGGATGGTGGCTTGACGACAACCTAAGCCCAAGGTACAAAACCTTTAAACATGTTATAAACAAAGTGGGTTAGTGGACAGTCGTTGCTGGGCTGACCAGTGGAAAGGTTCCGTGTACTCCGTCCATACTGGAAGATACCAATCAACGAAATGACAGGTGCGTGTTCAGCGTCAACTGTTCAGCTTTCGTTACCTTTGGTGTATTGACGGCAACTTGCAATTTAATTAATCACGAACTCAAAAGAAGTTAAAGGACTTCCGATTGTTTCAGATTAATCTGTCAAGGCTACGGCAGAATAATTACAGTCGTACTGAATACCGGGTTCTGTTTAACTTCTTTTGAACAATACACAAATGTGTCACTGTAGAGTAAGTGTTGTGTGGAATGGATGGCCCGGGTCGTGTTTGCAAAGCGATTTTAGTTCAGTTCATGTTAATGTATGGTAGTTACGGTAGTCATAGGACTAACATTGCTTTGTGATCACGATCCCATAATAAAACAACCGTAGGCCTACCAAGGGAACTAAAACACAGATTACCTTAAATTATAGGATAGAGCAGTTGTAGATCTAAAGTCGGTTTGTTGGGCCGGACCCTGGTCTAGGGTTTCCAATTTCCGGAGATATTTGTTACAAATCCTGTACTGATATTGGCCGAACAGTCATATCTTTTGCTGTTTGTCACTATTGCTATCAGGTTAACTAGCGCAAAGAAGTATTGTGGTCGAGCTACCAGATTTTATCTATAAATCTATACTTTCTCGACATGGTGCCAAAGCTAAAAACGTCTACCACAAAGAGATTACTGGATTCTTATGTCTAATTATAAAACTGATATCACATAAAGGAAGATAGCTCTGATAATGGATACATTAATATTTTCTAACGATTTTAAAAAGATGAAATCACTACCGATTTTTATACACGTATTGCCTTTTAGGATGATATCGATAAAACGTATCATCTATTGGTTCACTTAAAGTCGAGAATTAATGGATGTCAACTTGATTTTGAGGGACACGACGTTTCGGAGTATATTCTTACTACTTCACCAGGTGAATGATAGACACACTTTATTGGCTCACACTATATCCCTTTCCGTGGTAATAACAAAGAATGGTCGCATTGCTCTTCACTGTGTGTATGTGTATGGAGAGAAATACTGCCAGAAATAGTCATATACAATAAAACATAGACGCTAACAACTTCGTCAGTGACTGCAGATATCTTTGCTTCCTAGCGGATATCTATATAATCAAGAATGTAGCAAAAGAACCTGTTATTGGCCGATACAACATGAGATATAGCAATACAACATGAGATATAACAATACAACATGAGATATAGTAATACAACCTGACATGTCACAATATGACCGAACATAACATTACAAACTAACGGATACAACTTGACATATACCAATACACCCTGAAATATAACAATACAACCTAGCTTTTAACAATACAACCTAGAAAACTGCGAAATAACCGGACATACTAACTAGCTAATATAACTTGAGACAGCAAGACAACCTGACTTATAACAATACAACTGAATGTATCAATACAACCCTCCGGATACAACATAAACGATAGCAGTTCAATCTGACATTTAGCAATACAACCTTGCGGATACAACCTGACATGTAACAATACAACCTAGATTATACGTGTGAGACATACATGTATATGAGCCAAGGTTTAAGACGACAACGCCCTTTCTTTCATTGTTGATTTTATTTTCTGCTGAACGCTACCATCCATTCATATTGTTCCTTCTTTTGGGAGGGAAACGCGTTGTTCAAGTTCTTTAGCTGAAACTGTGTTCTAATCAAGATTTGTTATTGCTTAGGTATTTTACCTACATTATTCCCAACACCCCTCTGTGACACAATGTATATTTAAGGTGTTGTTATGAACGTCAACGAACCATCTCCCGGTAACCGGCGACTCTCTACCCAGAACAAACACATCAATCAATACATCCACACGACACAAAATGATCAGTGGTAAACACCTGCCGATGAAGTTGCATATTTGTAAGATATATTCCGACATATAACAAATATATCAACAAATAAACACGTCCATCTTGTACAAGGAGGGGAGGCAATGTCATCACGTGACTTACCCTCATTTCCTTGCTCAACATTTTGACTTTATCCTTGATCTTCTCATTCTGTAATATCTTTATCAAATCCATCTTGGCAATGTGTTTCTGAGATCCAATGTACAAAATCGCCTGTAAATTTCAAATCCGTTCAGTATCCAAAGAAGTTTCAAGTCCGATCTGCTCGTCTGTCGTCTGCCTCTGAGCTGTCCGTCTGCTCCGCCAAGTCGTCAACGTACCAAAGCGCTGTATGAAACGCACTGTCGCACTCCGAGTCTTTACAGGTGGGTAAACCGGTTTCTAATAACCATGTTTGTTAGCACTGAGTTGATGTAGTGAGCTACCCGACGATGCCAATTGATTTGGTAAACCGGTTTCAGTTCTTCGATCCACCCATCCGCTTCATTCTTGTGTCGTCTGGTTTGACGATCGACATGGGTTAATCGTGAGATTCTGTGGTGGTTTGTAGTATATTCTTATTGTGACACGTTGATCAATGTCCGGTATAATTTATTAATGTACTGGATTTGTGGCCCATTGCTTCTACTCTGCTACAGCTAGGGTGCTGCCATTGATGTGACAAGCCTGAACAAGGCACGGTGATACGACACATTAAGTGTCGGCAGACTCTCACAAGCGCTCAGCTCTCAGACATTCCGATCTTCTTTTATTTCAGGTTGGGGTAAACTAAACTGACGGTTATAGGAATAATAACAAAACATATTTTAAATATTTTAAGTATTTTAAATAGTGTCTAAAAAGAATGGTCGGTCAGTAGAGCCAAGAATGTGGTTTTTTTTACCATTTCGCTAAATTCTTTTCCACACTTTTTATGTAGTAAATCGAATTTCTTTTAGCTAATTCGTTGGATCCGTAACCCAGTAAATAAAGATTATGGATTAGCTATACAGAAGTAATAATAGATTGTCAAAGAAAATGCATGAAAAATATACTGTGGTTTTGACCCTTCTGGAATCAAAGGAATTTTAACCTACACAACAAAACATTGTTGAAACGTTTATTTAAAAACATTTAGGCTCTCAGTTTAAATCAAAAATACATTCGATTTTGCAACTAGCTGGTTAATTATGCAGAATCGTTTCTTTCCAGTCAATGTAAAGCACACTTATCGGGAGCAGTTGGACCGAATAACCTTCTGAGAGTCCCATGCATGAGAGCGAAGACATATGATGAAATGTTTATAAAGAAGAATAAGTGAACAATTCAGAAGGTTGTTCATTACATCTTCACATTCCTTGTCGGTTCACCCAGTGCAAATTGTCTCCCGATATGTATACAGACACAAGCAGAGTTGCATGGATACAGTGAGTGCGTCCGTGAGTGAGTGTTAACGCCGCTTTGACAGGTATTCAGGCTCGTGTCTTCCACAGGCCCTCGTGTCCTTGTGAGATTAAAGATTTAAAAAGAATATATAAAGATTTGAGATGACCCCCGACTCAATATATTTTTAATCTTTAATCCTCGCAAAGACACGAGGGCCTGTTGTGTCTTCGTGCGGTCTTTCCCTCACTATGGGAGAAACGCCGACAATATGTATGGCGCGAACAAAGCAGTGGTGAGCAACAGCATGAGCATCGTTGACAGGTGACAGGTATAAGTAGGCCTACTTATCTGGGATTCGAACCCACTCGATGGCCCGTTTCGGGAAGATGGGTAAGGTGAAGTGTACTGAACTGGTGCGGTAATACGTGCGTGGGTCTCCTTAGGAGTCAGGGCCAGGGGAGAACTGTGTCGTCTGTGAGGTGTCGAGTACATGTGTCACGTGAAGTATCGGATACCTGGTCGGGGACAACAGTCAAGTGATGAGTCAGGGTCATGGGTCACGTGACGAGTCGGGTCAAATTTGTAGTGGGGTACATGGCTACTACATGCGTCACGTGAAGTTTTGGGACCAGACAATCCAGTCATCAACAGCATGAGCATCGTTGAGTTACGATGACATGTGTCAATCAAGTCAGCAAGCCTTCCCGATGCCGTTAGTCTTCACGGGTGGCATGGGTCACGTGAAGTGTCGGCACATGTGTGAGGACACGAGTTGAGTGCATGTGTAGGACATGGCTGACTGACTGACTGAGTTTGGTTTTACGCCGTTTTTAGCAATATTCCAGCAACATCACGGCTGGGGACACCAGAAATGGGCTTCACACATTGTACCCATGTTGGGATTCGAACCCGGGTCTTCGGCGTGACGAGCCAACGTTTTAACCATTAGGCTACCCCACCGCCCCTTGTAGGACATGGAGCTGTGGAAGGAAAGTAGGGTGTTGGTCGTATACGTTTAGTAATACCACTTTGATAAACCCCATGAGCACGGGTATAGATCTGACAAACCCGATTCGAACCCACGATCATAGGTTTCTGGTGTGTCCAAGGGAAGCAACTCTGCACAGCGAACTACGACGCCATCTACGACTGTGGACTTTGTGGCTCCTTCAACCGACGAACTCTATGAAGTGAACGGTTTTAATTTAAGGCCAGCGTTCGGTATGCACACATATATCGACATTTGGTTGTTACACATTCTTGTACATTGTCAACAACAATGTCCACATCAGATTATGCAGCCTAACCTCGTGGGATCTTATCAAATCACTTAATAAGGTCAGCAATTCGCAGTGAACAGTAGCCTCTTTCATGAAATCCTTCATGTCCTTCGTTTTCATCTGATCCTCTATACTATCGCTAATAGCATAAATGAATATTTAACACAGTTCTTCAACGACCTTCCGAGAAGTTCCAACCAGTCAGAATGTTTAATGCCTACTTGTATGAACATAGACGTGGTATACAATTAGTCATTTTCCCATTGTACATGCTGATAGTTTACCGCAATAAAGAATTTATCTGTAAAATGTCGTTCCAAAGGTTTTTGCTCGTAGGGTTTGTTCGTAGTAATTATAAAACATGCAGCCCACCGGTAACATTCATGAATGCAACTTGAGAAGTCATAAAGGTCACTAATTTCTCAAAATTTCATTGTTTTAAAATATTTATTGCATGGTAAATTTTCAAATGATCTCAAGGTACCAAAATATTAAATGAAGCCATTTCCCGCAAGACAAAAGGACGACTTCGCTACACTCGCTGGAAACCATTCTTTGGCCATACTTAAAATTAAAACTACGTGTTATTAGGTTATATTTAATACATGCAGGGTGAATGGTAAATACGACTAGAACTGGTTTTCCTCACATACCACTTCTAATGGACATCCTTGTTGATACGAACCATGTCCCAGACTGGTTAAGAAACACCACCCGTGAGGCTGACAAACATATTCACCCAAGATGTATTACGTTTTTTGTGTTATAAGGGCAGTGGGGTAGCCTAATGGTCAAAGCATCACGCCACGCCGAAGACCAGGGTTCGATTTCCCACATAGGTACCATGTGTACCATGTGTGAAGCCCATTTCTGGTGTCCCCGCCGTAATATTGCTAGAATATTGCTAAAAGCGGCCTAAAACCATACTCAATCATTGTTGTGTTATAGTTCTACATGCATAACTATAAACGAGTACCTGTCAGATACCGTGGCCACTACGAGTGTATTTCAAAACATACATAATAGGTATTTGTATAGGCTGACATTTGATATAATAAAACAACACAGAGTACCAAATATTCATGATACGGGGTGCGGCTGTATGGGTATTTATCAGTGATATCGACAAAGGGTGTAATGAAAAAGATACTTCCACTTAGCTGATATTTCTTCTCTTTCAGGAATCCTCGCTTGTCATGGCAGCAGAAAACGCCATCTATTGTATCATGACGTCATGGCATAGAAGAGTGAAGTCATGACTCACAGCTGTGCTGAAACAAATATTGAAGACACTGGGGCTCCTTTCACGAAGCAACCTTTACTAAGGTTAACCTTAACTCCCATTCTTAAACATTGCACTAAGGCTACCTTAGTGACTTACGATCACCTTAGTGCTTCGTGAAAGGAGGCCCTGTAAGGTCGGTACATCCGAACATCCAAACTGAAAGTTATTCTACTGATTGTTGCCAGGGGCGGATACAGCTGTTTGAGAAAGTGGGGGTGCACACTTAATTTTCACGAGAGTTCCAATGGTCATTTAATAAACTTTCATGTTCGCATGTTACTTCAAAAAATTCATTTCCGACTGGTGTAAAATGTTTAAATAAACATTTCTGTATCCCCCACCGTGATATTGCATAAAAGCAGCGTAAAACAATTCAATCGCTCACTCTTACATTATGCCACTTCCTTTTTTGCTACCATTCAACTGGTACACTTATACAATATTACACTGACTGTTATTGTGAAATTTATTGGAATGATCAATGGAGACTATCAAATCGTAAGTGAGTGAGTTTAGTTTGGCGCCGCTTTTAGCAATATACCAGCATTATCACGTCGGGGGACACCAGAAATTGGCTTCACACATTGTAGCCATGTGGGGAATCGAACCCGGGTCTTCAGCGTTACGAGCGAACGCTTTAACCACTAGGCTACCCTACCGCCCTTCACACCAAGAGAATATGGCGAGGCAAATACAGAGGATTGAGATATAGATTATTAACATTTTTTCCGTATACTTATTGTCGATCAAGACATATACCTTAACTTTAACAATAAACATCGTCCTTCCAGTGACACATTTTTGGGAGGCGTTCATATGTGGCTATATTCTTGCTTTTACAGTTATTGTCATTATTATTTTGTTATGATGGCTGTTTCTTCTTGTCGTGCGCACTCGTGATTCGGTTGTAGAGCTCTAGCGTCTACCCCCAGCGTACCCTACCTCTCACAAGTTCCTTCAAGTTGAATGAGAACATAAATGAAAATTAATCAAAACTGAAATGTGGTCTATTACAGAAAATACTGTTGTTAACCGGGCATAAATGTTCCTCTTGGTGTCAATCACTGGATTGTCTGGTCCATCTCGATTATTTACTGACATCCGCGTTTATCTGGGACATTGCGGCGGTAACAACAAACGAGCAAAACAAACACATGTCATAAATGTGCATAGTGAATTCTATTCATCATATTCCTCCAAGAAAACAGTTTCAGTAGCGAGTACATATATCAAAGGGAGATAACCGCTAACTGGTCGGAAATCTCTAACGGGGCCATTATAGCATAACCTTGATCAGTCATTGTCGCAACCATCGATCAATATCTCGATGAGTGCGTCCGATTTACCATAGCAACCAGGCGACTCAATGATCATTGTCAGCATTGTGATGTGGTGATCGCTGGTAAAGTAGACATCAAACAGATCAAAAGATTCCAAAAGATCCGCTGACTCTTGAATTGACATGGTCAAGAAACAGCCTGGCACCACTGATGAATGGAGGTGAAACACAGGTGTCGAGTTCCTGCTAGTTCCATTGATCAGATGATTGGCATGTACTAGGAATATTTCCCTAGGTGATGCCGTCTGCGTGTTTAAGTGATGAATGCTCTTTAACCTTTTGTTGAGTTGTGGTCGACTGCACATTATGACATCGCCATTATCCACGAACAAGGTAATGATTGATGATTAAACCATGTTTTCACAGCTGAACATTCACGTGGCATTTCGAGAGGAAGATATGAAACTATTGACTGGATGGTAAACTGTAGCGGCCATTATTTCTTATCAGTCCATGAACCCATATTATACTAGCCAAAGCAGATAAAGACCCTCCATTTCCTACATGTTACTATAGTGACCCTGTTCTGACAAATTGGCTATAGTAATTGTGACTTCTCTAGTAGTATATAATATAACTTCTTTAGTAGTACATAATATAACTTCTTTAGTAGTATATAATATCACTTCTATAGTAGTATATAATATAACTTCTTTAGTAGTATATAATATAACTTCTTTAGTAGTATATAATATAACTTCTTTAGTAGTATATAATATAACTTCTTTAGTAGTATATGATATAACTTCTATAGTAGTATATAATATCACTTCTATAGTAGTATATCATATAACTTCTTTAGTAGTATATGATATAACTTCTTTAGTAGTATATAATATAACTTCTTTAGTAGTATATCATATAACTTCTTTAGTAGTATATGATATAACTTCTATAGTAGTATATAATATAACTTCTATAGTAGTATATAATATCACTTCTTTAGTAGTATATAATATAACTTCTTTAGTAGTATATGATATAACTTCTTTAGTAGTATATGATATAACTTCTTTAGTAGTATATGATATAACTTCTTTAGTAGTATATGATATAACTTCTATAGTAGTATATGATATTACTTCTTTAGTAGTATATGATATAACTTCTTTAGTAGTATATCATATAACTTCTTTAGTAGTATATAATATAACTTCTTTAGTAGTATATCATATAACTTCTTTAGTAGTATATCATATAACTTCTTTAGTAGTATATAATATAACTTCTTTAGTAATATATAATATAACTTCTTTAGTAGTATATAATATAACTTCTATAGTAGTATATAATTTAACTTATTTAGTAGTATATCATATAACTTCTATAGTAGTATATAATATAACTTCTTTAGTAATATATAATATAACTTCTTTAGTAGTATATAATATAACTTCTATAGTAGTATATAATATAACTACTATAGTAGTATATAATATAACTTATTTAGTAGTATATAATATAACTTCTATAGTAGTATATAATATAACTTATTTAGTAGTATATAATATAACTTCTCTAGTAGTATATAATATAACTTATTTAGTAGTATATCATATAAATTCTTTAGTAGTATATAATATAACTTCTTTAGTAATATATAATATAACTTCTTTAGTAGTATATGATATAACTTCTATAGTAGTATATAATATAACTTATTTAGTAGTATATCATATAACTTCTTTAGTAGTATATAATATAACTTCTTTAGTAATATATAATATAACTTCTTTAGTAGTATATAATATAACTTCTATAGTAGTATATAATATAACTTCTATAGTAGTATATAATATAACTTCTTTAGTAGTATAGACTAGATCTGGTTTTTCATTGCTGGTGGTAAATTCAACCCATCAATGTCAGGGAATTGACAGTGATAAACAATATTCCTGTACATACCAGAGATACTGGGTATTCGCGAAAAGGATAAAACAGGTAGTACCAGTCGATCGCACAATTGTCATTGAAACTGCCCGTGCCAGAGAGTATGGAAGCGTATTAGTTGCACAATAGGGAGTGAGTGAGGGAGTTTAGTTTTACGCCGCTTTGAGCAACATTTTAGCAACATCACAGCGGGGAACACCAGAAATAGGCTTCACACGTTGTACCCAAGTGGGGAACCAAACTCGGGCCTTCGGCGTGACGAACGAACGAATGCTTTAACCACCAGGGCCCGGTTGTTTAAAACTCGGTTATCTTTTAACCAACCGTTAAGTACATTTAACCGACTGTTACCTAATAACAGAGGGTTATCTTCTTGTTCAAAACTCTGTTAACTTTTAACAGGCTGTTAACGTGACGTTAAGTTAACACACCTAAGGACCGCCGCTAACTTTTTAACAGTGTGGTTAACTCGCAAATGGCGTTCATGGCTAACACTGCTTTCATGATGCCAGTTCAGCAAAGAAAGGATTGGGTGTATCGTGGACTGGACTTCGATATTGGAAATTATTCAGACGAAGAGTTACATACGAAACTGTATCTATGCACATCATAGGAACTAAAATACATGTTGTACAAGCTCATGATGCCTACGTTTCATCTTTTAACACTTGTGGAAAGGTTTATATATGCTTTACTACACTAAATGTGTGAATTTCTTCTGTATTATTCAAACAAACACTTTCAAAGAATATAACACGTACACTCTATACCCACGTATGATATGATATTGAACAAGGCTACATGTAGATAATTAAATTAGTTTCATGAAAAAATATCCGAATGATTACATTATGATACTGAAAGTGTAATCGGCGAGATATGGTGATTGTGTATACTCTTATTCTACCGACCTTCACCTCAGAGAAATTGCCAAATACACTCCCATTTTAAGAAAGAGAAGAAGCCAGAAATGCCGATTATTACCGTTGTCGTTCTGCGTGATTTTGCGTCAGTCATGGCGTCACGCAGCACAGAAACTTGACAGTTTCGTGTAAACACATCACATTCCTGTATTGCATCTATTTTTAACTTCCTATTTCTTGCTACTATGCTCTTTCCATGCAAATGGGTGTCTGAAAATTTGAGAAAATGATACACAGTGTAAAGTCTGAAATTTTCTTTGTTTACATTTCAAACAGGTGTTGTCTTTCGAGCACAGCATTTGTTTCCACCCCCAATATCTTTCGTTTCACTTCATCTAGACACTTGGTATTGGTGACAAAGACCAGTTGTAATTAGATTCTAAAATGTATGAGGAATTCAGTAGGGCTGGGAAGAGTAGGAAACAATGGAATCGAGTACCCGCATGTACGTACCCGAATCGGAATCGAGTACCCGGAAATGTAAGAAATACATTCGGGTCAACTTTCTGAATATTCAATCACGATTTGACAGAGATTATTATAGAAAACTTGAACAGTTGGTAATAAGACATTAAAACTGACCTCAAGCTATTTAATTCAGGTCTGTTTAACCAATATAGAGAGTAACACCATTACTTACTTTCCTCGTTATAACAACGAACGTTTTGTTCCTGCTGCTACTGTAACTTAACTACTCACTGCTCATGCACAGATAAATTACAGTCATTAAAACTATGCTCCATTAATCGGACAATACCAATGATGTAAAAACCCGTGAATTTCCGGGTTAGAATATGGATCTTCAGTAACCCATGCTTGTCGTAAGAGGCGACTAACGGGATCGGGTGGTCAGACTCGCTGACTTGGTTGACATATGTCATCGGTTCCCAATTGCGCACATCGATGCTCATGTTGTTGTTCACTGGATTGTCTGGTCCAGACTCGATTATTTACAGACCGCCGCCATATAGCTGGAATATTGCTGCGTGCGGCGTAAAACTAAACTCACTCACTCACTCACTCAATGATGTAAATGTGTGTAACGTCAAAAATGAAAAAAAACCAAGCTATTGTCTGCCCTTGTCATTACAGAGCTCTCTCCCTTTCCGGATACTCGATTCCTAGAAATAGGACTCGATTCCAGCTGTACCCGACCTGGATTCGAGTACCCGTCCCAGCCTTAGAATGCAGTGATTCATTTGTCGCCGCTGAATATGAAATATAAGTGATGTAATTGGCGTTTCAATACCGGCCTTCGTAAAGCGTGATTTTGTAAACACTATCCAATAGGGCGCAAAGTGCACTTGGGCGTTCATGTGAGTGTATTTATGAAAACATCTGAACACGATTCCAGGCTTATCGGCAACGTTTCAGAATTATTAGCGATTTGTTTTAGAACTGATATCATTGTTAATTAATATGTCCGTCTGGCATCCCTTCCCATAGATGGATTTTAATTATATTTTTACTAATCATTTCAGCAATAGGCCTAATTTCTTTTTCATTCTTCGAATGTTTTATTTGAAGAAAATCATCTCTTAAAAATGCTATATTAATTGATGAAAACTTAGTTAGCATAAACATTGCTCTCGCAACTGATGTGTAGGAAAATAAACAAAACATTATTATGTATCTATTTCTGTTGTGAGCGATATGCAGGCCTACTTCGTAGTCACTTTGATTAAATGTTATATTTGAATATCGAAACCTTTTTGTCACAGCGAACACAACACTATCTCTTGTCATATTACACGATAATATTTGGAATTTTTAACTTATTTTATAACAATATCTGATTGCTAATGTTATACACTCATAGGTTCATATAAGGAATACTATGGCACAATAGTATTTCTCTGCCGAATCGTTGCAGCATTCTATAATACACTTATGAAATATAATACATGTTTTCCGTCCTTGAAGACATTGAAAAGAACTATCTATGCATTGAATGGAGGTTCACCTGATTGATGAGTATCGAGGAAATTATGTTCATCTACTACAGCGTTCTATAATACACTTATGAAATATAATATATGTTTTCCGACCGTGAAGTCATTAAAAAGAATTATGCATTTTCTGCAGTCACTTATGAATTGAACTAAATGAAGGTTCATCTGATTAATGAGTATCGAGGAAATTATGTTCATCTATAAATTTAGACGCAGCTTCATGTTTTTCAAGACATCTTTCCGGAATATGCGTCTGTGAAGCGTTCAGGTAATGGCGATATTGCACAGTACTATTCATGAGATTCCTGTCAACAGTAAGGTCGGATAATAGATCGATTTTATTCAGCAGTGTTGGCCCTGGGGCCTATAGTACAATTACAGTTTGATCTACTTGCACGTGGTGCTAGTAACATATTAAGTTTCTATTGGCATTGAATGCATATTTCAGATAAAAGCTATGGTATTATTGTCACAACATCTATATTGTTTGTCTCACAAGTAAGTCTCACACAGAGCTTTGATCATATGTCTATGAAATATACATTATGCAAACGGCTGGAACCTTGTGTTCCAATACAAAACGTTCGTAACGCATGCCTATGATAGACTATAGAGTTGGCCTCAACCATTGACTGGATTACATTCTCTTCGTCAGCAGAGAAATTTCGACTTCTCTTTTTCCTTGGGGTGCAGGCGACATTTTGCGTTTCCATTTTTGGTAAACCGGAAGTAAACAGAAAACGGAACTATGGGATATATGGAAGCCAGTGACGTTAACCACACTGTTAAACTTTGACGGCGACGTTAGCTAACGGCATGACTAACCAGGTTTTGAACAACGCATATTTAACGTTCGGTTACCTAACGGCCGGTTAAGGATTTAACCGGCCGTTAGGAGTTAACCGGCGGTTAAGATAACCGAGTATTGAATAACCGGGGCCAGGCTACCCCACCGCCCGCCGGTGGCACACTGGGAGGTGTGATAACTCAAACCATAAACGGCCTATTTGGATGGGATGGTCAGGCTATGTGACTGTTGATTGCAGGCCATCACACCCTAACGGATGCTCATTTATCAACCCTCGGTTTATCCAACCCAACCTCGATCATCTACAGTCGCTGTAATATATAAACTAAAGTAAAAGAGAACATAACCACCAACGTTTATCCTGATTTGTATAACTAGGGGAAATCAATTATTTATAAGGAACATTATATTGCATTGAAATAATATCCTGATGGGGATCGGGTGTTGAAAAAAGTCATGATTCGGACTACTGAATTAAACAGGGAAATTGTCAGCAGCAGAAAAGATAAATAAATTACAAAAAATACTTTTTTTGGTAGTTACATCGACATATAAATTGAGTTCTTTTTTTGTGTGCACATGTAGCTGAAGAAACATCTATTCTACTTTACAAAACGCCTTCAGTATCTGTTTCTGACTTCATATATTTTCCTTACGCACGAATGTGGTATGGATTACATTGTAATAACAAGTCATGAAGGTACCAACATTCAAACTACGACTATTTCCAACACGAATCGACCAGATACACAACACAAGCTTCTTTCTAAACAAACAGGACCGAGTAAGTATGATTTGACCTGAGAAAACGTCCACTTCAACGACACATGGCTTCGTGGAAATATTTAGGCGACGCTGGCAAACTAACGCCACTTTACCCCCGTGTACATGAACACACTATTCCAACATTTTTCATGTTTATATCTGAATGGGTTTATCTTGCAGTGGGTTCAACTTTCTGTGTAAGTGAATAACATTAAATACTGTTTTATTTATATCTACAAGTATCGATCAGTTGTCGTTGGCAACGCAAAGCGGAACGACTAAGAGTTATCTCCCTTCTTATTGTTCCCTGCAGATTCGTATTCGCAAATTTCGACTGCTTTTACGGCGGTTTCAAAAGTAAAATCCGTGTTGTTGTTGTTGTAGATGATGATGATTACGTGCGCTTTCCAACACGATGCCTATTTCGCACAGGCCATTTAGTGCTAGATTGAAAGGAGTGATTATAAGCGAAAGAGCTGCCTGAAAGGGGCATTTACTTATATACTATTATAGTAATCGTATACTTCTTTTCTCTCTGTCTCCGAGGAAACTGATTCTCTTGTTGTGCAACATTGGTGATTTCCGTTATTTTGTATGTGTGATATGACAAACATCTCTCGTCATTCCCGGGAGAGCCAGAAGGTTACAAGAGAGTCTAAACGTTGCGGAAAGGGACGATTGTGGCAATGTTGCAAGTTCGCTAATTTCGCCGCTGACACTGTTCCTGGTCCATCTAACTATGCTCGAGGAAAAGTTGCCAGTAAGTGTATTTTTCTACTCGAACGAACGCTTATAAATATGACCTTGTGTTTGTTAACTTAATCATGTAATTATGTATATGTTAAGTAAGCATATTGATAACCAAAAGACGTAAACTAAGAACTTCATAACATCTGATATTCTTACATATAATATATGCATACATGTTTTTAATGTATGGATTGAACTTATTTTGCTCAATAGAAATATAGTTTTCTTTGTCGAGCTGGAAAATGTATTCTCAAGTCTGTGGGTGATTTTCGATTTGTGTATATGTTCCTTTTGCTGTCAGGTAGTTTTAGCAGAGAGTTATTTTGTCGTTTTGTTCAGGGGGTTGGAACTTTCGTGAAATTCAATACTATTCAGAACATTCTAAGAACAAGTCAGTTTTGCATTGTATCAAGCTTCTTTTGGGATATATGGTGGCCCTTAAGAGGGCCGATGGTGTTACAAACTGAGCTTCACCGAAGCGACTGTCCGTTTAACGACGAGCCTTGCGTCGGCGCCTTCTCTTGGGCGCCTTACGCTTTCCTGCTCTCTTCACCGATCGTCTACGGCGACGGGGTGCCTTACGCTTCTTTGAGCGTGTCCTCCTGCGGCGTCGTGATGCACTCCTCTTACGGGAGGCCGATCTCCTTCTGCGTGAGACCGTGCGTCGACGACGACGGGAAGCCGATCTCGAGCGTCGGCGGGACCCCCGTCTTGCCCTCTTGGCAGATCGGGATCGAGAACGGGATCTCGACTTGGAGCGAACCTTAGCCATCGTTAAAGCATTCAAGACAGTCACACTGAGATGAATGCCGGTGGCAGAGGTTGTCGCGATTTATATCCACAACGCGCGGACGTTCGAGGAGACACCTAGCAACCGGACGTAACGACGTCGCAAGCTTCAGCGTTGTCCCTCCGGGTGCTCGAAGATTGGCAGCCATGGTGGAAATGAAATATGTGATGAATAAAATATAACTGATATTTAGCGAATGAAACTAACGAAATCATGTTTTAAATAAATTTCTCCACTTAGATGAAAGTCAAGTTATTTATTTGTTTTCTATACTATGGCAAAATTCATCTAACGTTATGTTTTTAATGAATGAACATACATTTATGCAAAGTATCTACTTTTCGTTTTCAGCTGTTATAACCGGGGGGAAAATTGTGTTTCGAGAATCCGGCCAGTTCATTGTTCATTACTGTGTTTTTGTTGTTTATTTGTTTTGTCTGTTGTTTTTGTTGGTTTTTTTTGCGTGTGTGTGTTTTGAGATAGTTTTATATTTCTTATCGCTTGTGTTTGTAGTGTGTTTATTGTTTTTTGTTCTTATTTTGTTCCTTTTTTACTTCTTTTCTTTTTTGTTTCGGGATTTATTGTTTTAATAATTTTGTGTTTCAGTTGGATAGTTTAATTACCAACATCGAAAGGTTCACTCTCTCACCTACAGTGATTTCATTTCATTATTGCCCATGGTTTATTGTCTCAGATGAATGGCGTGATGAATATGTGCAAAGATTCTTAGTTCTCTCCATGACTGTGAAACTTTGGGTGGGAGGAACGCTGAATCAAATAGTTTTATAGAGTGTTGGACGCACGTGCATTTTATTTATTTATTTATTTTATTTATTTGGGGGTGGGGGGGATACTCAAATAAATAGTATCAGACAGAATCGAAGTTTCATGGCCATAGTACAATGGCCATACAGATAATAGATTACATACTATCAGCTGCAAGGTAAAATGATGACGATTCGACCTTGCACGAGGTAATACGTCCAAACGGGGTTTTTTAACGGGACGTGTAAAGAGCTCGGAGTGACCTCCCTTTACTAGACTATTGCGTTCGTGTTGGGTTTTACAACTGCATCACATGTTTATGTCGCGCAGTGGCCTTTCTTGCATTTGACACAAGTGTCACGTGGTAGGATTTGGTAGGTTGTAAGTATTGTGCTTCAAACTATTATTCAGCATCGCGTGACGCACGAGCGTGTATGCATAAGGATAACTGTACCTCAGTTACGACAGTCTCTGTCTAACTATAATTAAGTGTTTGGTCGATTTGACATGCACCACCCACAAAGAGATACCGATAAAATGTGACTGTACACTATTTGTGGTCACAACAACTCCATCTCACGCAACGTCACCTCTTGGCTTTAGCTCAAAGTAAACAAATTTGAGAGGTGTCATTTATATATATTTTTAAAATTTCCATTAATCGAGAGAAATATGTTTTCATTTTTGATGACATTTGGCCAAGTATATAAGAAATATGCATCACCGAATTGATGCACAGTCTCCAAACTAAAATAATGATTTTTTAACATAAATGAATGCAGAAATATGTGAAAACCACATCCACGATCATACTTGGACTGTCTGTGAGTAGTGTGACTGAAGGAGTTGTTAGCACAGGTACAACAGATATGTAACCCAGGTACATTTCTGTACCCTGAACAAAGTCAAACTACAGAAACGTACCTGGTACCCCACCATGGACGAGTCCATATTCTGCAACCTAAAACCGAAACCGTATGTATAGTTGTCCCGTCGACTGACTGCAAGTGGTATTGCGCATCGCAAAATATTCGTTAGTGTGTATGCTCGTGTCGCAAAATATTCGTTAGTGTGTATGCTCGTATATTCGTATATTCGTTAGTGTGTATGCTCGTATATTCGTTAGTGTGTATTACAACGACCCCTTCAGCAATAGTGTGTCTGCCTGGGAGGTCTGGGTTTAATTCCATCAATGCCATACCAAAAGATGTTAGAATATGGTGCTTGTTGTTCCCTGGCTCATGCATGACATTAAGGAGTCAGAATGATGTGTCTGAGTTTCCAACTGTGGCATGGTATCACAGTGAAATACCACTATAAAGTCTGCATTAGTGTGGACTTGTACAAGCAGCCACACCCACACTAATACACACACACATGCATGCATCATCATCCAACAAAATAATCTTGAACACAAGCTTATACCCCAGTTCCCTACTCCATGACCTGCATTCCTTTTGGCTTCTGTCTACATTATGTTGGATGCTGTTCAGTACATGTGACTCACCCCCTGTGTTCCGATTCTGCAGAATGATGCGACACTACATCGGAGTAGATGTGGGGACAGGAAGTGTGCGGGCGGCCATTGTGTCAGAGGCAGGGGACCACATCTGGTCTGCTGTCAGAGGCAGGGGAACTAATGGCCACATCGGTGGCCGAGATCACTACCTGGAACCGTGCAGTTGATCACTATGAACAGTCTTCAGACAACATCTGGTCTGCTGTCACAACTACAGTCAAAGTACTTCATTTCTGTCTTCCTCCTGATATTTCACATTGTCTTATTAATTCAGTGTGTACCTTTATAGATCCTTGTAGATCTAATGTGCTCAATTGCATTTGGAGTAAGTGAGTTAAAAGTTTACATCGCCTCAGCACTACTGCAGCCATATCACGATGAGCAACTTTTTTAATTAATGTGTGTGGAAGTTGGGGGCACCAGATCGTGGCTCCACACATTGTACCCTTGTGAATTGAACTTACCCTCTGCATGATGAGCGAACGCTTTTACCACTGTACTACTGCACCACACTAGAATCTTGAACTTAACATGTAGCATAAGGTTTCAAATGTTGAGTTTAGTCTCAGGTAGGGATCTATCTTGGATTCTAAACTAAATGCCCATGGAAGGGTGGGTTTGTTTGTTTTTTATAAAATGGGCTTATCTACACAGGACCTGAGTAATTGGAAACTGTAATTTGTCTTTGGAATGATTGCTCACTGTCATTTGCTGCAGACTAGGTGCCAAAGATTGTCTTCTGAGCTGGTCTAAATAAATCGGACCTGTGACGATCCAGGTTAGAATAGGTCTTCAGCAACCCATGCTTGCCACAAAAGGCGACGATGCTTGTCATAAGAGGCAACTAACGGGATTGGGTGGTCAGGCTCGCTGACTTGGTTGACACATGTCATCAGTTCCCAATTGCACAGATAGATGCTCATGCTGTTGATGACTGGATTGTCTGGTCCAGACTCGATTATTTACAGAATGCCATCATATAGCTGGAATATTGCTGAGTGTGGCATAAAACTAAACTCACTCACTCACTCACTGTAAATAAATCCCTTAAGGTAAATCCCTTACCGTATCTGTGAATGTGTGACCGGTCTATAGCTATAGTGTCTCTTGTTCCAGAGTGTGCTGGAGACATCAGGTGTGGATAAGGACCAAGTGAGAGGCGTGGGCTTTGATGGAACCTGCTCGCTGGTCGTCCTCGACCAACACTTCCAGCCTGTGTCAGTCAGTAAATCTGGTAAAGTATTCATGGTATATGCACAGTGAAATGATATCTTCAGTTAAACTTCATACACCTACCACCAAACATACATGGACAGTAAAATGATATCTTTGTGTAAATACACAATACCTACCATAAACTGGTAGAGGAAATGGACAGTGGAATGAAACCAAAATTTAGACTAATGCCAAAACCTATAGCTACAACTAAACGTAGATTACATGCACGGTGAAAGAGAGTCAGACACCGAGATGATGCTATTTCCATGTTGACAGGACGGCCTGAATGTAACGTGATCCTGTGGATGGACCACCGTGCTGCCACCCAGGCCAACACCATCAACCAGACGGGGAGCTCGGTGTTGCAGTACGTAGGTGGGAGGATGTCCCTGGAGATGCAGATGCCCAAACTCTGCTGGCTCAAACAGGTGGGAGGGGAGTACTGCGTATTAGATGTAAATTGTGGTGCCTGACACCTCCCTAGAGTCTTTTGTAATAGCCATGACTGGCTGAATAGTGGAGAAGTACAGGCAAGGACTAGATTGTTATTCTCCATTACATTCATCTTGCCAGAAACTTTCAGTTTAGATTCGTCTCAGACTGGTGTATTCTGAGTTGAAACTAAAATTTGAAATGCAACAAAAACATATCCAGATGATATTTTATTATTTGTTGTTGTTTTTTAATATTTCTGCAGAACCTGAAGGATCAGTGTTGGAATCATTCAGCACACTTCTTTGATCTGCCAGACTTCCTTACCTGGAGGGCCACACACTCTATGTCCAGGTGAGACACACTCTCTGGAAGATATGCTCTCTGTGTCAAGGTGAGACATATATACTTTTTGTCCAGGTGACATACTCTCACATTCCATTGGACACACACACTCTGTCCATGGAAGACGATGCAGATTGCATGCTGTTAGATATTCATATGCTTGTTGATAATAATGTTAAAAACATTTGCTTTGACAGCCTCCAATAATTTTGTGCATACTACATACACTGCAGTCCCCTTGAATAGTACATGTCAGTCATCTATCTGTACAGTAATTCATGGTATGCAGAGCGGTGGGGAGGCCTAGTGGTTAAAGTGTTCACTTGTCACGCCTAAGGTCCAGGTTCAATTCCCCACATGAATTATGTATGAACAGTGTTCGAAATAGCCACTGGCCCGCTAGCCCGTGGCTAGTAAAAATCCAGTCGGGATAGTAAGTCTCGAAAGTCACTGGCCCGAATGTCTAGTGAATTTTCATGGGATCATTTTCTAAAAACATGTATATCACTTTCTCCGACTTGTTAAGTTATAATACATTTAAATCTTGCAAGATTATGGCCTGATAAAAATGTTCATCATATTAGCAGCTTAATGATGAAACCCGTGTCTACATTCAAATTTCGGGCCAGTGAATAATTTTGTGGGCTAGTAACTTTCAGGCATAGCTAGCCCGTCGGCTAGCCAAATTTAGAAACTATTTCGCACACTGTGTATGAAGCCCATATCTGGTCTCCCCTGCATGATCTTGCTAGAATATTGCTAAAAGCAATATAAAACAATCTTCACTCACTCGTTTACTGGTATGCTGCAGATCCCTGTGTACGCTGGTGTGTAAGTGGGGCTACGTGGCCGGGACAGAGACAGACTCTGGATGGAATGGAGACTTCTTCAAGAAGATAGGCTTGGAAGACCTTATCCATGATAACTACAGCAAAATAGGTGCACATTTTACATGTGTATAATTTTTGGTGCATTTGAATCAGTGTGTCTACTTTGAGTCCACTGATCATGCTTTCAGGCCTCTGTCCTTGGTTCAGTTCATGTTGGCATCTCCAAATAGTCAAAATATATTTTATTTCATTGTTTTAAATAGATAGGTCGGTGGTCAGAAGACATTATGCCGATCTCTAACAAGAATCATTTCAAATAGACTGCTTAACAATCTCTTATACCTAATATATGATTGTTAAGTTTTGCATATTTACAGATCTATCTAAGGTATATAGATATTGGAGTTGATATCTGTTTGTAAAATATGACAATACTTCACATAAATATTATTATCTTCAGTAATGATGTACATATTACAACTTCTGTACTCAGGAAGTGAAGTGCGAGCACCAGGAGAGGCTTGTGGGAATGGATTAACCCGAGAGGCAGCAGAAGAGTTGGGTTTGAACCCAGGGACACCTGTCGGAACCGCCCTCATTGACGCACATGCAGGGGGAGTAGGTGAGAAGGAACACTTCACGTAGTCTACTTAGTATATTCTCGCTAAATTGTACATGATGTGTCTAATTTATGCTTTCTGTTTAAGATCTTTTTTAACCATGTCAATTATCATTTAATAATTATTTTTTTTTAAAGAAATTGAATTGTTTGAAAAGTTTTAATAAATATGTTTTGTAAATAGCTAAATAACACAATCACCAACAGCTGAAGTGATGGTGTAAATCCAGTTAGTGTCCATGCAGGAAGCATCCCATGGTGCTTAGTATATGGTGATCTACCTTCAGTTGCTGACAATCTGTAGCTTGTTATTGTATGGTCTATAGTTTTAGATTTACATGCTAGTTTGACATCTGTATATTTTCTGGTTGTTTATAATGTAGTTCGTCAACAGGCTTTTGTATTCTCGGTTTATGTGTCATGCATGTATAACTTGTTTTAGTCACCATATGGCTGAAATACTGCCAATGTGTCAAGAAATCTTCACTCACTCACCTTCTGATTAGTAATCTGTAAAAAGCATTGGAGCTTGCATAAAGTAACGAAACAATGAAACAGTTTCAGGATTCTGAACCTGTACAATATCCCAACAAGTGCTGCCCTTTGCTCAGGAGTAAATGAGTGAAGTTAATGATGTTCCAGAAATATCAGTGATTTCAATGTTCAGATACAGCAGATATCCTTATTAAATGCTGGTGGAAAACTATATACCATGATTCTTACTAGCAGAAAATACTGCTGAAGGAAAAAAAGAAGTTACCATAAAAAATAAATAAAACAATATCCTTCAGTAATTAACAATTTCTTGTTAACCTTGGTGCACAAAACATGTTGATATTTGGTAAACATGTATAATTCCTTTGGTACATATTTGCTTAAAAACTGTTAAAATTGTGTACATAAAAGCAGAAACAGTAGAGAAAATTTCAAAATGATCACAATTACAACACATCCACTTTTTAAAGCTATATAATAGATTGGCCATATCTTTGCATGTAATATTTCAAAACCCAGCTTTTCTGTAAATAAAACACTTCAAATTCAAATTAGTGTAGGGTTTGTTTCCATGTATAACTCCATCCAAAATGGCTGCATGAAATTTTGTGAATATGTCTGGCTTGTAAGAAAAATTGTCATTTCATTTTGTTCACGTTTCCAGATAAAAACGTTTAGCTTATTTTCAAATGAGGGTAGGTTTAATTTCTGCAGGATATATCATAAATTGAAAAGTATTTCTTTGTGAAATTGTGAATGCATATTTGGCAAGTTATGAACTGGTGCATTTTGCAATTATGCAGTTGTAATGTTTTTTGTGTTTCCAGGGCAACAAGAAACAAGGTTGTAATGAGGTTGAGGATCGAGCATAGTGTAACTCATTTAGCTCTACAATATATCTTCGTGAAAAGTGTGAACCCATCCTGGAATGATCTTCTCACCCTCCCTGCAGGTTGTCTTGGGTGTGTCCCCAGCAGTCTCAAGAGCCCTCTGCCGGCTGTAACTGGTCGACTTGTCCTGATCTGCGGTACATCCTCCTGTCATATGGCTGTGAGTCTTTAGTGTACTGTGTCTGAGTGGGGGATTTGGGATTGTATCTCAGTGGGCTAACACTATAATACATGCACGGTCACTAGTTTTTTTATGTGTTTAAAGGTACTATATCACACCACATATGTCTAAAAAGAAACAGTTTATTTCTCTCAATAATACTTACTATCAGCCCTCCAAAAGAATTCTGATTTAGATTGCAATACAGTGGAAGCTGTCTAAACCGGCACACATCGGGACCGAAGAAATAATCAGGTTTAGACAGCATGCCGGATTGTAGAGCTGTCATGACTAGAATTGAACCAGTTTTATCACTCTCATATACATTGTTGTATAAGGTGGTTCTCTCAACTCACTAATTACATGTACAAGTACACCCATACTGAACGAAGATTAAATTATCTTTGTCGGCAACCATGTACAGTGCACTCTGTCTAATTCGGACCAGCTTGGGACCGACTAAAAAGTCTGAATTATACAGTAGTCCGAAGTACACAGATTTTAATGGAGTTATCTCCCTATTATCAGCAGAATTAAAGTTATAAACTATTTTTCGCAATGTTATTGAAAACAACGATTCTCGGACACCTGCTTCGGCAGCGGGTCCACAATAACATTGTCAAAGAGCAAAGTAACGATGTTTCGAGGAATTCATGAAATAAATTGAATAAACTAATGAATGAAATCAACAACAACATTCATAAAAGTTGTCAAACGTACATATAAAATTACTATTTCCATCACACTGTGTCTGATGGCATCTTAAATGCATAGTGACATTGACACTGAGTTGACATGATCGGCTCAATTATAGTTTACAATTGGTGTTAGTCGCATCAAAGGTAAATAAGCGTTCACCGCTAGACCACGCGGTCTTGGCCAAGTGGACTTCCTGCTAAGTAAATAAGACAAAATACACAAACCAATCAACGGAATGTTTATTCATGGTTTATTGGCCAAGCGGACTTCCTGCTCAGTCCGAATTATATAGCAATGTTTTTACATGTAACTACCTTATCGGGCCGACACTTTGGTCCGAAATCCGAAATAATGAGAGTCCGAGATACAGAACTTTTTTATTATGACAACAAAGAAGGATTACGTCGGGACCGTGAGTTCAGTCCTGTTTATACAGCAATCCGAGAAAGACAGAGTCCGAGTTTGACAGAGTGCACTGTAGTTTCAAAACAGGATTAATTGTTGACAATACACATCCAACCAACTCCTCACCAAGCACCGGATTAGACAGCGCTGGTTGCTGTTATAAACACATATTCGGGCGGCTCATTTCATGCCGAGATCCGGAATTGACAGCTGCCAGATTGCAGAGCTTTTAAATGATGATAAATGTACTAGCCACGGATGGGACTGAGATTTTATGCTGGTGTTGACAACTTGCCGGATTGGACAGCTGCTGGTTTTGACAGCTTCCACTGTATTAAATTAAAATGTTTGAATGATTAATGCAAAGTTGCATTAAATCGTCTTGCACCCTCTACATTATTTCAAGTAAACCCCATAGAGTTATGTCCCTTGGAGCACTCTTTACGAATATCCTATGCACAACTTGTGATTGAAACCAGTTCGGCAAACACTGACAACACCACGTGCAACAGTTTTCGATGTACAGAACAATTATTTACATTCCATATATGGCAAGTGTTCTCCCGTTTGGAAGCTGTTCACCTCAAAGTTTCAATTATTGACTTCAGGCAAGTCGTAAGGGATAATAAGTCTTTTATTGCATCAATAGGAAGCTAAAGTGAGTGCATATGCCCCAATATATGTAATATAGGCCAAAATATTGTTGAAAATGTGTGACATTGTGCCTTTACTGTTTAATGTCATATCTTCTGTTTCAGATCAGCAAGTCAGCCATCTTTGTTGGTGGAGTGTGGGGGCCGTACTATTCCGCCATGCTACCTGAACACTGGTTAAATGAGGGTGGACAGAGTGCTACTGGCAAGCTAGTAGGTAAACATTGGTTAAAGAACCACTAAACTTTGTTTTTTGTTACTCTTTTAACCATTACATATGAAAGATTTGTGGTTAGTCTTATGCGGAACACCAAATTTATTCTTTAAAAACTTGTGGTTAATTAATACCGAGCGATTAAAAGTGGCCAAAAAGTCGCCTGCTTCCCTCTCGCCCGCCAACGAAACCACAGACAGGTTACGTAACTCTGTCGCCAGAGCACTGGAGTGACGTCATATGAGGAACGATTTTCAGTTAGTTGTATAGAAAGTGTGTAGAACGCTCATCATTTTGATGATTTCTCGACATCAACGACGACATGCCGAATCGTTGCTTTGTCGCCAATTGCTCCTAGGGTCGGGGTGATGGTGTCACCATGCACAGATTTCCACAGGACCCGCAGTTCGTGCTAAATGGGTTATGTTTGTGAGTCGGGCGGCGTTGTGGAAGCCTGAAATGATATCTTACTTGTGTTCAGATCGCTTCACGGAAGTTAAAGAATCAAAACTACTTACTAGTTATAGTAAAATATGTACTAGTATATATGATTGATGTCCATAAAGATTTTCCATAACACAACTTGTAACATAACGATTTCTTCCTCGGAAGTGAGGTTGTGGTCGAAGTAACAATAATATTGTAAGTAGTATTATATTGACACCCACCTGCGCTGCCATGAGAATTGTTATGTTATGTTATCATAGCTCATGCATGCAAATCCTATTGGCCATCAATAAAATACATATTTTACTACCAGTAGAAAGTAGTTTTGATTTTGTAACTTCGGTGAAAACAAACCTAAATAGCATTTATCCACAGACTGGCGGATGTTCCCGACATGGCGCCGCCATTTTTGAAAATCGTAAAGTCGGTTAGAATTAATGAGATTATAGTTTGTTTTCATCAAGTTAGAAAATCAAAACTACTTTCTACTCAAATGTTAAATATGTATTGGAATCATAACCAAAAGGATTTTGCATGACACAACTTATAACATAACGATTTCTTCCACGGAGGCGAGGTGGGGGTCGAAGTCACAATACTGCTTGCGATAAATTTCTTGCTACATTCACATGGTTAATGTCCACTCACCAGTATGTAGATACTAGTCAATGTGCGTCTTTATATTTGGTCTTATAATCCTAATTAGTTTATAATCATACTTTTATGCATTTTGAAACTAAATAAAAAGCTGACGATCTGCTGATACTTATAGTGAATTTATAACAGAACTGTAATATCTAGACATTTTATAGTTTGCCAATGTGAATCATAATTCGCACACACACCCTAGTGTATGTTGTCTGTCTCATTACACTTCACGGCGAAAACAATGATTCTGTTGAATGCTACGACAAATGAATAAAAACAAAATGCAAATATTAAAATTAAAACAGATTAAAGTTATAGGAACAATATCAGGTCATTACCTTGTTCGAGGAATGTATCCATCAATATCCACAAAACTGTTCCAAATGATGTGTCTTTTAACAGTTTAATATACGAAAAAGTGATAAATCTTTTCAGGTATTGGTGTATAGTCTCATTGGTCACCCAAGATAGCACACCTGGCAACTAATTGCATAATGTCCGCCTTTCATTAAAAACAGTAATTTAGTTAGCCAATAATGGGCAATCAATCAATGTGTTGGCGGTTAATCCTTTGAAAGAAGGACGTTGTTTTTACGCCAGACACCCACCGACCGCGCAGAGTGTATTCAGTATAGATTAGTAAATCTACATACATAAACACTACCTTTTGACAATTCCGCTGTGTAAGATAAAAGTAATTAATCAATCAGCGTGTTATCGGTTAATCCTTTGATCGATGTTTATAATGTTGAATATTTACTCCAGACACAAGAAATGCCAAATGGGAACCTTTGTCGGGTAATCTAAGTGTGTTACCACTAATTATACCTGTTATAAATTCATTAACTGACCATCAAGTGAATGATGACAAATAACATGTGTAGGTTTATACCACCTAACACGGGGTTACAACAAGGGAGTATTAATTGCTGTATTGCATGTGAAAACTTATGGGCCCACACTGTTTTGAGAATACAAACAGATTTTTACATGACATGATTAAATATCGAGGTAAAAAAACACAGAAATGGGATCAATTTGGATCAGTCATTATACAAATAGGGTCTAACGACACCAATCAATTGTGACAGAAGCGTCTATGAAAACAAGTTGTAACTCCGAAACTAGGCAAAGCAGGAGACAAAATTAAATGCCAGTAGATTGTGAGAACATATAGCTTTCATTTTCCACAACAATTGTCACGATTTCAGGTTTATACAAGCCTGTAAACAAGATAATTTACCCCCTAAAATGTAGATGAATTCTGCATCGGCCCTCAAAGTTATTCCTCATATGACGTCACAGAGTCGCGCCGCTCTGATTGGTTGAAATTTCGTTCGCGGGTGAGAATTGTGCACTGTTGTCAAAAAGGTCGATTTAAGTCAATTAAAGGTCGAAATGAGTAGTTTTAATGACGGGGTTTCATTTATAACGATGCCAGTTAGTGATTTATGTATTTTAACCCCCTAGGGTTTATGTGACCTTTAAACGAGGGTGGAAGCTATTCTGTAAACACTGGTAAAACGAAGCTAAACATACTTTAGATAAAGAAAGTTTCTGAGCTAAGTGAATATAATGGAGCTGTTTATAGTAGGACTAGGGCAGTGGGTTAGCTTAGTAGGTTATGTTTTCATTCGTCACACTAATGGCCCAGGTTCCAATCTCTAACATTGGTATAACGTGTGAAGCTCATTTCCGTTGTCCCTTGTTATGATGACCAGAGAGCGGAAGGTCGCGGGTTCGATCCCTGACCGCGTCATACCAAAAGACGTTAAAATATGGTATCATGGGACCCTCTATTATCGCGGTAGTTAATGTTGTCGCCATCGGGATTATGAACGGCTACTGACATTTAGCATTTAATATATATTTTCAGTTGACTGATGTTTAATCTTCATTTCTGTCACAAATAATGTGACACATGGTCGCAACTCGTTTAATACCATTGCGGCAATTCCGATTGTCTCGTTTGACCCAGAAATTGAAGCAACTCTCTATTATCGCGGTATTGCTGTTTTCTTACTATGGCACTCGGTACAAGCAGATGACACTGTGAAACGTTTACTAAGACAAGTAACGAATCTAAATAGTTTGATCATTAAAAACTATTTAGGAATTTCATTCACATTAGTAATATCATCATGTTTTTAACCCAAACATCTGAAACTTCTATTCATTTGGATACAAAGTAACAACAACGTTACAAAATATTGTTTTTCTGGCTTAAAACGTACCATACAAGTTGCTGCCGTGTGCAGAGTGAAGTTGCATAATACGTCACTTCCTGTTATATTTTTAGCACGGAAAATATGCAAATGACCTTATAGTTGTCGCAGGATTGCTCTTGATGAAGTATGTTTTGATTCATGCTAGATGTAATGGCAGTAGGGGTCATACTACTTTCAAAATGTTCTAGAACTTGATGAAAAGATGAATGCTTTAATATTTCTCCGATTACACATAACATTCCAATGAAATAAATGACTTTTTTCAAGAGCAATGAATATATTTTACGTAATTTGGATATGTAAAGATGTTTTCGCGTGCCGCGATAATAGAGAGTCTCTGTATACTTGGTGGTCCCTGCCTGGCGCTCTGCATTAATGGGTACAACAAGGACTGGTTGGCTCGGAGTCAGTATAATGTGTCTGAGTGGGGTATTCATGCTTCACTGCGGCATGGTATCTCAGTGGGCTAGCACTTATAAACCAGCTTAAGTCTCGGCTAGTACAAGCAGCCACACATACACATACACACGCATGCACGTGGTCATGTGAGCGAAATATTCTCAAGCACGATGTAAAACCCAATTTCACCTCACCTCACCTTGTTATGATGTTGCTGTAATATTGCTAGAAATGACAAGACAAATGGGACCACATTCAATCTAATTGGAAGTCATGCCAGGTTTGAAAATGCTCAGCCTATATATAACGAAGATGTAAGCTATTACAAGAATGATAATATTAAATACCATATTATACTTTTGTAATATCATATCATATCTTTATCTACTTTATCCATATTAACCTGTATTGTATGTTCAGATTACCTGTATACCGGGTACATGTATGCAGATGGGCGTGTATACATATATGCAAATTGTATTATAATGTATGAAACTGTATGTATATGGGCCCTATGGCCTTTGTACAGAAATAAAGTGTTGATTGATTGATTTAGGTATTTTCAAACATGCATCTGTCTACTGTTGAGCTTTACGTAAAGGAAGGCACTCACTACCATATTACTGCTAAAAGTGTTCCAGTTTCTCACCAAGTACAATGTTTAGAAGTGGACCTACACTGACCGCCAGATTGTTGATCATAATCATTGTCTGTAGTCTGTGATGATGGGAATTGTGTTCTATTGCAGATAGACTTTGTGATTGAGAGTCACCCAGCATATCAGGAGGCCCTTTCACAGGCAAACAAAAGGTCATTTCACGGTTCCTTCATTCTTTGTTTCAAGATTATCCATTATAAATTAGATTGATCAGAGGCTGGTGTTATGCAGTACACATTCCCCAAAGAATCAATATATTATGACCCAAGTGGTATGATGAACCAGAGTATCATGATGACACAGGTGTATTATTATGGCCCTTGATTATTATGATGCCTCTAGAGTATTATGATGCCCCTAGAGTATTGTGATGCCCCTAGAGTATTATGATGCCCCAGTGTATTATGATGCCCCTACAGTATTATGATGCCCCTACAGTATTATGATGCCCCCAGAGTATTATGATGCCCCTACAGTATTATGATGCCCCTAGAGTATTATGATGCCCCCTGAGTATTATGATGCTCCCAGAGTATTATGATGCCCCAGTGTATTATGATGCCCCTAGAGTATTATGATGCCTCCAGAGTATTATGATGCCCCTAGAGTATTATGATGCCCCCAGAGTATTATGATGCCCCTACAGTATTATGATGCCCCAGTGTATTATGATGCCCCTACAGTATTATGATGCCCCTACAGTATTATGATGCCCCTACAATATTATGATGCCCCCAATGTATTATGATGCCCCTAGAGTATTATGATGCCCCAAGAGTATTATGATGCTCCCAGAGTATTATGATGACCCAGTGTATTATGATGCCCCTAGAGTATTATGATGCCCCCAGAGTATTATGATGGCCCTAGGGTATTATGATGCCCCTACAGTATTATGATGCCCCTAGAGTATTATGATGCCCCCTGAGTATTATGATGCTCCCAGAGTATTATGATGCCCCAGTGTATTATGATGCCCCTAGAGTATTATGATGCCTCCAGAGTATTATGATGCCCCTACATTATTATGATGCCCCCAGAGTATTATGATGCCCCTACAGTATTATGATGCCTCCAGAGTATTATGATGCCTCTAGAGTATTATGATGCTCCCAGAGTATTATGATGCCCCTAGAGTATTATGATGCCCCAGTGTATTATGATGCCCCAGTGTATTATGATGCCCCTAGAGTATTATGATGCCCCCAGAGTATTATGATGCCCCTACAGTATTATAATGCCCCTAGAGTATTATGATGCCCCCTGAGTATTATGATGCTCCCAGAGTATTATGATGCCCCAGGGTATTATGATGGCCCTAGGGTATTATGATGCCCCCAGTGTATTATGATGCCCCTAGAGTATTATGATGCCCCAAGAGTATTATGATGCTCCCAGAGTATTATGATGACCCAGTGTATTATGATGCCCCTAGAGTATTATGATGCCCCCAGAGTATTATGATGCCCCTAGGGTATTATGATGCCCCAGTGTATTATGATGCCCTAGAGTATTATGATGCCCTAGAGTATTATGATGCCCCTAGAGTGTTATGATGACCCCAGTGCATTATGATGCCCCTAGGGTATTATGATGATGTCATTAATAGAGGAGCAAAATGCCCAGGAACCCATGTCGTATTGAAAATGGTATGTTTAATAGCTTTCAACCAAAGAGGGGCGGTGGGGTAGCCTAATGGTTAAAGCGTTGGCTCGTCATGCCGAAGACCCAGGTTTGAATCCCCACATGGGCACAATGTGTGAAGCCCATTTCTGGTGTCCCCAACCGTGATGTTGCTGGAATATTGCTAAAAGCGGCGTAAAACCAAACTCAGTCAGTCAGTCAGTTCAACCAAAGATACACTGGGTTGAAACAGGCTTCGAAAGGCTTTGAAGTTTGATTCTGCTTCGAATATAATTCAGCCTAAAATGTTATCTAATCTTATGTGAAAAGAACTATTTCTTTTTGAAATTTTGTTATCTTTTACAAAACTTTGAAGAAGCCATTTTGTATTTGACTAATTTTGGTCAGTAGTGATATAGTGTTATCACTTCCAATGATCATCAGCCTGAACTGTAGCACATTGTTGAAACACAGTTTGTGTGATGGTGTTTGTCAGATCAGACACGATTTCATCTAATCCCCAACTGGAAAGTTAAGTTGATATGGCCTTGAACATTGGGGAGGACTTGTGAATTATGACTGAAACTCACGGTGAACCCTGATTATTGTTGTCTAAGTCTGTATTTTGAGAATAATCTGTGTAGACACCTGGTTCCCCTTTTAAACGTATGAAACAATTGACAGCAAGCAAAAGCAAATCTCATCTTACTTTGATAAAATAGATTAAATAATTTGTGTGTGGTTTATTTTACTTAGAATGTCTTCTTATTGATTAACAGCGATGTCCACATACATAGCTTCCTCAACAGCCAACTGGAGGTGATGACTGATAACAAGGGGGGACAATCTGTAGCTCAACTCACAGCTGACCTTCACATTTGGCCAGATTTCCATGGTAACCGCTCACCCATTGCTGACCCCTCTTTGAAAGGAATGGTAAGTTTGTAGCTTGCTCTGATGATCTCTGCAGTGAATGTTGCCACCAGTTATTCAATACGGGTTTTTTTAAAAACTTTGGGAGATTTTGATAGTCGAAGTTTCTTAATTCAGGGAATGTGTTTCCAAATCATTTGTTTGAATTTTCAACACATGAAGGTCTTGGTTATAAATTGAACTTTGTCAATCAATGCTTGTCATAAGAGACAACTTATCTCATGAACTGTTGTACCCAATGTCTTCAAATTTGGTGACAGCCTACATTGGGGGATTCTGCAGACCCCAGTCGATTTGTGTGACCTTGACCTTATCTTCAATGTCACCATGACACTTTGACCACTTTTCAAACTTATGTAAATGCAATTTCTCATCTAACATTGCACCCAATGTCTTCAGTTATGTCGACAGCCTACATTGGGTTATTATGCAGACACCAGTCATTTCTTGTATGTGACCAAAAAATAAAAAGAAGTAAATATGTTATAAATATTTCATTCTTTTTTGGCGGCGGGGGACATTGCCATATTAGTGGCAAACACTTGTTTCACGTTATCTCAAACAATACATTCAACTGAGTTTGAGTTATCGATGGTGTTTGATCAAAACCACATCCCGATTCTATTAAGTTTGCTGCAAGTACAGTATGTTATTATTATGTCCATGTTTTTTGTTCCAGGTGTGTGGTTTGACTCTGTCATCTGGCATTGATAACTTGGCTCTCATCTATCTGGCTACAGTACAAGCTCTCACTGTAAGTCTCCCATAGCTGAGTACGGCACCCAACATGCTTGTATGGCATCCATTCATTACATCCACGGTATCATTTATTGTTGCTGTATGACTCATGGCAAACAATTCACATCCGTTTTTTTATGTAGGGTTTCAGTGTGACCCCATATACACTGTATAATGTGTGGTTGCCATGGTATCAGTATGGCACATTACACATTTAACATTCACTGTGAGGTTGCAGAATGGCACATGATTCACAAAACATTGTCGTGTTGATGTATGGTTACCATGGTTACAGTACGGCACCCGACACATCATCTCGGAGATGAACAGGAGTGGTCACAGCATCTCTCTGGTGTATCTATGTGGAGGACTCCGGAACAACCAGCTGTTTGTCACAACCACAGCAGATATACTCAGTATGTACTCACATGAGGTTCTTTCCATACTCCAAGGCCTCTTTTCACAAAGCTTAGGTAACACTACGACTGTCGTAAGTTTATGTTACAGTATAGGAGGTACGACAGTCGTAACGCTATGATAGCTTTGTGAAATGAGACCTAAGTTCCTGTTGACGTTACATTGTGGTGAAGGTCCAGGGCCCCTTTTCACAAAGCTATCATAGCACTACGACTGTCGTACCTCCTATACAGCAACATAGACTTACGACAGTCGTAGCGTTACGTTAGTTGTGTGAAACAGGCCCTCACAACACTAAGTACCAGTAACATAATCATACTGGGCCCTGTTTCACAAAGCCATCGTAGCCTTATTAGCGCTACGACTGTCGTACCTCCTATACTGTAGCATAGACTTACAACAGTCGTAGCGTTACGTAAGCTGTGTGAAACGGGCCCTGACAACACTAAGTACCAGTAATAAACATAATCATACTGGGCCGTTTCACAAAGCCATCGTAGCGCTACGACTGTCGTACCTCCTATACAGCAACATACGACAGTCGTAGCGTTACGATAGTTGTGTGAAACAGGGCCCAGTGCAGTAAAATCCAAGAAGGCTAATTACACTGTTATCACACGAGTCAAAACTTGCATAGCTGTGATCAATGTACAGTGTTGTAGAAATAGATAACTGAGGTGGTAGTTGTGACTATTTTGATGTTTGGCGGCTCCTTCAGGTTTTCAGATGGCAAATGTTTTTATAGGGATAGGGATATCGATGTGAGGTATATATCCTCATCTGAATGATCCCAGGGATTTTCCACTATATCTTCTTCCAGACATGCCGGTAGTGCTGCCTGACAACACAGAGTCTGTGTTACTGGGGTCAGCTATACTCGGGGCCAGGGCATCCGGAGACTGTGCTAGCATCCAGGTACATACACATCTTATTGTCCAGGTAGGGGCGGTGGGGTAGTCGAGTTGTTAAAGCGTTTGCTCATCACTCCAAAGACCCGGGTTCAATTCCCCACATGGGTAAATTGTGTGAAGCCCATTTCTGGTGTCCCCCCAACATGATATTGCTGGAATATTGCTAAAAGCGGTGTAAAACTGTACTCACTCACCGCTGTCCAGGTTAACTCGATCATACTGTTAGGGTCATCTGACTGAAAGTTGCCTCACATCTATCAGGGTAGACACACATCTATCACATTGGACTGTCCGAGTCGACTCACTTGACTCACCTGTGATTCCTTGGCTAATAAATGACCTAGAGAGATTATCAAGGAGTGTTTTCTCTGAGTGATTTTTCATTTCAGGATGCAATGGGGAAGATGGGAGGCAAGGGTTCAGTTGTGATGCCAGACAAAAATGTTCATCAGTAAGTTGCCTTGTATAAGCAGCAACACTTGTTCAGGACTCGGGTCTAGTTTCATGACACATGTTTATGTTGAACTGAAAGCAGTTATTAGTGCAAATATCTATAAACATGCTACTGTGTAATCATCTTAACACAAGCCATTCTTGATAAATGGAGTTTTCTGTAGGTAGAGACAAGGGGAATACAGAGTATTTCATTGGTCAGGACTGCAAGTTCATATGGCTTTAAAGATATATTGAGTTTCTTATATGAAGCTTTCACTTTGTTCTCCTTCCAGTTTTGTTTGTTGTTTTCGACTCTGCAGCCATCCATCTGTGTGACAATGACCTGTATGTAATCAAGTCTGAGTCTTGGGTACAAGAACAATGTTTTGTGGATAGACTACTTCTTTGTTGCAATGGAAGCGATGTTTTGGTGTAGATGCTAACACCATTATCCAGCAAGTGACTTAATGGTGTTAATATCTACACCAAAATGTTGTATCCATTGCATTAAAGAAGTTGTCTATCCTTAAAAAATCATTTCTATTCATCATATCTGCTTCTAAATGCCACTCATACCCGTGAAGGTCCAGGTTAGAATGAACGTTCCGTAACCCATGCTTGTCGTAAGAGGTGACTAAAGGGATCGGGTGGTCAGGCTCACTGGCTTGGTTGATACATGTCATCGGTTCCCATTTGTGCAGGTTGATGCTCATGCTGTTGATCACTGGATTGTCTTGTCCAGAATTGTTTTTTAAAGACCGCCGCCATATAGCTGGAATATTGCTGAGTGTGGCGTAAAACTAAACTCACTCACTCACTCTATATGCCACTCAAAGAAGTTAAGTCTTGGGTAGACATACTATTTTCTGACATAATGAACAACATTCACCACCATGATGAGTAATCAAGTACGTGACCAGTTGTTTTAGTCACATGTACGACAATCATAGGCTGCTTGGTACATGTTTACATCAGGTATCTGCACATGGTGCTCTGGTAACAAAAACTGATGTTTTGTGATTGTAGGTATCATGACAAGAAGTACCAGGTGTACCTGAAGATGTTAGAACACCAGCGGGAATACACACAGATCATGGCCCAGTGAAGAAAGAGGAGCATGGTGTAACACCAGATAATGATGCAGCTCTGGTGCCAGAGAGGTTCCAGGAGGCTGCTGTAGCCTGTTTTACTCACTGTTTCCAGGAAATTCCTGATAAATTAAGAGAAAGCTGGAGAGATTAATGGCAGTGATTTATCACATATTTACTCAGGAGCTATCCAAATGTATTCATAATCTGACCTATATGGGGTTTATACCATCTCTTTCTAATGCATTGATTGAGTCAGTATAAACTTGAATCGATATACATCCTCTGCATCAGTGTTTAATAAGGTTGTGGATGGTTTAATGGTTCCAGTGTCAGCCAGTCCGTCAGTCATGGCAGGAAATAAACCTAGGTTTGGACATTCCAGGTGTCCAAGGATGTGACTTGAGAAATCCTAATCCAGTGAGCTGGATGTGATATTGTAATTGTTTGTCACTAAAGGATAAATTATTTTAAGTTACGAAGGATAACAAATATATCAGTATGTGTATCATGGGAGGCTGATAGTGGTTTGGTATTACCCAATGTGAACAGAGGTGCCAGGCATCGTTATAATGTACATGTTAATCCTGAATGGAGAATAACCAGTTTTACTCACATTTGATTGGTCAATGTAACTTGTTGCTGAAATTGAGCTTAACAGAGTTTGGTTGAGGAGAATATCACATATATCTACATTTCAGTGTTTCACAATTCTCACATTGGATCATTATATCACTGCCATGTATTTACATGTCAACAGAATACACACTTTAAACACTGTTTTGACCTCCGTGAGGTTACAGTTTTGTTCTGTGTTTGTTTTATCCACCTGAGAAGATCCAGATAAGAAATGGCCTCCAGTCTTAAAGTGACAAAGGGTTCTGATGGTCAGTATTGCGGACTTGGTTGATGTCATCATATACTGTACTGTTTTTGACCATTGAAGACCACCATCACAGGGCTGGAATATTGGACTGTGCAGGGTGAACAGCAATAACTAACAGCAAGCTGCACATCAAGTGGCGATAATGATAATGCAAATATTCTCAAACGCTGAACTTCACAGTAATCATATCAGCATTTCAGAAAGAATCAAAACACACAACAAGCACCAGGTATTTATATACAACTACATTTATTTCATAATGACTGAGTTTATATACAAATATGTAACAAAATCCAGTCTGCAGAACAATAAACATCATCTACTTCTTTAACCGAATCCAGTCACATTGTGACCTGTCTATGGTTCCGTCCAACACACCTTGTTACTGCAGTAATCACATGCAAAGTGTTCAGCAGATACACTCTGCATGCAAAGGAAGGTTCTCCCACTAAGTCCATTCCTTAATCTGAGACTTGACATTCATATTTATGTTTTAAATGTTCTCAAATACAAGTTATTCCAGCAAACATTTCTGAAGTCAAAAGTTACCTGCTTTTGGAACGTACAATTATAAATTTTCACTTGTACCAAATATCGAAAAAAATGTGTTTGTGAAAAATTTCTGGTAGCTTGTACACAGCTTAAAGGGAAACACTGAAACCCCTAAATGCTATCTAACAAGTAAAAGTGTTTGGGATGGGGTATGTCTCTCTCTGCCATATTCAGGCAGAATGTGGGAGAAAATAGCGTTCTATGTTTGATAGTGTTCATCACATATTGCATATGCTAACGATCCGTTGTCAACACAAATGCTATCAAATATCCTGGTTTACTTGTTCAAATACCAAATCAATAGGTGCATACAACTATTCAGACTCTTCCTGTTTCAAAGAAGAAAAAAAAATCATGATAGTTTCTGTAGCCTATACAAAATATTTACTGATCAAGGTAACAATTGGTTGTTTCAAACTGATGACCAGTGATAAAGTTCCTGTCAACAAAACTTCAATCCACATTTCAAGATAGTGACTGGGAAAAGGAGGTTAAAACTATGTCCAAGAGGTAAAGACAAACTCCCTTTCCCTGCATACCCATTAGGGACACATGAAGGATAAACCATTTAATTTTTTTCAAATTGAATACCATCCTTGAAAAAGCACCTATTCTATGACGCTCCTCTATTTGGATCGAAGTATTGCCATGAACATTTTCTGTACTGTGTAAACAGTGGACAAGTATACACAGAACAGCACTTCCATGTAATAGAAGTGATCATGGCCTTCATATCATACCATAGGTTGACATGGATACCAGGCTTAGCATATCACAGGTTGACATGGATAACAGGCTTAGCATACCACAGGTTGACATGGATATCAGGCTTAGCATACCACAGGTTGACATGGATACCAGGCTTAGCATACCATAGGTTAACATGGATACCAGGCTTAGCATACCACCTCCATGTTGACCAGTCCTTGTTCTATCCCATTACTGTCAAATACCAGGCAGGGAAACAAAAAGTACCTCATTTTAACGTCCTCTGGCGGTGGTTTCAAACCACCATATGAAACAGCTCTATCCTCACTATGGAGGTGGTTCTTTGTAAGGAAATCCCCCAAGCATACACCAAGTTACAGCTGCATTAACAAAATAAAAGTGCACCCCTGTGTCCACAATTGGAAATACTAGTCACCTCCTGGAAACCTGATAGCCTTACTCAGCAGTTCCGGGTTTCCACCCATCTCCTTCAATACATGGGGCCATGTTGACTCATAAACAAGAAAACATGGTCATCAATATCCCCTGCCATACGGTTCCTGTTTTAACTCCACCACAACATTCACTTCTTGAAAACACATACCAAATATGGTTTCCCTACCTATAACGGTTACTGAGAAAATCTGTTCCCAATGGGGATAAGGTGCACCAAGTCAAGAAACGAATGACAAGGGACATAACTCTGTAAAGAATAGTATCAGATTCCGTTTTCGAACTCCATCATAGCATTCATGTCCTGAAAAAAAACATACCAAATTTGGTTTCCCTATCTATAACGGTTTTTGAGAAAATCTGTCCCCATCATCTCAGAAAGATGGATGGATGGAACTCAAACCTATATCCCCCTCACTTCGTGGCATGGGATAATAACAGTGTATGAAATAAGCCAGACATCAATACTGGTAACTTCAAAATGTTACCAGACCCAAATGGATTTAACCAGACTAAATATGGTGAATTTACTCAGATGTATGGAACATCTAAAATTTTACCAGACCATCGGGCTTGCTAGCTGTAAATTTAGACCGTCCGTCAGAAATCTAGATCGTCACTGGGCAGTCGGACGTGCCTTATTTTATACACTGATAATAATGAGTGCAAACAGCGTGTACTTGCCATGAAGGGCAACTAACTGGATCGGGTGGTCAGACTCTTATGACGTGTTCGACAGCATGTTTTACTATCCCAATTGCATGGATTAATGCTCATGTCAGTCACAGGATTGTCTGGTCTGAGCTATTATTTACAGTCAGCTGTCATATAGCTGTAATATTGCTGAGTGACATCAATCGATGACTAAAATCAAACCATATACTAATGATGGAATATTTCAAGGCTCGTATACAACCATTCCTCATGGAGGAACACAGTGTATTCAAGCCTGTATGATTTGGACTACAATGAAGTACCCCTGTAGGTTTACTGCATGAAACACCAAATAAAATAAACATATTTCAACTCTTAGTAGAGAAAAATTTAGTTTTGGGGAAACATCCATGAAGATATTATCAATAACGACAACAAAAATGCTTTACAACAAGAATGACACGCATGAAACACCTTCCTTTGAACACATGGTGGTTTGTGGAAATATGAAGAAATGCATATATATCTATACCACATTTTACAAAATTTTATGTTTTCAAAACTGGCAAGAACAAAATTGGCAGACATGTCAACCAGGTTAGAAGGTTCAACAAGAAAACGAATGAATCATGAATGGAACAATTTTTATCACAAAGCATATTTGATATTTCTCTGCATTTCTGCAATCTGTTAAAATTTGATGTCTTCTCAGCTTGTGAGATTTTACCTCATTGCACTATATTCATGATCTCTGTGCAGGGAATGGCATAAGTTTACAACACCCATTTAGGTATGAAAGGCCAAGGGTTCAACATGGGACACAGAGAGATGTAATGCACTTTGGTCACTTATCTCCCTCCTTCTGCATAAGATTTGAAGATCACGGTTGCCTCCTTGCATTGCATATCCAATCCCTCTTTCATGTTTTCTATAACCGTTCTTGATTTTTAACATGGCATGTTGGCATAAGGACTGAGAAAAAGGTGACACTGGCGGTGCGGTGAAATGGGTTTTGTCAGGCTCAAGATTATTGCATTTATATAGCAACCTACATGTGTTAGTGTGTTTGGGAGACTGCTTGTACTAGTCCAGACTGATGCAGACCATAGAGCAAGCCCCCTGAGAAACTAGCTGCAGTTTCACATTGATGACCTACTCAGACACACTATTCAGAATCCAGGCCAACTGTGCTTGTTTTATCCCCTTATGCACAATGCCAGGAAGGGTAACAAAAAGTACCATGCTTTAACATCTTTGAACATGATGCGGCTGGGGATCAAACCACTGAACTTCAACTTTCCTGGCTAACACTCAACCAACTGGACCATGGAGGCAGTGGGGTGACAAAGGATATACAAGATCAAGACAATGTAGGGTACCATTCACAGATCCCTTCAGATCTGTCACTGTCATCAGTCATAGCTCCCCACAGTACATGGAGGTCCATAACCATGCATGGAGTTAAACTCACAAACACCTCACCACTAGGACTTACAAATTGTAAAACACTCTTCCTTTGTCTGAATCATTTTCTTGGTCAATATAATGTGTTTAGTCAGAGACAATATCATAGATATTATATGGTCTCTGGTTTAGTATAATGTGACTACAAGGGGAAGCTAGGTGTTTTTCTGTTAGTTTGCAATCTTGAATCAATCTGATTAAACAAACATGAGAAATAGATGGAAGCCACAAACCTTTTCCCCAATTCACCAGAATGTCAATCCCAGAGGCGTACACAAAACTATGTGTATCACTACATTTGGGTTAGGGGGAAATTTCAGATACTCTAATTGATGCTGGTACGGTATACGCAGCCATGGTACCATGCAGGATTTCATGACATTTACCACTTTTACAAAATCCGGGCCAGACGCCAATCTGTTGCCATGAATCAATCACAGGATCGTACACACTGCTGCAGGCAATGACCGGGTAACCATCATGGTTATGAAAATTCAAGAAACAATAACTTTTCCCCAGCATCTTTATACTTATACACATCTTAAAAGACGACTTTAAAGAGGTCAGTGTAAATAAACTTTCCACTACTCATATGTACATAACATTCACACAAATTACCATTGTTGAAGGGTAAGCACCAAAGCAGTGAACTTCATTATTTCCATTCAAAGCTGTATTTTGTCCCAAGGGCCTTTACTCCATTCATTATTGACATTAAAAAGATATGAAAATGGTTCTCGAACAATGTTAAGGATAGAAACAAACTTGAAAAATGTGGACACCTCTATTTCTTAACATTAATCATTGACCTGCAATTGTTTGTTTTGTTAGTTGTTCAACACCTCTGTCAGCAATATTCCAGCTCTACCAGCCACAGGAAATAATAATGCTTAGATCAGAGAAACATACTGGGGAGCATCTGAAGACCAGGCTAGCTATTCTCGAAACGTTCGTAGCCTTACGAACTTCTTAAGCCCATTCTTAACACATTGGCTACGATCGAAGTTAAGAATTCTTAGGGCTAAGAACGTTTCGAGAATAAGGCCCCTGGGTCCCGGTCCCCAAAGCGTTCGTAACATTACGACTAATCGTAACTCCATATGCTTACGAAGGCATATTGCTACAAACGGTTTGTGGGTAGGGTCCCAGGTCACAACACGACCACTTTTTGTCCAACTCAGCAATATTCTACCTGAAGAACTGCAATCTGAAATATTTCAGTCTGAACAAGACAAACCAGTATTTGATAATTTGAGCTATTACCAACGTCGATGTGATATGGACACGTGATCGACCAAGGTCCCTGAGCCTGACCACTCAATTCAGATTATCGCCTCTTCTGACAAGCAATAGGTCACTGGCGACTGATTTTTACCTGGAATCCCTACTTTGACTAGAGCACTAGTGAAGTGATATGTAAACTTTCCACAAATTAAAAGACAAATCTTTCGTTTAGCATTGGTTGTTGATCTTTGGCCAATGCCAAATTGTGGAACTAGATTCTTTGGTTTTCTCACGGAGCGATACATGCACATTCAATGTCATAGAATGTTATTGCTTATCACACCGAATGTTCATAATATACTCATCAAAATTTCCACAACTGCATGCTGCCTTATCTGACAGTCTCAAATTAAAAAAGAAGGCATTTTCAAAACTATTTGGTATATCAATCTTTTGTTTTGCTCAAGTTAAATAATGAAACAAACAAAGTGGGTTGTGACAACTTTGGCAATCTTGGAGCTTTGGATGACTGAAACCAACTGTTGCACCATGTTAGGAGTTGAATACAAGTCGTATAAATGAAGAGCAACAGCAGAAACCACTGTGCCGACTGACACTGATAAGTTAATAAGTAAAACTCCTCAAACAGTTAGAATTCTAGTAAAACTAATGAAAACAAAATCATTAGCCAGGAACAGGAAATATGATGGTGGTGGAGTTTGTTAATATATTCAGGCTGCATGACATATCCGAGACAAGACTGACTGAGTTTGGCTTTACGCCGCTTTTAGCAATATTCCAGCAATATCACGGCGGGGGACACCAGAAATGGGCTTCACACAATGTACCCATGTGGGGATTCGAACCCGGGTCTTCGGCGTGACGAGTCAACGCTTTAACCACTAGGCTACCCCACCGTCTTCCAAGACAAGAATAACATAGTGATGAGGAAGAATGTAGTTGAGACCACCAGAATGAGCTTCCAGCATTAAACAATGTGGAGATATGAACATCTGCTGCATGAAAAGCAACGGCATTGACTGCTTGAGTACAGCACTGAAATCCCTGGTCACTTCTCACTATAAGGAGTGGTGGGGTAGATCTTATGGTTGAAGTATTTGCTCCTCATGCTGAAGGCTCCCTGGTCACTTCTCACTATAAGGAGTGGTGGGGTAGATCTTATGGTTGAAGTATTTGCTCCTCATGCTGAAGGCTCCCTGGTCACTTCTCACTATAAGGGGTGGTGGGGTAGATCTTATGGTTGATGTATTCGCTCCTCATGCTGAAGGCTCCCTGGTCACTTCTCACTATAAGGGGTGGTGGGGTAGATCTTATGGTTGAAGTATTCGCTCCTCATGCTGAAGGCTCCCTGGTCACTTCTCACTATAAGGGGTGGTGGGGTAGATCTTATGGTTGAAGTATTTGCTCCTCATGCTGAAGGCTCCCTGGTCACTTCTCACTATAAGGGGTGGTGGGGTAGATCTTATGGTTGAAGTATTAAGCTCCTCATGCTGAAGGCTCCCTGGTCACTTCTCACTATAAGGGGTGGTGGGGTAGATCTTATGGTTGATGTATTTGCTCCCTCATGCTGAAGGCTCCCTGGTCACTTCTCACTATAAGGGGTGGTGGGGTAGATCTTATGGTTGAAGTATTTGCTCCTCATGCTGAAGGCTCCTGGTCACTTCTCACTATAAGGGGGTGGTGGGGTAGATCTTATGGTTAAAGTATTTGCTCCTCATGCTGAAGGCTCCCTGGTCACTTCTCACTATAAGGAGTGGTGGGGTAGATCTTATGGTTGATGTATTCGCTCCTCATGCAGAAGGCTCCCTGGTCACTTCTCACTATAAGGGGTGGTGGGGTAGATCTTATGGTTGAAGTATTTGCTCCTCATGCTGAAGGCTCTCTGGTCACTTCTCACTATAAGGGGTGGTGGGGTAGATCTTATGGTTGATGTATTAAGCTCCTCATGCTGAAGGCTCCTGGTCACTTCTCACTATAAGGGTGGTGGGGTAGATCTTAAGGCTGATGTATTCTCCCTCATGCTGAAGGCTCCCTGGTCACTTCTCACTATAAGGGGTGGTGGGGTAGATCTTAAGGCTGATGTATTAAGCTCCTCATGCTGAAGGCTCCTGGTCACTTCTCACTATAAGGGGTGGTGGGGTAGATCTTATGGTTGAAGTATTTGCTCCTCATGCTGAAGGCTCCCTGGTCACTTCTCACTATAAGGGGTGGTGGGGTAGATCTTATGATTGAAGTATTCGCTCCTCATGCTGAAAGCTCCCTGGTCACTTCTCACTATAAGGGGTGGTGGGGTAGATCTTATGGTTGAAGTATTCGCTCCTCATGCAGAAGGCTCCCTGGTCACTTCTCACTATAAGGGGTGGTGGGGTAGATCTTATGGTTGAAGTATTCGCTCCTCATGCTGAAAGCTCCCTGGTCACTTCTCACTATAAGGGGTGGTGGGGTAGATCTTATGGTTGAAGTATTTGCTCCTCATGCTGAAGGCTCCCTGGTCACTTCTCACTATAAGGGGTGGTGGGGTAGATCTTATGGTTGAAGTATTCGCTCCTCAAGCTCAAGACTCTGGTTCAGTTCACCACATGAGTACAATGTGTGAAGCCCATTACTGGTGTCTCCCGCCGTGATATTGCTCCATTACTGCAAAAGCGGCATAAATCCTCACTCACTATAAAAGTTGTAGTTTGCATTCAAAAGAAAAAAATAAAATAGTTATTTGTGACATCTGCTTCAAGGATGGACACAAGCAAATTTCAACTCAGTCTGGACTAGTAGTAGATATTTAAGTAGATATGGGAAGACAAGAAGTCCATCCCGAATTTCACTGTTTTGAAACTTACAGACTGGAGTCGGTGTCTACCCCTGCACCATTTGTCTAGGCTGATTCATATAAAGTCACACATGTACAACACTGTATCATCTTGCCTGTTTAATCTGATCTGGAACAGCAAACACTGACAAGTCACTGACCTTACAGTTGGCAGAATATCCTGGTGGCATTCATCTTCATCTATTTCATACTCAGTTAATTGCTTTGTAATGTCAGTGTGAATACAGTCAAGTTTCTATGGTTACTTGACCAGTAATCCTTGAGGAACATACTCTAACGGAAACATATACTTCAGAGATCAGAAAGAACAAGAATGCATCAAAATGATCAAGGCTCAATGTGACTGGTGTATCACAAGTATCCCCAACAAATCAGAAAACATACTCAGGTTGTTGCGATGGTAATTAGAAATACAAGACCATTTACACAAGGAAAACATTTTATCCGTACAAAGTTACAGCAAATGTTGATGCAAGTCTCCATTTCTGTTAAAGAAAATTACCAGCACTGTTACCATGGGTATCTCTGAACACGCAAGTTAGTGTATTGATATATAAGCATGACCGGAGTAGAGCTCGCCTACAAAAATACTTCGTACACAAGTCAGAGATTCTTTGCTAACATTGCACAAGACACTTGTCATATCTACAGGTTTTTATGGCAATGCTGTCAGAAGAACCATTTCAAACAATCGTCCTTGAACAATAGAAGTCAGTGGTGTATCTTCTCAATGAACACTGATGTGACGTGACAGTAAACATGTTGACAACGATGTAACCATGGCAGCCAATTGACACGCTTCAGTGTCACACGTGTGGCAACAGGAAGACAGCAATCTGTTACAATGTTAAATTGATGTCTGTTTCATCCATCATTGGTTTCCACATCAATTAGCATATCAAGTTTTACACCTTGAAGTGAGCTGGTCTGTTGCCACGGTAACTTGATGAGACTGCTGCCATGGTAACTCAGTCAGATTCAGATCGTACTGTAAATGAGGATGAGAAACTTTCACAGGATGCTGTCAAAGAGGAAGGAAACACCAGAGATTACTCTATGTTTTCATACGAAAAAGAATTTAGCGATTCAAAGTCAATTTTTTTACATGAAATGTTAGTGGAAAAAAAAGTTGCATTTAAATACCTATTACGTTCAGAATCTCAAAGTTAACAAATCTGTTGAATATAGTCATATACCTCCCCTTTGACCAGCCAATGATAATACAGCGAATGATGAGATGATATGGATTATATTTCAGCATACAGGCAACCCTCAATACAACTCTTAAATTAGGTGAACAATCACAACCCTGTGTTGGGCTAAAACCTAAAATTGTTTGCATTCCAGGTAACACGAACCTGACAGATATGGGTCTTGTTTAAGTCATTTATCTATTTCATATTTCTTTGCATAATCTATAACACAGAGCAACTCATTCTGAACTGTTCTCAAATTTGTAGGTTACACAAGCTAAACAATGAAATGAGGAATAAGCCAAATTAACAGGTCAGTCTGAGTTTTCTATTCTTAGCATTATGCAGTTGTATGCATTTTCAGAAAGTGTTCCCCTCTAAACTCATTAGAAGGTTCTATAAGAATCACAATCATGTTTCAAATTATAAGGAACTTTATAATTTTAGATGAATACACTATGAATGAATCTTAACGTCAGAATATGCTACAGGTTCCAGTTGTAATGTTGATTGTTGTCCCATATGAGGAGCAAGGTGCTTCATAAGACATGTGACCTATGTTCATTTCTCTGGCTATAAGGTTTGCCAAAGTATTGGATACTTGGACTTTGATGCAAGTACAACATGAAGATGCTATGTATCAACACAACCATGTGTTTTTATGAAGACATCAACATGATCAAATGGAATAAAAAATGAACGACATTGACAACACATTCTCGTGCGCTTAAATTATGCTACTGACAGATTAAATTTTCAGGACAGAAGTTAGGAAGTAGTTGCCATACTGATACATGTGACAGTTTCTCATAGCCAGGCAAGTTCCTCTGCAACCCACCTGTGATTTGTAATCACTTCTCACATCTTAAGCGTTCATTCTATAAATTACATGTTTTTCGTGCATTTCAATTTTGGAAAGGCCAAATGTATAGATAAATATATGTTCTAAAATTGTTGAGTATCCTTTCCATTAGCGTAGTGATCCAGTGTTTACATGGAGAGCATGAGATGGTCATATAAAGATTTCATTAAGTATATAGAGGGGAATCAAATGCTGAAGACCAAGTCAAACCTACAATGAAATATCAGTAGTATACCTCAAAGTTTTGTTTGACATAATTAACAGCAGATCTTGATATTTTTCAGGTAACTAAGTCACTTGCTGCACTACACTGATGGTAAATATCCATTAATGGGTGCTGTATTGAGGGATGCTGTACTACAACTATACTTGAAACGCTAACCTTGAAATAGAAAGTGTGAATTTTCATTTAATTTCTTTACAAAAATACACACCAATTTAGTAATTATCAAAATACACATATTTTCTATAAGTCACGATATGTTGCAGTTCTTGCAAATTTGTCAGTATTTCAGTGATTGAGGTACAAACCTTCTGTTTCTGGGTCCTGTACACTGCTGTCAGACTCTTCACGTCTCAGGTTGGTGGGGGCTCCTCCCTCTGCTTGGTGTGGGGCTGTTGGCTTCCTGGTAAAAGCACAGCGGTGAGTCAGGCAGTATTGTTTGGAACAGTATTTCTATTACATCAAGTGGAAGGACAGCAGAAAGTGATAAAGGTCCATCACACTGATGAAATACACCAACACAGATATCGCAAGAACCCTAATCCAGGCACACTGACTATCCTGCCATGCACTGGGAGCTTCTCTGAACACTGAATTACAGCACCTAAAATGACCGTGATATCTGACTGTAGTTTGAGTTTGAACTTGTTGCAGTGATTGTCTCAAAGTAGGAGCGTTGGGGTAGCCTAGTGGTTAAAGTGTTCACTCGTCACGCCGAAACCTGGGTTCGACTGCTCAAATTGAAAAAGGTTCTATGTTTTTTTAGGACACATAAAGCTACTACAAGGGATCTACAACTACAACCCTTTCTAAGGACAAGCAAACTTCCACTGATTGTGGTCTTCACAAATTGTACTTAAGGGCTATATTTCTGAACCAGTTCTCAATGCTTCAATTTTGCTGAAAACTAAAACTGAATTAAACTGACAGGAAGTGTAAACATAGAAGAAAGTCACCAAGTCAGAAAAGCAGAAGTAACAACATTAGTCCGAACTCAGAAAGATTTCACAATTGGAGATTTCTGTGATACAGTAAAACAGTTAGAAATTTAAAAAAAAAAAAATCCAATCATAGTGTTTTCTTACTTTTGTCGTTTCAAAGGTGAATCTTGTGCATCTGTAGAATCGGCCTTCCTCTTCTCGCTTACTCGGTCATCACCACGTGATCTCTCCTTCTCCTCCCACATCTTCAGTCGTTGGACTCTCCAATCAATCGCTCGCAAAATATTTTCACTGTCTTTTGGGGCAGCCTGTAAAAGGTAATGAAATCATGAATGTTACAATATGTTGACACCTGTTGGTATTCCAGAAAAAAATATAGATCCAAGCAACCTTTGATTCTTGTAACTGGCGACCAAATGAACTGATTGCCTTACGATTTGGTTGACTGCAGTCACCATATCCCGACTGCACATGTTCATGATGTCTGGACCAGACAATCCAGTGATGTTATGAGCCACATTGTCAGGGGGGAAATGGCTCAGTTAAACAATCTCAGCCTGACCACCCAGTTCATGTGGTTGTCTCTTACTACCAGCAACAGTGGCTGGGGTCCTAAACTTACCCAGAAACCTGGGAAAAGTGTCAACTAACACATGACTTTACACAAAATGTGCAAATAGTGCTAAATGCACGATGAAACAAAATGACGGAAGTGACTAATATTTTTTACGTTTGCCACTCATTCCTGAATGTACCATAAACACATGGCATCCCCTATGATGCAATTGACAGAGAAACAACATTATTTTCCATCTGTGGTACACATTGAGAACAATAGCTCAGTCAGTAACACTTTAAAAATCAGGCAGATGAGAAAGTCAGACGTAATGTTTTTCAGCATTTTAAAAACCTTTCAGTTATGATTTACCATAAGTGTGGTAATGAAAAGCCACATGTGGTTACTTTCAGCTCAATTTTCACAACTCAGCGTGAATAGCATAAGGACATAGCCTTGATGAAACAATGTTGGAAATTTTAACTATAAATTGTATATTTATATACTTATCCTATCTCCCGACTTGCACCTCTCTCTCTTCATTCGACCATGAGTGGAAACGAATTAAACTTTGCTCCAGGCCTACCTTGTCCCTGTCCCTGTCCCCGTGCTGTGCATGCCTTCATTGCCTTAGCCATGCCCACTAGTCCGTGACAGCACGTGGCATGCGCAGTCCTCACCCACGTGATCACCTTACATACTCATTCTCGATCTTGGAGCCATAAAAGGACAAAACCGGAACGGTGGTAATCTAAGTAGTGGGGAGGTAGGATGGGACTTTATCGTGTGAGATAGGATAAGTATATAAATATACAATTTATAGTTAAAATTTCCAAATTTTTAAACTTATCCTATCTCATGACTTGCACTTATCCCACGGTAGGAAGGTGGGTCATAGATTACCTGAAGTTCAAGCGATAATAGCTAAGCGTTATGCCGAAACAACCATAGGAAGCAACTACAAGGTAGGCCAATAACTACCAAAGTTACTACATGCGAGGGTTAGTTCGAACCCATTGACTTACTAAGCACAAGTGCTCCCAGGGACAGGGATTCCCAAGCAATGTGGTGTTCAGTCACTACCTTCACGAAAGTGAAAGAACGCAGCTTAGCGAGTGTAATCAGTCGCATCGCCAAGATTTCCAAGGTACCCCCGTAATAAAAGTCTAAAGACTAGTATCGGGCCAGCCCCTGCTTCGAAACAACCCCACAGACACTGTCCCGTGGAGGGTGAAAGGGTAATTGAATCGGAAAAACTCACAATTTTAACGTTCAGTACCACAACATCATCTTATGACTTCCACTACTTACCACAGTTAGATCACATGGATGTGTATAGGTACTTAGGAGCATGAACGCTACGAAGTGTAACACTTCGGGAATGACTCACTTCACTGACGTAATTACTCCATGGAGCAGAGGACAGTAAGTGAGGTGGCAACTCTCCAGAGTCTCAAAACCAAATGAGAGGAGAAATCTAAATCCGGGAAGAATCAAGGATGCAAAACAGAAATAAGTTTCAGATTTTTTCAGATTGTACACAAGCAGAAACGATCGCGACTGGTGATCATCTGCACTAATGGGTATCCATACAGCATCGTAGCACAAGGAAGTTCATTATCTGCGATGTTGTGCTGCTGACAACTGTTGGGCAAGGATGAGTGGTCCAAACTGATGAAGGCCTTGAATATCCGTCACCGACACATCTCTGAGGTAATGAGACGAATATACAGTGTCAGAACGCCAAAAACATCCCTCCATTATAGCAGTTAACGAGCAGTTACTATGCAACGCCATAGTAGATGCCAGTGCCCTCGTTTCATGAGGGTTGGATGCCGTAGGTGGCGGTAAACCGGCAAAGGCGTAGGCTCGTAGTATTGTAGCTCGTAGCCAATATGAGAGAGTTGTGCGAGAGACATCTGCCTTGGAAGCAGTAGACAAGGGTATAAACAGTCTCTTACGCAAGCCGCGGCGCTCTTGTGATGCTTTACGGAAAATGCGACGCGCTCTAACTGGACAGAGAGACAGATCCTCGACATCTTCTGGACCCAAAAGAGTAGACGAAGGTGGGATTGTTAAAAGGCGATCAGGTTGACCCGGCAACTTGTTTTTAGCGACAAAATCCCAGCACAATCCCCAAAATACCTTGCCATGTCTACCCTTTTCAAAAAGACATGATTGACATCTGGAGCATGAAGTTCTGATACTCGTGCAGCCGTGGCCAAGGCAATCAGAAAAAGGTCTTGAACGGAACCTGTTCAAAATCCTTGTCCTGTAAGGTTTCATAACGCTCGGACACTAAGTGGCGAAGAACCACGGATAAGTCCCAAGCTGGTGGACGAAATTTCCTGGATTGGTCGGCTAGCTTAAAAGATCGAAGCAAGTACTGCAGTTCCAGTACCGTCGAAACCTTTGTACCGGAAGTCGCAGCTAAGACCAAATTAATAGCCGCCATGTAAGTGGCTAAAGTGGAACCCTTGAGTTTCCTTGTAGTCCGCAAATGTTGTAAATATTCCGCAACAACCTGGGGCGAAGCAGTAGTAGGGGACGTGATCCCTCTGACCCGACAATAACATTCAAATTTCTCTCACTTATCATCATATAAGGAGCCTGTAGACGAGTGATGAGCTGCAGTGATAGCTGAGGCCACTTTGTGAGAATAACCTTTGGCCATTAGTGATTTCTGCAAATGTGCCATATGTGAAGATTCAACGTCTGTGGTGACTCGTGAAAAATGCTCGAGTGCGGATAAACTAGTAGGTCGTCCCGCACGGGAAGAGGAATACTGCTTCGACTGACTAGACTTTTTCAGTCAGACGAACCAGCTTCTGGCCGTCCAGAAGGGCGCTACCAAAAGCAGTTGCACTTTGTTGGTTAACAGAATTTTCTGAATGACCTTGTGAAGCAGAGCCAGGGACGGAAATGCATATGCGTTGAGACCCTCCCAGGGAATGGCAGGGGCGTCGTGATCCCAGTGGATCCGGTATTGGAGACACGAATCTCGGTAGTTGTGAGTTGAACCGAGTGGGAAACAGGTGAACACTTGGTCGAGAGGGCGGGTAAATTATCGTCCGAAAAATCTTGGGCAGGAGTTGCCACTCTGTAGGCGACGGGCGACTGGAACGAGACAGAGCGTCGGCAATCACGTTCTTTGTTCCGGGGATGTGCCTGGCTCTTGCTACGATGTTGAGAGAATCTATCAGGAGATAAAATAGAAACGTCCACTGTAGAAGTGCTGCTGAACCCGTCGACCCTAGGTGATTGATGTACCACGCTACTGTCGAGTTGTCGGACTGTTTCAGCAGGTGAGACATCTTGAATAGAGCCGCCCAGTGCTGAATTGCCAGTAATACTGCCTTGAACTCCAGAAAGTTTATGTGGGGTGACTATTCTTCGGACGACCACTGCCCTGCCACTTGATGCTGAAGGAAGTGGGCTCCCCAACCTTCGAGAGAAGCGTCCACAAACAACTGATGGGTCGGACTGAAGGGCACCAAAGAGACGCCGGCGCAAACATTCTGTACGAGGAGCCACCAACACAGAATTGGACGCAGTTCCCTGGGTATCCTAATCAACCCCTGAGGGTTGTTGGCTTGAAGATGAGGTCGCAGAAATAACTGAAGCAGGCTCGCGAAGAGCCTGAGCTGACGTTAAAACACCCAGCAACTGTTGCCACTGGCGTAGAGTTCTGGGGTGATCAAAGGCTAGAGGAACCAGACACTGAATTTTTGTCCACCTGTCCTGGGGAACAAACAACATCGCTTGTTCTGTGTCGAAAACTACTCCTACGAACTGAAGGTGTTAACTCTAACTTCTTGTAATTGAGGAGCCGGCCTAACTGTTTGAGCAGCTTGATGGTGAACTCCCGATGAATTTGAAGAACGATTGGTTCCTGTTGTGCCTGAATACAATCGTCCATATAGCTTTCGAAAGTCACTCCCCGAGAGTGAAGGAAACTGCTGATGGGTTTGGTCACCCGAGTAAAAAGCCACGGGGCCGTAGAGATTCCAAATGGAAGGACTTTCCATTGGAAGTGATGGCCCTCAAAGGTGAACCTCAGGTACTTCCGATGATCTGGGTGAATCTGAATGTGAAGGTATGCGTCTTGAAGGTGGAGGGATATAATGAAATCCCCTTTCTTCAGGATTGAACATAGAAGACTGACTGATACTATTCGAAAATGAGGTGGCGGTTGAAGGAAACGAGTGTTGAACGCCTTCATATTGAATATGAGACTCAGCTTTGGCACAAGAAACATCAGGGAGTAAAACCCTGGAGTTATGCACACCGGATCGAGGCATTCTACCGCATGTTTCTCCAGTATAGTTGAGATTGTGGACAAAAGGACTGCAGCCTGATCCTGAGGATACGTTCACTGCAAAGGTTGAATGGTGAGGGGTGGTTCCCCGACAACAGGCATTCGATAGCCGTGAATGAGAGTCATTGTGACAAATGGATCCCCTAGAAACTCCCAGTTGGGAGCAAACAGACCTAACCTCCAGCCTACAGGGGAATCGAACACTGGAACCACCTGATCCAGCAGATCCAATCCGAGCTCTGATTTCCACAAGTCACACTGTTTGGAGTTTTTTACTTCCGGTTCCAGCGTCGGGTCTAAAGGGGTGACGTGACGCGGAACCACGAAAAGACTTCCTGCCCCTGCCTCGTAGTTGAGAGGACACCTTGTCTTTCAAACAGTCACGAAGGTCTGGATTGAAAGGGGCAAAGTGTGGGGTTTGACAGTGCCACATAGTCTTGAAGTTGAATGTTTTGCAACTCCAACAACTGATTAAGACGGTCCACTTTGGATGCAATAGACCCATTGAACACCGTATCCCCCGACCACGGTTGACGAAACAATTCAGCCTTGAATCTATCTTCCCATGAGGATAAATTCAAAGGGCCATAACGCCATATGACAAGTAGATAGCCAAAGAAATGAGAAAGTTGCCCCAAGACCACCTGGAATTGATCTAATATCAGAGCCATACTTCCCCTAATGTACGCGTCCTGGTCCGTATAGGCATGATTGACAGCCGCCCGCCACAGGGTCAACAGCCGAACTGATGGAAGGATGGAACTAATGGAAGGGATAGAATGCCGAATCGCAGCATTTAGATGACCCACTTCCCTATCTTCCACAAAAAACGGCGAACTGGAACGCTTGCCACAGACCATGGAAATGTCATGATCAACTAAATGTCGATGACCAAAGTTGAACACCATGCGTATGTGCCGTCAATGGTCGGAACCTTGGAGTTGACAAACCATCCTTCGTCCTCCTAAGCTTCTTGAAAGCCGCATCAAGAGAAGAAGGTAATTGTTGAATACATGGACGCAAAGGAAGTGTGATACTGGAAATATCTCTATTTGTAATGGCATAAGACGTGGCCAAATCATCTGGAGATTTACTAAGATGTAGCTGAATTTTTTCAACTATCCAGGCTAGCACGTGAGCCGGTTCAACAACATCAAACTGCCATCTGGAGTGGAGATGTCCAACTGGCCAGGCGAAGGTAATGGAGTCTGAGACCGAGACCGAGTCCGATCCCTCGAATCCACAGGACGATTATTGCTAGGTATGGTAGACGATTGTTGAACTTGAGGACGAATGACACTGATTCCAAGCCGATGTAACAGCACGGAGCAAGGTGTCCAAATCCGGCACTGGAGAGGAATCAAGTGCAGGAGTCCAAGACTCAGCAATAACCTGTTTTCAAGGCAAAGTAGAAGTGGCATGGCGCGATCCACTGAACCATAACGCTGCCTAGCAGGTGAAATCACCCGCACAGAACGATGTTGATGAGGGGAACTATCACGTAAAGGCGCTGACTGCAAGTGCTCACTAGCTCTAGACTGACTAGACGTGATAACCTGATTCACCTGAGGTGAATGAGACCGACTACGAGAATCACTCTGACGAAAACACACCATACAGCTAGGTGAACCGGATCGAAATGGCGAACCACGACTGAACGACTACGTGAATCAAAACGCTGTGGTGAATTGATTCTACTATGAGATGGTGAGTCGAATCAAAACACATGGTGAGGCGAATTGAGTCGGGAATGTGAACCATTCGATTATGTGAATCAGTTCGGTCTGGTGACCCTTGGCAATAACACGGCTAGGTGAATGGTTCCGTTTTTGTGAACCAACACTGGCATTAGACCCAATTCTGATTGGTGAAATGAATCGAGGTGGTGAATCGGTTCGACTGGTACATTGGAAGGACGACAAGAGCTCGAGTGTGAACGAGATCTAGAACGACACTTCCCAGCAGTAGAAGAACGAATTCGAACCTCCGAACCAGATGGTGACTCAACTCGTGTGGATGAATGGTTTCGGTGGGATGAAACCGTACGATTAGGAGAACAGTTACGTTCCAACCGTGCCGATCCACGCTCCGATGTTGAATCCTTGATTTAGAAGTTTTCGAGGACTGTGAACGGCCCGATGAAACGGATCTATGAGATAACGTAGATCGCAGGTCTTGTGTAGAGGAAATATCAGTCACTACCACCCTTGCATGCCCATGAGAACTTGAGCTAGGTGAGGGAAGCGTCCCAAAAAGCCTTTTAACATTCTCAGACAAAGAGGTATCAGACGAAGCGTCCATAAAATCCTCGTCAGGAAAGACGGGAGATTTAGAACGGCGAGCAAGTTAGGGTGGGGCAATCTAAACATTGTTTTTTAGCGGGAGATGGACCAGATCTCGCAGAAGCATTCCTGGCCTTATCTGTCAAACGTCTGGCACAAGCACGTTTGTAAGCTTTTAAATCCTCATTAGACAGTCCTGCACACTTAGGACAACGTTTGTCCCAATCACAACAACCCACACAATCAACACACGATGTGTATGGGTCCCAAGCTGAAACGACTTTATTACACTGAGCGCAAAACTTTCGTTTTCTGGCCTGAACAGGCTTATCCATGTTGAGCAATTCTATGCCGAAAAAAAATTCACGTCCACTCTGTCCAGCGACAAGAAAGAGAATGAGTATGTAAGGTGATCACGTGGGTGAGGACTGCACATGCCACATGCTGTCAAGGACTAGTGAGCATGGCTAAGGCAGGAAGGCATGCAAAGCACGGGGACAGGGACAAGGTAGGCCTGGAGCAAAGTTTAATTCGTTTCCACTCATGGTCGAATGAAGAGAGAGAGGTGCAAGTCGTGAGATAGGATAAGTTTAAAATTTGTTTTCATGCCACAGTCTACAATATTACAGCCATATTAGTGTCAACTGGAAGACCAGTGGTTTGTAAAGGTCAACCCCATCCTTGTCTGGAGATGACTTACGACAAGCATGGTTCAAATGATCCACTCATCCCCTGATAACCCAACAGTAGATATAATTTGAAAAGGAACAGCACTACTCACTGTGACCAAGAAGACTTTGACGCCATCGTCCCCATCTGTTGCTGTGATGCGTAAACTCTTGGAACTAGCTCTCTCCACCATCATGCCTGACCAGATTTTGGTGTTGAGTATGAGTCGCAAACTACCTTGTGTGCGCATTACTGAAACATGAAACAAACACTGTCAACTACCATGGCTGCAACGATATACACTACGTTATGATAGTGTCTCGAGATATTGCTGCATCTATACCTTCCCACTGTACTGATACAAATTTGTGAATATCAAAACAAAGTAAGACATATAACATAAACCTACCATTCCTGAGGCTTTAATTTCTTTTTTAAGACATATGATATGGATGAATAACTTCTTTATAACATTAAGGGGTGATGTTCCAGTGTAGGTTCAAGAACCTTATTGCAACATGGAAATTGTTCACCCACACATCATATCCCTCATTAGTACTCCAACTCCTAAATGCCTCTCAGAGAAGTCAGATCCAAGCAGGTTCAGACATTTGCAAACTTTCATAAGGCCAGACCAATTTTATTTCTTGTCTTATGGATTTTTGTCCTCAGAAATGGGGAAAAGAGAGAAAGGAAAGGAAGAGAAGAGGAAAGAAAAGGGGGGAAGGAGAGAGAGAGAGAGAGAGAGAGAGAGAGAGAGAGAGAGAGAGAGAGAGAGAGAGAGAGAGAGAGAGAGAAAGAGAGGAAATCACCAGTGAAAGCAAAAACCCACATGATTTTTTCCAAGGCATTGTTTTTCCAGTTCACACTTGCTGAGGTGCTCAAAGCACTGATTTCTAACACAAATATTGTTAGATAATTCAGTTTAAAGTCTCTGAGAACAGATACCAGTGTTTTAGAGGCCAACAATCTGCCTTGCATAGTCAAAGTCACGCTCCAATATCTCTTAACATAAGGATTTTATTTTTCGAGCAGGGAGAATTTATTTTTATTTTCTTTCTTATTCTTGAAAAAATATGACCGGCGGATCCATAAAACAAGAAATAAAATTGGTCTGGCCTAATGAACATTTTTCCTTCTGCAAAACAAGCATCACACTCACAATTACAAGAAAATTTATGACTTAAATGTACTGTCTGAAAAAAGAAACCACACTGACTTGATTGATTACAGTCAATATCAAATTTCATTGAAGTTTATCAGTATTTTGCAAAGGTAACCACCTTTTAGGCGGCCGGACTGACAATGTGTAATGGTATTACTGATGGAATCACCATTGGTCAAAGTGATACAAATGTAAAACAAATCAGATACTCACTTAAACGAGAATGAAACTGCTCAGCAGGATTTGATGGAGACATATCATTAAGTTTTAATACACCTCGGCCTCTTTCATTCCAATTCTGTTTTTCTCCATCAAATAAAAATAATTTACAATTTGCCTGGAAAGAAAGAAAAGCAAAAGTTGACAAATGAATACAACATTTGATCAATGGAACACGATTTACTTGCAATATGTGGTGACATTGTGTGATGATGGAAGGATAAACAGTCGACTTGTCCAGAATAAAGACATTTAATCGTTTTTTAGGTTTGTAACTTGTGGGATGACAAACATAGTAAATATTTTTTAGGTTCAGTAGTAATATATTCTATAAGTTTGTTTGTTTTTTGAAATTCTTCACTCTGCAATATTCATGTCATATTATGTTGACCTTCAAGTCTGGACCAGACAATTCAGTTATTTTAATTTTGCCATTTGGTTTCTACAACGTTATCAACCACGTCACTATGCATGGCAATCAGTGAATTTGGTCGGCCTTAGCATAGCATTAGTTATAACCCAGAATCATTGTGGTCCAAAGACACTTTTACCATCAGTAACTATGATTATTCCACATGCTAATCAAGGGAGCCCTGTTTATGAAATAGGTAACTGTCTGTCGTGTAGCTCACCTGCAGTACATTAGATTCATCCTCCTCCCCAGTTACTATCTCCACTTCTTTAAGATCTGGTTTAACTCCATGCTTGGCCTGGTACTCTCGTGCTGATTCCTCCAGTGTCTGGCCTCCGGAATCTGAATAAAGTCATTATTTTCACACATGCTGAACATGTACACGCAGTTTTATCAACTATCCATGCGTAGTGTGTATATAATATATTACCTAGCCAAAAACCCAAAGTGGTAGAACTTTAAGGTTCTTGTTTGATAAATCAATCTAAATCTAGTTACATGCTACTCCGTACTGTCATACATACTGACTCATGAGGTTAGCCCTCCCAACCTCCCCTCTTATGGCACTCTGGATTTCCCTGTAAATCCGGGTGTCGGGCTTACATACGGTGAGAGTGACAAATATGGCCGATCATGTGACCATTTGGGCGCCAAAGGGAGGAAAGGGACGCTATTCTTGGGTGAGTGATTTTACGTCCGCTTTTTTAAAAAGGGAACTTCAAGGGATTTCAAGTGTTCCACTATCATTCGTAAGAGGAAGGAGACAAGCATAATTAGCATGAGTCAGGATAAGGAAAATTTTTCTCTCATAATAAGTCATAATTTTTACTTAATAACTGGAGGTCAATATCCTTTCTTTTGGTAATTAAGTCAGGAGGACAGATGGCTTCATGTCTCAATCAGTGATTGGTTGATCAAACTGTTTATTATGTGGAATTAATTTCTTCAGATCAATGCTTTCAGGGCAGTAGTTTAGTTTTATGCCGCACTCAGCAATATTCCAGCCATATGGCGGCAATGCTTTCAGGTATTATTGACATATAAAATAGGTGTTATTTTAGATGAATCAGTGGTAGATCACAGTGAAAATGTATGACCCATTGATGACCTTTTTCCATTGTTTGAAAGTGAAGCACATCGTAAAAGTAATTTCATATTTGGACTTGTAATTCGAATCCTGAAGGGGAAGTAACTGAAAACAACATAGTGGATTGTCTTGATTATCTCCCTTTGACCTAATGAAGCCAACTTCCATCATTTTTTATTAAAAGACTTTGGCTTCAACGTCAATCATTACACAGGCAAGGTATCAAACTATTTAGACCAACAAGTTCTAATGCTTCAAAGTAAATATTGTTCAAGAACATCAAATCGGATAATCTGGAGAAGGCGTGAAGGATTTATATGATATAAGGGTAAGTTACAGGAAGTCACCATGGACTTTGTCTCACCTGAGGGACATGACTCCGCCTCCTTCCCGTTTGTTTCCGTGTCAGGAGGGGGCGAACCTGCATCTGAATGGACTACTCTGTCTGCTAAATTCTGACCAAAAACAAATCCTGACGCTGACTCACTGGCAGCTTGAGATGAAGACACTCCCTGAATTGAAAAATAAATGTTTTGTGAAAACAAAGCATACTACATACAAACCAAAATTTCGTAAAATTTCAGTATGAATATTCTATGGCCCTCTCACTAATGCAGCATCCTTAAAAACACTGTTTTGAAAGTAGCTGTATCGCGAATTATTAACCACTCGTGATTTGCTCCTGTTACTCAAAAAGGTCTAATTTTTGTAGAGCTGTTGACTAGAGATTCCTGCACAATATGCCTGCTTGACATACTGAAAGCTGTTGGAATAAAAACATATTCTAACGTCCCTCTCACTTCATCACCGAGACATATCATTCTTCCTCAGGCTTGACGTAAGAGTTGGTTGGTTGGATATGATGACATGTGTCAACCAAGTCAGCGAGTCTGACCACCTAATCCTATCGTTTGCTTTTTACGACAAGCATGGGTTGCTGAAGACCAATTCTAACCCAGATGTTCCTGGGTATTGTCGGAAGAGGAAGTTAACTTAACAGGATCAGGTTGTCAGACTTGTGACATGGATGATGCAAGTCACGTTATCCAACTTGTGTAGATCGATGCTCATTATCTCAATCACCAGATTATCTGGTCCAGATTCAATTATTATACTGAGAGAAACAAATAAAGGAACACAGGAAAATTCAAGCGTTCCTTTAATATTTTCCAGTTTTCATCACCAGCTTTGAATAGCGCTGTGGGAGGAAATCTGAGAAATAAATAAAGAAACACTGCCATGAAGAGGTGTTCCTTTATTTGTTTCCCTCAGTATACATACCACTGTCAGGATATTGAGGTGAGGTGAGGTGAAATTGGGTTTAACGTCGTTCTTGAGAATATTTTGCTCATATGAAGACGTGCATACCATGCCGCAGTGAAGCATGAATACCCCACTCAGACACATTATACTGACTCCGAGCCAACCGGTCCTTCATGTACCCATTAATGCCGAGCGCCAGGCAGGGACCAACAAGGACCATATTTTAACGTCTTTTGGTATGACGCGGTCGGGGATCGAATCCGCGACCTTCCGCTCTCCGGGCGGACGCTCTAACCACTACACCATGGAGGCGGTCATCAGGATATTGCTAGGAAATGGCTGAGTGTGTGGAAAGAACAAACAAATATACCATAACTTAACTCTAGTTTGAGTTACAGGTTCCAACATTCCTTACTACTGTACTAAACAGGAGCAAGTTTTTGAAATTTGAAAATGTCTCCTGAGGATAACAGGAATTTGAAACTTTTAAAATTGTGGCTAAGCAGGTTAGAAAGTATTCCAGAATAATTTCCCACTATTGCTTTACTCATACACCCTCATGGTTTTAGAACACAATCATTAAGTATGTACGTTCAGGGGTTGTACCTGCATGATTGTACTCACTGTGACGCGTTCTGTTAAATTTTGTCCAAATATGAACTCCCCTCCTTCAGCTCCCGCTGCTGATTTTGATGTAGAATCTGCCACACTGTAACACAATACACAGAGATGTATTATGTCATGTACCTGTTGTCATCACACTCAGATCTAGTAATATGGCAACAAACGCAGCATATTATAAATCAACCATAGTATAATATGCATAAAAAATTACAATGTTGTCTATAAAATGACAACTACATTTGGAAAAGGCCTTTAAAGATCAAAAGACAACAATGTAAAAGTAAATGAAATTTACATTTCATTGCAGACATTTAAAAGTTTCAATTGTGAAAATAAAAATATTTGCCTGCTGTTTACAAAAGGAAACGTTAAATTGCGTTCAAGCCCTTCAGCTTTGAACACAGAAGTATGATCCTTTTATCCTAAAAGCTAATATAGAGTCTTTGATCTTTAATGTCATCAGAAAACCCTAGATGATGGTAACCTGTTTTCTGGTGCCACGGCAGCAGCGCAGAGAAGAGGCCATTGTCGGTGATCTGTTTGGCTGCCTGGGGCTTGTCTGGGCTCTTGACTGGGAGTGATGTGGACGACACCTCTTTGTCCTCACAAGCCTCCTCTTCGTTCTCCTCCCTGTGATTCTCTACACAAACATACAGTAGATCTTGTACATGACATCATAGACATGGGACACATATGTCTTGTACATACACATATATTTTCCTGTCACCAAGGATTTTCTTGTTCAATCATTAAGTGCTGTACAGTACAACCAGAAATTATCGAGAATTTAAAGATTGTAATTTTTTTTTTTTTTACTCATTACTCACGTATTAAATGTGAATATTAGCAGAACGTAACTCCAGATTCAAAGACAGGTGAACAGTTAGTATTTTGTCAAGTCACCATGGGCAGCAATGCAGGCTTCAATGCCGCGGGGCATACTACTGATCAAAGAAGTTAGAAAGTCGTGGTCCATGCTGTCCCAATATCGGACCACCTCTTTTTTCATTTCAGCAATATTGGTCAGATTTTTCTTATTGACACTTTCCTTCATAAGTCCCCAAAGATTTTCTATTGGATTTAAGTCAGGGCTATAGCTTGGCCAATCTAATAATGTCATATTTTGGGTCCGAAACCAGGCCTGTGAATGCTTTGAACGATGTTTTGGGTCCTTGTCCTGCTGGAAAATCCAAAAATTTCCATAGAACATGTGAGCAGATGGAAGCAAAAGTCCCTCAAAAAATCTGTGTACCGCTCACTGTTCATATTCCCTTCAAATACACAGAGGGGCGTTGCCCCTAACACAGATATGCCACCCCACAAGTTAATTTCGGACTGTACTTTTGGCGCTGATACAAAGGTTTTTCAGTTTGTTTGGTTCAGAATTTCAGTGTATTAGGAAACAGCCACACAGAACTTTCATCTGAGAAAATCACATTGTCCCAGTTAAAATTTCTATGCTGTAAGCACCAGTTCAATCTTTGCTCCTTTTGTTCAGGTTTCATGATCGGTGATGGAATTCCTCGACTTTTCTGCCAACCCATTGCATGCAGCTCAGTTCTAATTGTCTCCTTACAGACAGCCACAGTTCCTCTATCAATCATATCCAGCCTTAAGCCTGGTGCTCAATGCCATATCCATTTGCAATATTTTTCAAAACACGATAAACAGTGGACAAAGGGATGCCTGTTCTACTTGAAATCACTTTAGCTGATCTGATGTCCTTGTTATAATACTCTAAAATCAACTTCCTCTTCTCTAAATCATCCATACTGAGGATCACTGAAAATGTCGTCTGCTAGCAAGTAAACAAAGGGGGATAACTCTTCACAAACTAATGAAAAAGGATTAACGGAGTTGTCTCTCTTGAATGAAACCAAGCACTTGATAGCTGGTCAAGGTTGTTTATATTTGAAATCCGATTAAACATATTCCTAAAATTCTCAATAATTTCTGGTCATACTCTATATCATGAAATTGATGCGAAACATTTTTCCTTTAAAAATTTCTGACTTGCATCCTGAAAATGTTCTGAGAGTTCCTGTTACTGTTTACACAACTAAGACAAGAGGAAAAAGTCAACGGTGAATACTGGTGTAGAGTAAACATACTAAAATAATATCAGTGTGAAAATCCCAAACCATCCCAAGGCAGTAACTAGTTCACAACCAGATCTATCAATGTGCCAAGTTTGTTGAAGAAATATTGTACAATCCTCAAGATCTGCTCCAGTAACGAGTACTTCCAACATTTTCAGTCTGTGCCATGTTGCTGCGGTTCAGGGCCGGGAAGGCTAAAATCGTGACGCTTCTCGGTTCAATGAGCGTAGCCTTCGCGGTACTTGCAATGCAATGTTATGGCTGAATGAACACAGCGCCTCACTCGGAGGCTCTGACAAATTACAAAGAAAACAGGATTAACGGGGACGCTCTTTAATTTAGGCGCATAAAACAATATAAAAAAAGCTATTTACACATTTTCACGCCTATTCTTCATTATACATTTTCATTAATTCGACATTAGATAGTTTATTTTGAGGAGTCTTTCCTAAAAGATAAATGTATACCTTACGAGTTTAAATCTTTAAATATGTTTCTGCTTATGTATGCTGATGACCATGTATTATTTTCTGAATCTGTTGAAAGGTTGCAAACACAGTTGAATTCGTTGTCAGTTTATTCCAGACGGTGGGAACTTGAAGTAAATATTGCTAAGACAAAGATAATGGTCTTCAGAAGAGTTGGTAAAGTTAAATCGTTAGAACATTGGGTATATATATAATGGTTGTGTCCTAGAGGTTGTCGATACGTTTAGATATTTAAGAATAGTGTTTAATTATAATAACCGATTCTCAATTTACAATAATATCAGATCGCTCTCTCTCAACCTGGAATCTCTTTTATTTGTCTTTGATTGTTATGATGGCAGTATACTATCTTATGGCGTCTGAGATATGGGGATATAATAAAGGCTTAAACATTGAAAGGTTGCATTTGGATTTTTGTAAAAGGTTATTAGGAGTTAAGAAATCAACATGTAATTCCATGGTTTATGCCGAGTTAGGTCGTTATCCGCTCGTATTTAATAGGCAATATAGCATGATTAAATATTGGTGTAAACTGCTTGTGTCTGAAAATAGCATTTTACGGGGTTGTTATGAGTATTTGTATGTGGAGGTGGAGACCCGCGGTGTCAAAAATCAGGCGTATCAGGTTAAAAGTATTTTGTCAAACATTGGATTAAGTGAAATATGGTTAAGGCAGGAATTACCACTAGATTAACTAATAGTTATAAAACAAAGAAAACATGATCAGGCTATTCAGTTTCTCCTTAGTGAGCTGTCCAACTCATCGAAATGTGCAATTTATAAAATGTTATCAACCAGTGTACAGATAACAGTAATACTATACAATGTTTTGAAAAGAAATCTATCTACTTCCGACATAGATTATGCCTCTCGGCACCTTATCTTCAGCATTGGCGGTACTCCCCTACTCCCTTGGATATTAGCTCTCCCGGGAAATCCGAAATATACATTTAAGCCTTCCCGGGACATCTGAAAAATAAATTTTAGCCTTCCCGGCACGACACCGTTGCTGCCATGGGAATTCAAAATACATTTTTCAACAAGTGTTTGCCACTGATATGGCAATGTCCCCCGCTGCTACAGAATGGAATATCTATATTTACTACTTTTTATTTTTTGGTCACATACAAGATGCCTGAAATGACTGGTGTCTGCATAATCACCCAATGTAGGCTGTCAACATAATTGAAAACATAGGGTGCAATGTTTTATGAGATATTGCGTTTAAATAAGTTTGAAAAGCTGTCAAAGTGTCGTGATGACCTTGAAGATAAGGCCAAGGTCACCCAAATAAACTGGTGTCTGCATAATCCCCCAACGTAGGCTGTTACCAAATTTGAAGACATTGGGTACAACAGTCCATGAGATATCGCGTTAACAAGAGTTTGAAAAGTTGTCAAAGTGTCATGGCGACCTTGAAGATAAGGTCAAGGTCACCCAAATCGACTGGTGTCTGCATAATCCCCCAACAGTCCATGAGATATCGCGTTAACAAGAGTTTGCAAAGTTGTCAAAGTGTCATGGTGACCTTGAAAAAAAGGTCAAGGTCACCCCAATTGACTGGTGTCTGCATAATCCACCAACGTAGGCTGTTACCAAATGTGAAGACATTGGGTACAACAGTTCATGAGATATCACTTTAACAAGAGTTTGAAAAGCGGTGAAAGTGTCGAGGTGACCTTGAAAATAAGGTCAAGGTCAACCAAATCGACTGGTGTCTGCGTAATCCCCCAATGTAGGCTGTCACCAAATTTGAAGACATTGGGTACAACAGTTCATGAGATATCGTGTTAACAAGAATCGGGACGTAACGTACGGACGCCGCTGAATACATAGTCCCCCGTTCCGCGGTAGGGGACAAAAATCCCAAACTATCAAATGGCATTAATTCACCACCACATCTATCTAAGTACAAATTTTGGAGAAAATTTTCTGCATTTAACACAATGGAGGAAATAAAGAATTATCCCAGACATACGTTGAGTCAGATTTATATTGAAAAATATTATGTAAAATGCCCATAGTAAACCGCTCTGGGTAAACTAAACCTTAATGTTCAGAGTAATCATGCTAAAAACTTGTAAAAGCTGTATACATCTTGATTCAAGGACACAAAATAGCCACAGTAATTGCTCAGGGTTTCAGATTGTCATCAGCCTTCGGTCATAGTCCGATAACATTTTCAAATGACCGACTACTTTCTTACTAATTAGGACACTCGGGCCGATAGATAATTTCTATGTTATTTTCACATATTGGACCTAATAAATTACGAACATTATCATTTAAAAATTCATCAAAAACTAACCACGAAATCTTGATCATGTTTCTGCGGCGTGTATGTATTTACGCATCCATTTTTATCACAATAAGCTGCCAAATGTACATGTAATGGATTGCGCGATTGGCTGCTATTTTAAGCATTGGACAATCAGAAATGGGGTTTCCCGACCCCACCCTGTTTCAACGAAATCATTAAATAAATTGAATAAACTAATGAATAAAATCAACAATAGCATTCATAAAAGTTGTCAAACGTACATATAAAATTACTATTTCCATCTTTTTGTGCGATCATGTAATGCAAGTCAAGTCACTGACAAGTGACATCTCGGCTTTCGTTTCGCCGCCTCAATCTTCACACTTGGACACGATGTTTAATGCGACACAGGTCATAACCTAGCACAATACGTCCAATAAGTTCCATAATTTACGTATAGATAGCGACTTTCGTCTAAATCTAAAAGTTTTCGTTTACGAGGACGGTATCCATTGCCGTAATATGGTTGGCTGCCTTATGTCACGTGTCTGATTTTGACCAATCACGACCCTTATAGCAGACTTTGGCGAAAAAGCGTCATTAGAAACCAATCTTTATCCAATAAAATCGCTTCTTACAACTGTGAAAATACTCTCAGCAAGGGTATAGTGATAGTGTTGTTGTTCAGAGCTTTCGAACGATACCCGCCATCAAACAATTCGCCTCGCATGTTATTCATACGAAGCTTTTTTCCGTTGTTGTGTCATGTTACCGAGCGGAAAGCCACTGATGTCGGGAAATAGGCGACCATACATATTATTTAAGAAATCTTTTTACAATAATTTTCTGATTACGTAAAAATGAAAATATAAAAGAAAAAGGCACAGGGATGTTATGACATGTCACAAATGGAAAAAAAATCGCCATAGTTTTTGCCTCTTTTGTGATAATATCTGGACGTTATAAATGCTTGCATTTTCATTAAAAAATCAATTTATTTAAGTTGTAGTTGTATTATTTGAAAAATATAAGAAAAATAAATTTCATATTTATCAACAGTGGGATTACATCTTTTAATTTTGCTGTATATATAGAATCCAAGTTGCAACATTAAATGTCATTAACAATTTAGTTATATGATGGCATTGGGATTTAAAAAATGTGAAAAAGAGCTTTAGGTCAATGGCCTATCGCCAGACACCCACTCAGGACATTTGTCCTACTGATTTTTATAGGCTTCAAAATCACTGTTGCTTGGTGTTTGTGAAACAGAAATTCTAGTTGTCACCCAATGATGATCGGCACTCATATTTTAGTTCAACTTACCTACAATTCACGTGTTGTTTTTTCGCAAAGATGAAAACTCAATGATTACTGACTATAGGACCCAAATTATACTGACTACTGACCAACCAATCAGGAACTTCTCATCAAGATGATAGTCCTTGTCACACAACTGTTCTTCTGGCTCTAACATTTACATTTCACCAAGACTTTGGCTGGGATGAATAACTTTCACTTGTCGCCTCCTCTCACAATAACAAGGCTTCTAGTGTCTAGAGCTTGATAAACTCACCTTTACTGTCTTGGGGCTGTCGAGGATCAGGTAGCGTAGCAGGCTTGAGTATTGATGACTGAACAGCAGGTTGTGGTGAGGTTCGTCCTGAAAAAGGTTGTGATGAAAAATGTATTCTTAATTGTCTCACCCAGCCTGAGGGGCAGTGGAGTAGCCTAGAAGCTACAGCATTCAACTGCCACGCTGAAGACCCGAGATTGATTCCCCACATAGGTACAATGCGTGAAGCCCCTTGTTGGTGGCCATGCCATGATATTGTGGTAAAATTGCTAACAGCGACATAAAACATTACTCACTCTCTCGCACAGCCTGAAAAAGTAAACCTTTCGAAAACAGTTGAGATCTTTCATTTAATCCCTAAGACTAGCAAATATACATGTGACACACTGTTTAATACCAAACAAGGGACACTGCCACAAGTTACTGTTGCATCTAGTATTCGCCTGATGTGCCTATCTATTAGTTTGCTATTACTCTTCCTAGCTTTAATCATGCCAACCAAAGATCTTTTTAGGCACATTAAAAGACTTTTAGTGCAAATCAAAGAATTGAACTACTTGACCCTGACCTTTACTCTTCAGTGTTTCCACTTGGTTCGTCAGGGCTGAAGGTCGCAGCTGGAACTTGCGGTTCTCCCCCGGGACTACAACAATCACTTGCTGTCATTACCTTGTTCCTCAACATATCCCCCAGTGGCTATTTTACATCATTACTGACATTGATGTGGGTTCCATTGTAAGACACAAGATCCTCCAACAATGGCAAGTGGCCTATGTATTTTTCATATCAATGTTTCCGTTCTCGGATACTGACTAGATATAACTAACCAGTAAGATCTTACTGGGACCAGTACATTTTAGGGCTGATGGTCCTGATGTCCGGTAGAAATTTCAAATGAAATATGTTTATGATATCAGGACATGTTAAGATAATACTTCACATGGGTCAAACGTCTGACATGTGCAAATTACCTAAACTGGCTGGTCGTAAACAGGCTCAGTGAAACAATATAATTCTAAGATCTATTATTACCGATGATGAGGCCGGTAATTCTAAGATCTATTATTACCGATGATGAGGCCGGTAATTCTAAGATCTATTATTACCGATGATGAGGCCGGTAAATTTAGCCTTGATCAGTATTTTCGTTTGCTACTGGGCAAACAGACACAGGTTGTGTAAGATAATTCACTGTGAAGAGTTGTGTCCCTTGGATCCTTGGCTCACTTCCTGGTTTGCCTCCATATGTATCTAGGATTGTCAGCACCATGCTTATGGACTTCACAAAAGTGGTAAAAGTCAACATCCATTAACCTCCAAGCTATCACCTATTGCCACGCACTGCTACATCACTTTGGACTTTTATGCCACATGAACTTTGCTGTGTAGCAAAGCAATGGAATTCCCCAATCAACCAATAGCTCTCAGAAGAGAGTTCCAAGGCAAAATTTAATACTAACGCTGATTGCCTAAATTGCCTTCAGGTAAAAACTAAATGACTTACCATCTACATCAGAATCATTATCACTTTGCGATGCGGACTTGTCGTGGGGCATGCATGGGTTGACCATGAATCGACTGGGTGCGATGAGACCTGAAAATGATGACATACATTTCTATATCCCTGTTACAATGAACACCATATCAAGAGGAACATGCAGTGAATCGTTGTCAGATTTAGCCTGACTACTTCACATGATGCACATGGTGTTTAGGTCCCAATTACTTGTTGAATAGTTCCTTTACTTCCCAAATCCTTCTTCCTTTCTAACAAGTCTGCAACCTATTACAGAAATGAAAAGATTGATGGTTATCAAATGTGCATAGAAACTCTTACATTCTTTCGCACGAAGGTCTCTTTTTCTATTTCACCTGACCCAAAAATTTATGAAACTTACAAACATCATTATTTAATTGTAGGTTTTTGACAAAAGGGTCAGGAGTCAGATTGACTGAGGCTATTGTACCTGAGCAGAACATAGAACCTGTATCTTGTATGAGAAGCTAACACTTTAACTCTACAGCAAACCTGTATCGTCCTGTACAAGTATAGACACATGGACACAGTTAATGTGCCATGGATATCCCGGGCTCCAGATAAATTTTGAGGATGTGGGTGTACTTACACCTTATTGCAAGTGGAGGTGTACTGAGAATTTTGAAGGAGTACTGACATATTTCTGTGTGAGCGAGCCGGTGATGTGGTTTGTTATTTATAATATTAAACAACTTTTCAGCTAGTAAACTTTATATATGTTAGATGTACAAAGGTATTTATGTGTGTACATGATACGCTTGAAGTCCTATATTATGTCGTACATCATTGAATTTTAGGCGTACATTACGCCTGTACGCCCCTTATTTGTAGCCCTGGATATCAATCTCTATTTGCACAATGGCAATGGTTAAGTTATCTGCTTCAGCATTAGATGCTGACTTTCAGCTGCTGAGATACTAGAGCAGATCCACTCTTTCTCACCACATTTGAATGATGACTAAATCTAAACAGCAACAGAAGCATATTCTATGCAAGCTGATCGGTTTGCATTTCATGTACAAAAAGAAACACACAGGCTAAAGCCCTGTTCACATGCACCTGTTTGCACATGTGTATATATACACACATGAGCAAACTTTACATACGATGTGTAAATGTGTCATGTGAACACATTTACACACATATGTAAATATACACTAGGAGCAAATTTACATGTGGTCAGGACCAGGTGCAAAAGTATATTTACACATGTGCAAATTTGCACTGCGAGTAAATTGTGTCATGTCATCTTCATTTAGGGGAAAAAATACATATTGCATAACCAAAACATCACATATGGTCTGAAAAACTTCATGAATGCATTTACAAACGGTGGACTTCCCTACACCAAACAAATTCCCCACAGTTCAACATTCTGAAGTTGAAGCCATCCAGTATATTGCGATTGCAACTTTCATTCGTACATCCCAAGTTTGGCAAACAGCTTGGTCACTAGCTTTTAAGTAATCCTGCAGTTGTGTGCAGATAAGATCAAAAACTCCTTTGTTCATTCGAACATTATCATACCAGTCTTTATTCATGTTGTTCCAGCACACAGACAGTCTTTCTTGTGACAGACCTATTGCAAGAGCAGTACATATCTAATACTGTGTTTGTCTTCTAAAGCACCAGTGATAAGAGAACATCTTTCTCTGTTGAAGTTCAGATAAAAAATTAGACAATTTAATGCATTTATTATTTGCACTTTCAAGTTTACTCACTCTTCATAAATTCCATGTGAATGCAAAGTAAATTTACTATTACACACGTATGTATATTTACACATGTGCAAATTTACTTACATGAGTAAAGTTTGTGCTTGTGAATGGGGCTTAAGAATGGAAAAAATAAGCAAGAACAGACAGACTCACTCACTCACTGTAGCTCCTACATGACCTAGTTCACTGTTTACATATAGGCACAACAGAATAGAAAGTTTGAGCTTCTTCCATGTTAAAATTATTCTTTGTACTCACTACAACATATAAGCTATTTCCATACAAATGCTGGAAAATCTTCAATGAAACTCGCAGGTATCATTGATCAATCTTCTTTAAAAAATGAAACACTCTACTTTTAATGTTCCATTATTTTGTGCAGAAAATAAAAATTAACTTCACATGTTTGGCATAAATGTGTACACAGATGACGGTACAGGAACAGGTAGTCCTCAGAATTCTCAAGGTATTCAGCCATATTGTGACGAGATAACTCGTGGTAGGCTGGATGAAAGCTAAATGCCTTTCACAGAACAAGGGTTATTTTTTAATTTTTTTATTCCAAAGCGCTTGTGTTTCATGTCAAAGTGAGTGTAAAATACAAAAATACACTATGTTACATCAAAATTATAACATTTAAAGTATGGATGTATTTTGTGTAAAGTTAGTGCCTAGTATTAGCTTCTGGAGATGACAAGAACTTCCACTAGACAATCAAACTACTCTGAATATTTAATAAATATTCTAAATCAGTGATTATGGCATTTGCTTCATGAGCCAGCGTAATTATTGAACCCTGTACAGGGGTAGGCAGGTCTCTACAGGAGCAACAATCAGCGCAAAACCACCTCTACAGCCAGCAGCAGCTTGGTAACAATGGCAGCCAAGGAAGGGGTAACAAAGGGAGACAACCAACCTGTACCTTCATGTGGGTGAGGGTGTGCTGACCCAGTAGATACGACATCAGATTTCAGGGTGGCACGTGGAGCAAATGGGTTGGTTGAGAAAGCACCTATACAAACATGAATATGATGTAACATATCTGAATCACACATCTGTAGGCTGGAAACAGCAACTCCAGTAAAACTGCAATCGCCAATAGCCCCTCTCAGCTAGTGCTATCACCCATTATCCCACACAGCTAGTGCTATCACAGGTTACCCTACACAGCTTGTGTTATCACCCATTACTCCAAACAGCTGGTGCTGTCAACCATTAGTCCACACAGCTAGTGCTATCACCCATTATTCCACACAGCTGGTGCTATCACCCATTACTCCACACAGCTAGTGCTATCACCCATTACTCCACCCATTGCTCAACACAGCTAGTGCTATCACCCATTACTCCACACAGCTAGTGCTATCACCCATTACTCCACACAGCTAGTGCTATCACCCATTACTCCACACAGCTAGTGCTACCATCCATTACTCCACACAGCTAGTGCTGTCACCCATTACTCCACACAGCTAGTGCTATCACCCATTACTCCACACAGCTAGTGCTATCACCCATTACTCCACACAGCTAGTGCTATCATCCATTACTCCACACAGCTAGTGCTATCACCCATTACTCCACACAGCTAGTGCTATCACCCATTACTCCACACAGCTAGTGCTATCACCCATTACTCCACACAGCTGATGCTGTCACCCATTACTCCACATGGCTAGTGCTATCACCCATTACTCCAAACAGCTAGTGCTGTCACCCATTACTCCACAGCTAGCTAGTGCTGTCACCCATCCACACACAGCTAGTGCTATCACCCATTACTCCACCACACACAGCTAGCTGGTGCCATTATCCACCCATTACTCCACACAGCTAGTGCTATCACCCATTACTCCACACAGCTAGTGCTATCACCCATTACTCCACACAGCTAGTGCTGTCACCCATTACTCCACACAGCTAGTGCTATCACCCATTACTCCACACAGCTAGTGCTATCACCCATTACTCCACACAGCTAGTGCTGTCACCCATTACTCCACACAGCTGGCTGCACCCATTACTCCACACAGCTATTACTCCACACATGGCTAGTGCTGGTGCTATCACCCATTACTCCACACAGCTAGTGCTATCACCCATTACTCCACAGCTAGTTACTTACTCACACAGCTAGTGCTATCACCCATTACTCCACACAGCTAGTGCTATCACCCATTACTCCACACAGCTGGTGCTGTTACCCATTACTCCACACAGCTAGTGCTATCACCCATTACTCCACACAGCTAGTGCTATCACCCATTACTCCACACAGCTAGTGCTATCACCCATTACTCCACACAGCTGTGCTGTCACCCATTACTCCACACAGCTAGTGCTATCACCCATTACTCCAAACAGCTAGCGCTATCACCCATTACTCCACACAGCTAGTGCTATCACCCATTACTCCATACAGCTGGTGCTGTTACCCATTACTCCACACAGCTAGTGCTATCACCCATTACTCCACACAGCTAGCTCTATCACCCATTACTCCACACAGCTAGCGCTATCACCCATTACTCCATACAGCTGGTGCTGTCACCCATTACTCCACACAGCTGGTGCCATCACCCATTACTACACACAGCTAGTGCTGTTCACCATTACACCACACAGCTATTGCCACCATCGAATCCCCCACACTGTTGCTACAAGCATTAATTACAAGAACCACACCTATGTGCTGCTCGCTATAAACGTTTCTGCTATTGACTTATTACTACAAAGAGCTACAGACTTTCCCATTTAAAAATCTTGTATATCCAGTGATTGAAATAGTGGTAAATATTTAAATGAAATATTTTCACAGTGCAATGGAGTGACACCAAAAATACAAACAATGCTCACCATGATTCATGTAATGGAAAATGCAATAAATTAATAACTGGGGGTTCCAGGGACCCCCATGTTTATGAGTCGGGGGAAAATCCTGTTGGTACAGTCAATCTCACAGCTTAACATGGCCATATTGAATTCTAGTGCCCATGACAGGAATTCCCATTTAGGATGATAACATAGCTTGTGGGTTTGTTCATGGGTCCAGGACTAATGAAGCTGAACTATTCTTGGAGTCATGATAGTGTTCAGGGAATCCATCTCTCAAGTTTACAGGTTTACATGATGTATGCTGATTTATTAACCAATAAATTGAAATATGACAACTGTTGTGATGTTTCAAGTCCAGATCATCAAAAGGGATGGGCACACTTTTTTTCACAAAGGCACACCTAAATTATCTGTTTTGTGCCCTATGGCACCGTTTGAAAAAAAATGCATTTCTATCCCTGATATCAATACAACTATATTTTGTTAATTATTTACATTTGTTGGCCTAACAGAGCACAAATTCATCCCTCAGTTGACATCAGTACCCGATTGACTGTTGATGTGGTTACCCTCTATGGTTCTGTGGACAATGTATTTTATGGCCACAATACTAACACATTACAATCTACCATGGCTAGGAGTTCCAACACTGTCATGGATGGGTGTAAAACTAAAACTTCAACGATTCATAAAAAACAATTAAACAGTAAACATTATTCTACTTTATCTTACCGGTATTCGCCCCTGATCCCCCAAATGCTGGAGAAGAAAAACATAAAATTACTTAGCATAACGGAAGGCATATTTGTTCAAAGTCACACACAAAATCGGGACCAATTTAACATGTTTAGCAAAATCATATTTGTAATGACAAAGGTTTATGATGTTAAAGTACCATTACAGATTGCATCAAAAAGTAAAACTGTTGAACAGTGTTCAAATGATAAACTACCTCACATACATTCAGTGAATATAAATGAAATAATTACAAGGTAATTAAAATATATGTACCTGAGAATCCAGGCCTAAATCCACCAAGCTTGGAAGGCTGAATCACAGATGCCCCATTCCTATGAGGAGGATCTGAAATTACATACATTTACACACAATTACGAGAATAACCAGCTTGCCTCCTGTTGAGATCCTGACAATAACAGTTCTTCAGCCACTGAGTATTACTCACATGTTATCATTTACATTGGGTACTGATGGTTTTGTTTTAATTACATTTAAAATCTAGTGATCAACAGCATGAGCATTGATCTACACAATTGGGATACGACACTTGTCATCACATCCCAATTGCGTAGATCAACACACACACTGTTGATCACTGGATTGCCTGGTCCAGACTTGATTATTTACAGACCACCACCACATAGCTGCAATATTGCGAAGTGGGGTGTTCAACAACATTTTAAAAAATACATTGTTACTCCATTTACATGCTTGGGACCAGTCCATATGAGTATTTTCAAACTAATGAGCCAACCTGTTTTAAAGAATTATGTTGAAAACTGTGTTTCAGGACCTCTAACCTGCATCTGTCACATATTGTATATGCTGGTAACAGCAGTGCATGTTTAAGCCATAATAAACCAGGTGTGATACTTTACTATACATCATTAACTTATCATTTTTCATGCGAATATGGTACACCAGGAACTAAATAATTAATGAGGTATGGTGATTTGTGCATGTTTTACACTGCATTCTATGCACATTCACAACTTATCTTGGGTTCTGGTACATCAAGTGTATTTTTAATTCAAATATTTGGTGTCAAGACCATCATTCTACATGGTTATCATGAATTTCTCTGTCTCCCTACCAAACTGACCAATTAATCCATGTACTCCAAGCATGGGCTCATTGAAACCAATTCAAAATAGAAAAGGCACAAGGCATATATTATTGTATTTGGACATGCTCCACACTGATAAAGAAAACAAAAGCAACACCACTATACCTTTCATAAAATTATTATCTGAGGGTAGAATACCCACTATGGCTTTATGCTGCAATATCCTAGCAACATCATGAAAAGAGATTTGGTTCAACATATTGGGAAATCAAACCTAGATGTTCAGCCCGTGATAAGCTGTGCTTTCACTACTGAGCTACCCTAGCCTTCTGTAAGGTAACTAACCTGCTGCTCCTGCTGGGCCCTCTGTTGATGTTGATACCTGTAAACAATCATAAAATAAAAGGGGGATTAAGTCAGGCAGTCTTACTTACATTGATCACATTAATTAATTGTGACTAGAACTTAGACATCCTTGCTTTCTGATATTCCCAACCCAAGTATTTTATTAGACATACCATTTACCAGTAACATTTTTCAAGTTACTGGTGAGTGGTGACATTTTATGAAAGAATTACTAACATTAGTAATAATCGTTATGAACATAATTCAGAAGCAGCCCATGATTAAAGATGTAACTTTTGTGTATTGTGTGTGTACATAAAGGTTTTATGAAATCACAATAGTATATGTACCGGTAATATATTATCAATGAGACAGTTTCGTGTCGTTAATCGTTAATATTTTTCCTATCAATGATATTTCCGATTATCATTCTTTTAAGCCTACTTAGCAGTAGGGATGAAGCCATAATTTGTTGGCTGCACCATGAGCTTGCAAACAATGACACAAGAAACAATACATTGTTTCTGTATCAATACAAGACGATACCCTTGCTAAAATAAATTATTCATTTAATGATCCCTAGCATTTTAATCTGTCAAATATTGCAAAATTGCAACTGACATTTTAAATTCACAACTAAAAATACCCTTTGAACATGAGGACAAAACCCAGTTTTTCCTTTTGAATTTGAGACTGCACTAAAATATTTATATTCAAGAAGTTCTACACAATCTATCATAAATATGCATAACACAATATGTATCATAACCTATGTATCGTCACACATATTGTATCATGGCCTAGTTTTACCATATATCACCACACTATTCGTGGAACAAGTTATCAACTTTATAACAGGAGTCATTCATGGCAGACATGGTCAATATGCTTCAAGATAGAAATTCAAAAAATGCATAAGAGAAAGGAATCATTCTGGACTGCATCATTGCACCATATGTGCATTGAAAACGTCATCAGTGGCTCATATTAATCCTACATGGCCCAATCTTGATCATTTACTGTCAGTCAATTACATCACAGTCTGCAAATAATGAAGATTGTGTGAAATGGGGCTTACTATTGTGGTATGAGTAGAATATATATGTACAAGTAGTGAGTGAGTGAGTTGAGTTTTATGCCGCATTCAGCAATATTCCAGGTATATTGCGGCAGTGGTCTGTAAATAATCGAGTCTGGACCAGACAATCCAGTGATCAACAGCATGAGCATCGATCTACGCAATTAGGATATGATGACATGTCATGTGATGTGTCAACCAAGTCAGCGAGCCTGACCACCCGATCCCATTAGTTGCCTCTTACGATAAGCATGGGTTACTGAAGATCAATATTCTAACCCGGACCTTTATACAGGTAGTACAAGTAGTAGCAGTGCATACACGTGTGTGTGTATACATGGACATATGCCTGTTTCACAGAGCAAGCCCACTGTGATACCATGTCAGAGTTAAATAGGGAAACACTACTCAATACAGTACACTGACTTCAAACCAACCAGTCCTTGTTTTATGTACTTAATGCTGAGACTAGCCAGGCTGGGTAACAAGGAGGACCAGCATCTTTTGGTATGACACATAAAAGGTTGGAAACCACTCTTTAGGTACAATCGTCATCCAATATAGGTCCTCTAAATAATCAAGCTGGGACAATCTTTAACATGTGTCATACACAAAGGTTATTAGTGAATGAAATCATTTTACTCACCCTCTCAGTACTCTCTGTATTGTTTTCACTATCTTCACTTTTAGTTGAATCTGAAAATATCATTCATATCAATGGTTGAATCAAACCTACTTCTTGTGTTTCATCACAAATGCAAGACAACACTACATTCTGACTGAATGTATTCATAAAAAACAGATACTAGATAATGTTGTGAAAAATATGTGTTATACTAGCTGAACGAAGTCTGTGCATATCGCAATTTCACAGGCTGCAATGTTGCCTACAGTTATCCATAAAACGTGTCATGTACTGACGTTACCTGCAGTCCTCAGTTTCATTATGATCTAATGTTAGACATGTTGAATGGTAGAATAAAATGGAAAATTTTGAATGATAAACTTACAGACCTACACCATGACATATCCCTGAAATTGTCATATATTCAAACTTCTGTTTGTTCGGTGTTTACTGCCACACTATGATAAAAACATTTACTAGACTATTCTCGATCTTGAGTTACTTCGCCATTCATCATTCTCATTTGGAGACAAAGCAATATTCCACCTACATGAAAGTGGTCTGTAAACAAATGAATCTGAACCAGACAAACCAGTGGCTGACATGAGCATCCATCCACACAAGCTTGACCATCTCTTGAAACTGTTACCACTGAACCAGTTCTAACCCACAATCCCAACAACAGCACCTATTCTGCAGTGTGAGATACAACAGCACACCCGAATACTACTGATATATTGTGCCCAAAGCACAGCACTAGAAAAATAGCATGTTCAGTCAACTAGTCCTTATGACATCTAGCCAAATTTTAAAAATAAGAAAAGAAATGGTTGTTTTCCTAATTTAGACTTCTGTATTTCACATCTACAAACAACAGAATTGCCTCTAGTGTAAACAACTATGTGTAATGTGTATGTGTAATGAACACCATTACCATATCCTGATAATTGTTTTCACTTGGAAAATAATGAAGCAGCTGTGACTGCATTATCATCACAGTGTGTGCCCAAACCATGGAGTTGTACTTTGGCATTACTGTCAGGAGTGTTGGGAATTGGTTAAAACCTCATAAGTGATGGTTGTTTCATTGCAACAGAGCAACCATCGAAAATAATTGGTTAGCTTCATTTATTAAATTTTGCTGGTTATGTTTCTTAATGCACAAAAAAATATAGTAAAAACATGTAGTTCTTCCGCATTTTATTTTCAAATTGCACAAAATGCATTTGCAAATTTCACATCTTTAAAGTATGACTAGTATGTTAGGAACATAAATTTCCTAGTCTTTAAGATAAATTCAATCATGACTTGGAACAAGCTTGTAGTGCTTATGAAATGTAACAGACAAAACCAACCTTGTGAAAAATATTGTTAATGCAAACAAGTGTTCCAAAATTGTTTGCGTTCAATTATGAGAAAACATGATTGATTGCTCAATTAGTCAATCTTCGATTATTTCCATTAATTAGACCACCATTAACTGTCAGTAGACAAGTCTCAGTATATGGACTAATACAAGCTGACCATAAGAAATTCTAGTGGGAGGAATTTATCTATACCTGCTTAGAGGCCAACATTGAGCTAAGTCAGGAGCAAAAGTCAGTTTCAATTGTAATCTAAGTTTTTGCCAATATCTACATGACAATCGTAATCACATACAACTATAAACTCAATATAAACTAATGACAATCGCAGCATTAAGATCACAGTGTGTAATGGGGTCACAGCTTGCTTCAAGAGTCATGGTATCAGCATCAATGAAGCTGTTACAATCCGTTTTTGGAATATGATGGACATGCTTAGAAATCACTCATTTCTGTTAATTAAGAAAACATCATAAGCTGGTGATAATGCATGAATACACAATGCCTGCTACAGCTTCCAGCCATGAGAATCATTCCATTTTACCCTTATTGGAGGAGTATATGATTCAGGCTACCAGTTGTCAAGCTATCATTTCATGGACTGACTGACTGACTGAGTTTGGTTTTACGCCGCTTTAAGCAATATTCCAGCAACATCACGGCGGGGGACACCAGAAATGGGCTTCACATATTGTACCCATGTGGGGATTCGAACCCGAGTCTTCGGCGTGACGAGCCAACGCTTTAACCATTAGGCTACCTCACCGCCCCTATCATTTCATGGAAGGTCGAGAGGTGGCTGTGCTGGTGATTAGGTTTGGTATTCATCCGAATATAATACAAAAACTACAAGAATTATTATGATACAAAGAAAGCATAATTACAATTGTAACATATGTTACAGTGATAGTGCAAAGTTGCTGAAGGAAACCGGTGAATTCTTGAATACACATAAATAATTCATAAAGTGAGTGAGCTTAGTTTTACACCGCTTTTAGCAATATTCCAGCAATGTCACGGCAGGGGACACCAGAAATGGGCTTCACACATTGTACCCATATGGGGAATCGAACCCGGTTCTTCCGCCTGAGGGGCAGTTGGGTAGCCTAGTGGTTCAAGCGTTGGCTCGTCACGCCGAAGACCCGGGTTCAATTCTCCACATGGGCACAATGTGTGAAGCCCATTGTACCCCGCCGTGATATTGCTGGAATATTGCTAAAAGCGGCGTAAAACTAAACTCAGTCTTCCGCCTGACGAGCGGACGCTATAACCACTAGGCTACCCCACCGCCCCAAATTCATAAAGTAATCCCATTAACAATCTCAGTGAAAAGATAGGGTACAAACTTATTTCATTTCCTTCTGATGGTGAAATGAGATTCACTGAAACAAAAGGTTGCTCAGAAGTATTTTTCAAGTATGAAACATCGTTATCAGAGTGTCCTGTGGCCACTTTGTCCTATCTGATCGTTTGTTGGCAAGTATAAACTACAGCAATTTCACATAATAATGTTGCAACCACAACATTACTGTAGATAACATACATTTGTAAAATGGAGGTGAAGTTCTGAGTAAAATAACATGGCAGATGCATGAAACTGCTTCCAGTTTTGTGTTTTAAATGGAAATCATACTCTTTATTCACATATAAGGAAATATAGAATGCATATTTCTGCCACAAAGTACATCCCCATTAGGTCACATTAACAAAACTGTTTATCACGAAGTAACTAAAGAAAGAAGAAATTCACCAAGTCATGTGCACAACTGATATGTCTATGATTAGGAAATAGAAGATTTTATATAGGAATCTGCCTGAAAAACTAGTTCAATTTGTAGTGACATGGCCAAAGGCGTATTCGGGTATGTATTTTGTTTGGCATCTTGATTACAAGTACATATGAAAAGAAAACATTACTGGTGCCTTCATAGTGAAATATTGAGATTGGAGAATCGATTGCTGAGGTACGATCACATTCCCAAACCGCTTTATTTTAGATTCCATGCATTGTCAGATAGGCAACATCTTCCAACATCAATATTTGCACAGATACTACACTGACAATCCGTCCAATCTATCCCCTCCTAATGTATTCAGTTTGACATTAACTGGTGGCAAAATTACAGTTATTTACCGTTACGATTCGACCGAGATAGTCCTCTTTTTTGACAACCAAAATCTTGATCAAGTTGGATGCACGAGATTTTTGAGTGAGCACTTGTTTCAGTATCGAAAGCTCTATTTGTGATTGCGAAGATATGTTTTGCAGTTATACATAGTTTCTTGGAATTTCCTTATTACAATATTAATCTGTAACATGCATGCCTTGATTTTATTGTTGTTATCATCTGATTTCTCAACTTTTTTCCCGGCAAACCTACCTGCAACCGAGTCCGCCATCTTGCCTGTTGTGTTTAGATAGGTCACGTGACCTTATAGATGGCGCGGTGTAATGTTTTGACACGGCACGAAATTTAATCAGAGAATAGCCCTTATTTCTTTCTTGGATGACCACAGCACAACAAAATCGACAGTTATCTCAGCGGTTTTCTGTGGGAACTAATATGGGGACTTATAACCTAATAAGAGAGCTAATGTGGAAATAGATCAAGGCCACATAACTAAAAACTGAATGAATATGTATCTACAAATATCAGATTCTTGTTATAAATAATTGAAATGTAGTCTAACCTCCGAAGTTGCTACAAGAGCCTCTTATTGTATTCTGTAGTGTACATATTTGAATTTTCACTAAGTTGCGAGACGTATATAGTGTATCGCATTGTTATGAAGAGCTGTACATGAATAAAGGTCACATACATGGGGGCTTTTGAAATTGACTTAAGACCACATTGAAAATGGTATTTTTGCGTTGGCGGAGCCCCTGAACCCCCACCCACCCCACCCCCTTTCAAAATTCCTGGATCCGCCCATGACATATACTTACGAAAACTACATGTAATTAGTCATGTGGGATTTTTTCATTCGTAAATCCGTTTGTAGATTATATGGACATATTTTCAGCGGTAGGTATACTATTGATCAGTTTATTAAAGGTTGCTTCGGCATATTAACAACCTCGGGATATATTTCCCACGCCTATGCAAAGAAGTATTAATCATTATAGCATACATATATACGTGTTATGTCTCTGCAGTTAGGTAAATGTTATCAAGTGACCGGGTCGATGTATTTTGACCAGATCGAAGAACAATAACTTTGGTTAATATGAATTCGTAGAATCAGAAACTAACATAGTAACGCTTTATTCAACGGTATTTATACCTGGTTATTGGTTTGTTGCCTCTCAGCAATATTCGAGGTATATGGCGGCAGTAATATCGTTTCTAGAATAAATGCAGTAAAGAGTAACATCATCAAAGGTGGCTCCTAGATGACAATATTTTTGGAGATGATTGTATTCTGTTAATCTAAGGCTGTGAAGAGTTTTAATTTCAGATCTTTTTTCAGGTCTGTAAAACTTTTAAAATATTTCGGCATGGGTGTTGACCTTGTGACACTTAACCGTGTGTATGGATAAAACTGTTTGCGGATAACACGTATTGTACACGCTGAGCAATACAAAAAAGGTCCACCCTGTTCTCCCTGATTTTTCAGTAAATAAAACAGCTCCAACGATGTCCGTCTTCAGTGGGGCAAATGAAGGTTTCCCGTTGGTATTGTACCCGTGAAGATCCGGGTTAGATTGATCTTCAGTAACCTAGCTATATGCTTGTCGTAAGAGGCAACTAACGGGATCGGGTGGTCAGGCTCCCTGACTTGGTTGACACATGTCATCGTATCCCAATTACGTAGATCGATGCTCATGCTGTTGATCACTGGATTGTCTGATCCAGACTCGATTATTTACAGTTCGCCGACATATAGCTAGAATATTGCTGAGTGCGGCGTAAAACTCAACTCACTACTTGTACATATATACTCTACTCATACCACGATAGTAAGCCCCATTTCACACAATCTTCATTATTTGCAGACTGTGATGTAAATGACTGACAGTAAATAATCAAGATTGGGCCATGTAGGATTAATGACGTTTTCAATGCACATATGGTGCAAGGATGCAGTCCAGAATGATTCCTTTCTCTTATGCATTTTTTGAATTTTTATCTTGAAGCATATTGACCGGATTGTCACTGGATTGTCTGGTCCAGACTCGATTACAGATCGCCGACATATACTAGTATGTGGTATATACTGCTGAGTGCGGTGTTAAACAACAATCAAACCAAACCCACTGGTATTGTTCAAGGCCCTACGGTTACATGATCAAGAAGTGTACATCGCATATGCATTATGTCACCTTTCTATACATACATAACATGCAGATTTGTTTGCCTTCAAAGTAACTACACCATGTGCACATGGCAACATGAAAAGAGAAACTTGAGTATGCATTAATATACATTGTGAAATGAAATGAATGAATTGACTGGACTTTAATTTAACAAAGGTTGGTTCAGTTACTAATAGAAGTTTATTATCTGTAGTGTTGAAGTGTGGGCTCAAAAAGGGTATAATATAAACGGTCAGCATGCATTTGTCAGACATGATGGACTCCTAAACCTCTAATTTATTTATTTATTTATTTATTTATTTATTTATTTATTTATTTATTTATTTATTTATTTATTTATTTATTTATTTATTTATTTATTTATTTATTTATTTATTTATTTATTTATTTGTGCGTGCGTGAGTGCGTGCACTGCTTATTTTACTATCTCATGCAATCAGGCAATATAACAATAAAATCGAGTTCATATAATTTAGTCGGTTCATACATGTCGATGACGGTACTGGGATATGTACCTACAGATGTATGATGATCGTTGATTTAACCACTAAATTTTTCTACTGTTTTTATGATTGGTAAGTATTCATACCAGAACTGTTGACTTATGTCATTAACAGTGCAATATAATACAAGTAAACAGTACAATATATTACACCTAAACACAGGAAAGAGTGAAATACAACACAACTAAACAATACACAATGCAAAGAGTGCAATATAATACACCAAAGCATTGCAATATAATACACCTTAACGAAAACTTGGCAAATAATACACCAAGATGCCTGACCCTTTCCAGTTTATACTTGTTGACCTTATGAGCTATGTGCGCGCGCGCACGCACACACACACTTCTAAAAAGTCCTGGCTGTAACTTCCACAGAAAGTATTAGCACAAGCTATTGCAGTGATCGCGGATATGGATTTTGTAAACTGTTATCATACATTTCATTTTTATAAAATTGCGGGCTCCACATTGCGTAATAATATAAACGTTGGAATATATTCGCCTGACCAGAGCACAGGCCCTCGTGTCTTTGCGAGGGTTAAAAATTAATATTTTTGTTGATTTTTTAAATATATTTTTAAAAATCTTTAATCCTCGCAAAGACTCGAGGGTCTGTGGACCAGAGACCATAATATAGTATATGATATGGTCTCTGGCCTGACGTAGCGAGGACGTTTCGTGGCCGTATCCCAACTTTTCACGGCATGACAACTCTTTCAACCGAACACTGTATGAAAGCATTACGATTCAACAGCGGGTAAACGAGTTGCACAGGAAGTTGGTTCAGCGAGTGTCTCAAAATGGCGGACGACGAAACAAACGCGAAGAAGGGAGGGTTTTCTTTTGGTTTTGCCAAGAAAATTGACAACAAAAAATTACAAACATCTGTCGTCAGCGATTCAGAAAAGAAAAAGGAAGAAGAAACGGATTTTGTGTACTCGTTCGAGGGTAAGGAAGTCAAAAGCTCAAAACCAACCGATACAGCCCCGAAACAATTTGTTATTCCGTTGATAAAGAGCAATAACTGGAGGACTCCGTTCTTGGAGAAGAAAGACCAGCTAAAGGAAGAAAGTGATAAGACAAACTCAGTCGACAGCAAAGACGATACAGAACCCAAAGTAGTGAAAGAAGACTTGACTCTAACAGAGCAGGCGACAAGAGAAATTATTGAAGCGAGTGCACTTGAAAATCAGAACTGGACTGGCCGCGGGCAGCCCGATCCAAATTTAAGTGTTCCTTTACTTGTTCGTAATAAGGTTCCCGAAGGTTTCGAAACTGATGATAAACTGGATGTGTCACTGAGGCCGGATGGCCCAGAAGATGCTGACTACGAACAAATACCAATAGACCAGTTTGGCTTTGCAATGCTCAGAGGTATGGGCTGGAAGGATGGTGAAGGTATTGGTAAAAATAAGGAACTTGTTCCACCTCCAGAAGCAATTTTAAGACCTAAAGGACTTGGACTTGGTGCAGATAGAAGTACAAACTTACAAATGAAAAATGGTGCTGTATCTGAAAAGGGCCATGATAAAGAAGATGAATTAGAGTTGAAGAAGGGTGCCTTTTGTTTAATAACTAAAGGTACTAGTAGAGATATGTATGGAGTTATTGAAGGTTTAGATGATGACAATGCAAGGATTATGGTGAAATTAACGCTCAGTGGAAAAATTGTGACAATTTCCCAGTATTCTGTTGAATTGGTGTCAAAGAAAGATTATGAAAAGTTTTCAAAATATCTCAATAAGGGAAAAGTTGATAAGTATAAGAAGGAAGAGGAAAAGAAGAAAAAAGACAAACATAGATCTAGAAGCAGAAGTCCCCATGAAAAAAGCAGAAGAAAGAAATCTCACAGGGGTCACAGTAGAAGTCCACATGATGACAGAAAACATGCTGATCATAGTAAACATGATCGATACTCAAGTCCAGTTATTGAACGCTCAAAACACACTGAACATGACAGAAAAAGGAAACACAAGTCCAGTCGGGGATTTGTCAGACGATGAAACTAATTCTGTCAAAAGAAGTTCAAGTTATTTGCCAGAGGATAAAAAGGCTAAACAAGAAAATGGGTACAATGCAAATGATGTGTACCTGTGGGCAAGACCAGACATTAGGGTTCGGATTGTTGACAAAAAGTTTAAGAGTGGCAAATATTACAAGTCAAAAGTTATAGTGGTGGACGTTGTCAGTGTAGATAACTGTGTATGTCGGACTGAGGAAGGGCGAGTACTGGAGGGACTGTCACAATCAAGTCTGGAGACTGTGATTCCCAAACATGATCATGCACATGCTTTGATTGTGTCTGGAAAGTACAAGGGGCAAATAGGGGGAAGTTGTGAAAAGAAGCAAAGAAAAATGTGAAGCTTTACTGCAGCTGCTAAGTGACAGAGACATCATTTTGAAACTTGGATATGATGATATTTGTGAATATGTTGGTGACATTGACCAACAGTTTGACTATTAGTCTCGGATATCTTGCTTAATAATAGCTTTGAACATGGACAAAACCAAATGTCTTAATACATTTTGAGACAGCATGTTAACAGACACTGACAGAAGGTTACAAGGGATGTGTCATGTAGATGGATATAAGAAAATATGAGTGATCATTCGCATATGATGTGTAATTATTTATCTTCATGTATTGCCTTGTTCTCATTCCCTGCCACAAGTCGTATTTTCCAGATAAGGAGGATGTATTTAGTCCTGAACATCCCAATACTGACATTATGAACTTGTTAAACATCATCATATTGCAAAATATTGTGATACTGCTATTTCCATTACCAGTAACCATGGTTACCACAACTGTTAAGACATGCTTAGATACTTAACAGACCCATCAAATTGAACTCAACATCATGAAAAGTAATAAAACAATAAGTTTTGTTCAAAACAAATGTGTTGTCTTTCATGTGAATGAAGTGGCATTCACAGGCCCATCAGAATATCCTAGGTGTAAATCCCATGTGCCTGATTTCATCAGCATATTTGAGACTATGGATTTGTCAAATAAATTACCCCTACCTGGATGAATTGATACATTTCAATAGCAGCACCCACCGTCTGAATACATATATTGTGGCTAGTCAATATGCATTGCAATACTTGGCAATACATGTATAGCTTTGAGAAAAATTCTTTTTGTGGGATATTACTTGGGTCCCATCAGACTTAACCCTCAACATTAATGCTCCCTGTACTGGGATACCCTAAGTTGAAAGTCCAGGGGACCTCATGGTAACACTGATGTCACCAGATTAAGTATCTAATGGGGAAAACCTATGAAAATTAGGACCCCCTTAATTTTGGTGGAACTGATCATGATTTGAGATTGTATATCAAGATAATATGATACAAGATTAGGTAATCTAATAAAATTTTCCTTGAATGTTGTCATACAGATCATGAGGTGATACGGGTAAGTCTTAGTTGGGTTTTCATGATTATAAACTTTCCCTTTGTTGCCATGGTTGGTCCCAGATTCATTCTGATTTTCATCCTTGGTCTGTCAGCATACAATTCCAATGCTGAAGAAGTTCCTCCACAATGGTCTATGACGAGTAGTGCTTTGGACATTCCTCACAATCAATTATGAATGTATGCCATTTCGAAGCAATTGTGTTAGGTCCGTGTTAGAATTGATCTTCAGGGACCCACGCTTGTCGTAAGAGGCAACTAACGGGATCGCGTGGTCAGGCTGGCTGACTAGGTTGACACATGTCATCATATCCCAATTGTGTAGATCGATGTTCATGCTGTTGATCCCCAGATTGTCTGGTCCAGATCCGATTATTTACAGACCATCACCATATAGCTGGAATATTGCTGAGTGTGGCGTTAAACTAAACTCACTCACTCACTCACTCAATTGCTTGCTCATAGGTACAATGCATTAATATAGATCATACCAACACAGAGTTTTGAGGTAAAAGAAACTGCAACATAGTTGTCTGAATATGATGTTGTTTTATTGTTTAACACACTCAGCAACATTCCAGCTATAAAGAGGCGGTCTGTAAATAATCCAGTCTGGACCAGACAATCCAGTGATCGACATCGTGAGCATTGCTCTAGTGTCAACCAAGTCACGGAGCCTGACCACCAGATCCTGTTAGTTGGCTCTTACGACAAGCATGGGTTGTTGGAGACCAATTCTAACCCGGATCTTGATATAAAATGAATTTCCTACAGGATAATAAAGTTATATCTTATCTTATCTTATCTTCACAGGTATTGTCTGAATACATGCACAAAATTACTAAATCTTATCACACTGTACAGGTGTCGGATATCACACTGACTGAACAGCCATAGGTTTCACCAAACTATTGTCAAACCATTCACAACTTTACAGTTCTCAGGGGTGTTTCTGCAAGCATTCATTGTCTGAATACATGTCTGAACACTATTCGCACATGTTCTATGGGATGGTTGGTCATAATATATCTCATCACTCAAAGCAACTCATCACAGCAAATGGGCATTCTTTCCACTTTTCCATTAAGACCAAGTAGACTTTTCTAGGGTTTCTGTGCATGGGTATTTTGTCCTGTGGTGGTATTGTCCAAAAGCATGGACTGTTCTATGGCCTGCATGTCATATCCAAAAGGGTCACTATAATTGCACTGACATACTCAGGCTAAACTGATGCTGATAAGAACATTATCGGACATGGCGTGCAGGCATTAGACCAGTTCAACAACACCCATTCTGACATGGCATGGGGATAGACCAGTTCAACACCCATTTTGACATTGCATGAATGTGTCACACCAGTTCAACACTCTCGTGCATGGAGTGCATCGTTAGACCAGTTTTACACCCTGTCCGCCATGGAATGAGTGAGTATGATTTTACGCCACATTTAGCAATATTCCATCAATATCACGGCGGGGGACACCAGAAATCGGTTTCACACATTGTACCCTTGTGGGGAATAGAACCCGGATCATCTGCGTGACCCCCATGGAATGAAAGCATGAGACCATTTCAACGGTTTATCAGACATTGCATGAATGTGATAGACTAGTAATTTCAACACTATTCGTGCATGGAGTGCATCCTTAGACCAGTTTACAGATCCGGGTTAGAATTGGTCTCCAGTAACCCATGCTTGGTGTATGAGGCGACTAACGGGATCCGGTGGTCAGGCTCGCTGACTTAGTTGACACTCACCGTACCCCAACTGCGTAGGTCGATGCTTATGCTGTTGATCACTGCATTGTCTGGTCCAGACTGGATTAATTACAGACCGCCGCCATATAGCTGGAATACTGCTGAATTCGTAGTAAAACTAAACTCACACATCCATATCAGACATGGCATGAAGGCGATAGACAAGTTCAACGCTCTATCAGACTTTACTTGAATATCAACTATGTGAGTGAATCGTTAGAGGAATGTTTACTATTTGTGACCATCTGGTGACATACTTGGACAAGTCCACCTTCTATGTTATGCCAAGTCATCACTGCGCAGGAGTAGAGTGGGACAAGTCAGCAGAGGCGGTGACGAATGCATTATGGCGTCATGTGATTATGGCGTCATTACAATGCCCGTGATGGCTGTTCCTTCCTCACTTCGGTGCAGTGATGTTCGTCAGGCCCGACTACAGATATGAGTGAGTGAGTTTAGTTTTACGCCGCACTCAGCAATATTTGCAGCTATATGGCGGCGGTCTGTAAATAATCGAGTCTGGACCAGACAATCCAGTGATCAACAGCATGAGCATCGATCTGCGCAATTGGGAACCGATGACATGTGTCAACCAAGTCAGCGAGCCTGACCACCCGATCCCGTTAGTCGCCTTTTACGACAAGCATAGTCGCCTTTTGTGGCAAGCATGGGTTGCTGAAGACCTATTCTACCCCGGATCTTCACGGGTCCAAATTTTTATGAGTGAGGGACCCATGTTGCTTTGAACCGGCGTGTCCGCTTACTGTGGGAGGAAAGCCCGAATTGTTACATGTTTACCACTTGGGTGAAGCTCAGGCACTCGGGTGCTGTAAAACTACGAACCGGGATTCGAAGATACCATAAGGTTGTGTCCTGCTCCAAGGGATGCAACTCTACACAGCGATATCATGTTGGTGCAAGAATCTGTAGAGTAACGGTGCACTCACAAAGAAATAAGTTCCCATAAAGTTTGCCCATATTGTACTTCCAATCGTCTAAAATGCCTCTCAAACAAGTTCTGTGCACAGCGAGTAAGCATTACATAATGATCCAGTATTTCCACTTTGCAACATGATGCCAGAACGACTTAAGCAGAACCCAGCAACACATTGGTACACAAGTGAATCTTGCAGCTTCTATGTAACACCATTGATTTTAGCCACCGCGCCAGTTAAATTGATGCGCAACCACTCGCCACTCCAAATATAAACAAAATAAAGTAAATAAGGGAAAAACAACAACAGAATAAGCACAGACCTCTCCCACCACCACTACCCAAAAAGTAAACAAAAAAAACCCACCCAAACAAAACAACGCCAGAACCAAAAAAAAGGCCCCAAACGGGTATACAAAATCATATATACTATTCACACTTTGCTAAGGATCAAATCACTGTTTCAACAGAAAACTATGATGTGGGGTCAAATTTGGTTTAATATCTAAGACTATTGTAAGCATGGATCAAGTTTTCAGTATGCCACTGCATTTTGTGGATCCCATACCTGCTATTGACAGGTGTTGTGTGCCATGATTAGCAAAATGGTTGATTGGTGCCATGAAAACCATTTTTATGGTTACACATGTATCAAGTGTATTAGCTTAAAGTGTCTGTTTTCCTAAAGATGACATTGTGTTACCATAGCATTATTTATCAGTTTTAAAAGGATACAATTTCAAATTATAAATCTACGTTTAAGTAAAGTTTTTGTGATCCTTAGCAAAGTGTGAGTAGTATATATAACTTGATGACTGTATGTGCATTACGTACGCGAAATTATATTACCGCCAAGACTATGATAACAATACACGTCTTCTATATTTATAGTTCGTCTGATGTTATGACGGTCTGGTGTAACAGGACACCAGTACGACAGTATATGAAGCGTTCGATCTGATAAATACTGAATATATCCTTTGAGGTTGCGTGGATAGACAGGCCTGATCGGACGTGTTGAGGGACGCTCTCATTCTGGTTCCTGAACATAATGAGACCGATATGAGAACATTGCTATTGAATTCGTCATCGAAAGTATGAGTAAAACACTGCCCATCTTTGTCTACCACGGCTTGATTGATCTGAAACACTGGGAGATATACACTGAAGCACTTATATATCTTGGCCGTTCCCTTTATAGCTTTTGAATCGCTCATTTTCATAGATGATCTCACAGAAACACATTACCTCTTTGTAACGAGTTCTTAAGACAGGTTGTGGTTAGCAAAATTACAGTGATTTTAATATGTACACCTGTTTGATAATGTGAAAAATGGTGTAAGCCCCATATTCTGCATGGTTTCTTGTATTTAGTTGCAATACATACAGCACGAGAGAAGACGGGTATAACGAGGGAGCGAAGTATACACGTCACGTGACCAAACTCATAACTCTTCTAAACACCAAATGGATTAGGGGTGCAAGGTGAGTTGCTTAGCTGTCACGATTGTTGCAAATGTGTGTCGCAAAGGCAACGAAACACGACGTAATTATGGTCGTTTGAAGGTAAGAAGAAGAAGTAAATTGTATTTATTAGTTTAAGAATAGACAGTTGCTGTGTGAGATATTTCCATGAGCATCCTCGTGCAAATGATCAGAATAATCGCAACCTGATCTTATTGGGTTTACAAGGTGTGAACTGTCTTACGTCATGTCAGCAGGGTCCTGTTGTTTGTTTGAGTGTTGTTTAACGCCGCAAGCAGCAATATTCTAGCCATACGACGGTGGTCTGTAAGTAATCGATTCTGGACCAGATAATCCAGTGATTGATATCATTTTATTATTATTTTATTATTATATTTTATTTTTATTATTATAGGATATTTATATGGCGCACATATCCACACACTAGTGCATGCTCAAGGCGCTGTTATTTTTCCCCTCGATCATTGGATGTCAATCTCAACGGCTCATCGTATTATCCATCTCAACTCCCTGGGGAGTATACAACTCTTGCTGCCACAAGGCGCACCGAGTTATTGTGGCTTTCTCATCCTAACGAGGTACCCATTCACAGCTGGGTGGACTGGGACACATAGTCACAGTACTTTGTCCAAGTTTACTGCACGTTGCTGTACCCGCAACTAGGTGTTTGCACGTATTCATGTGGCCACCATCTGGTCATATACCAATGGATTCGTGGGTTCTTTTAAGTGCACAGGGTTGTGTACTGTACACTAGGGGTTGTGACAACACGGAAAGAGTCTGCACACAAAGTTGACTCCAAGGTTTTACACCCGGTCACAGGTCGGCTCGATCCCGGCACCTCAACCTCAGCTCGCCCACCGCGCCCACATGATATCATGAGCATCGATCATCGAACCTGGGATACGATGTTATATGGTACACGTTCTGGGGTGTTCGGAACGTTATCCTCGTTAAGATGTGTGAGTGAGGGTTAGTATGCATATTTCAGCTATCTGTAGACTAGTGGTTGATATTGTGAGCACCGTGTGAAGTAGGTAAGATGGCACTCTATCGACTATGTGTATGAACCTGACAACCAAATCTGGTCGCCTCTTATATACGACAGGTAATATAACGCTGGGCTTGAGATAGAACAATGTCACGTATACTTGATAAAACTCTCCATACGTCATTATCGGTCATGGCGGTCAATGTGTTGTGACATACTTCATGGGGCAGTGCATGGGCAAATCTTCGGTTTGTTGAAGGCACAGAGTCAATTCTTAAAACAATTGCTTGAAACAGTCGTAAAACCATAGCCACTAACTCACTCACACACACACCGTGTTGTGTATGCCAACTAAATGCTAAAATGCTATTAATGCATGTCTTGAAACCGTAATCGTCAGACAGAAGTTACATTAAAGAAATCAGGTTCCCGTTTATTTGCACGAAACTACATGATTTACCCATTAACAAACGTGCTCCAATGTTTGGTTCCAATTAACAATTCCATGTATTCCATAGTATCAAGCAGCTGTCATTTCCACAAGAGCAAGGCAGGGTAATGAAAGGATACGATGCTTCCTTGCGTAATGATTTCATAGAAATGTATAATAATTATATTTGTCCTCAATTCTTGCCCGGTAGCAAAGTTGACCCATGCAAATTTACAATGATTTACAGTGCGACTTTTGTCCTTTTTACGAGCGACGATTCGATGGAGTTTTTTTCTACTAAAATCATCAGAGTTACAAATTATGCTTTGGGTAAATAAAAAGAGGCTTTGAGAATACATGGTTAGTATCAAGTTGTTGAAACTTCCCAATATTTGTTTGTATGTTACATGACAATAATTCAGCTCAAGATCTTCTGTATGATGAATTACTCCAAAACTTAATCTATGTGGTTGCATGTACTCCATATTAATTGCCTCTTTTCATCCTGTTATCTCATGTTATTCCAGGTATCTCGGGTATACAGCTGACCAGAAGGACGCCGCCATTCTAGCAAACATGGCGTCCTATTCAGAGGTATGTGTAAATTGCCGCGTTATGTCTTCGTCGCTATTTGTATCAACACATGTTTTGACTGCTGATTTAACTGATGTCAGGGGCAATTTTCTGGCATCCAATTTTGGCTGGACAAGCGTACGTCAAGGAATTTAGATGTTTTGCATGAAATGTTTTTGTTTCAAATTGTCCTGTAAGTACGGGTGTGTGAAAAATATTCAACAGGGACAAGTACGCATCTCCTTCGAATCTTCGTCCTGCAAGGTTCCTCTGAACACGGACTTGAATCCCAGATACCCCCTATTTTTGTTTCGTGATCCCCCGTCCCCTTCAAACCGAAACATGAGTCTCATTAACCTATTCAGACAATGACCTACTTTTCAGCCGATCCGAATTTTCTCGTGTGAAAGTGAAAATAGACATCACAAACAACTATGGTTACACTGAATTCCACTTCCTTGTTTCATAAGAAAATGGTATTTAAAAATGAATTCTAATTTTAAACTTTAATAACATCGTATTTCTAAATTTTATGGCGAGGTGTAGGCAGCATGACCTTAACTAAGACGTCACAGACTGCCCCAGTTTGGTATGGTCGTAAAATGATTCACAATGCATCTGGCTCACTGGTCACACCTGTTATGTGTTTCTTGCGCTTATTCAGTGTAGTTCTGTAACGCACATTGTGATTGATATAATATCAAGTTCGTACCAGACCGCCAAACGTTTCTAGCGGTAGAGCCTCGTTTTCAGATTTCCACGATTTCCAGGTTTCTGTTTGGAAGGAGTATAAGGAGCATAGTGTTGGGGTGTACATTTGCTTAGATGTATAAAAAAAATACTGACTTATATATATATATATGTATCCAGCTAAATGAATTGGTCTCAAAATTCTGGACTGGTTATTGTACTAAGTTGCGCAATAGGACGGAACCCAGTCAACAGGAAAAGAGACTGTTGTGTAATCAATGTTTTGACTTGCCCGTCCTCATTTCCGTTCCATTTCATCGATCTGAACAAAAAAACCCGTTCTCTTTGGAGATTCCGGGTTAGAACTGTCCCCCACAGGTCACACAAGGGGATTCGGTGGTCAGATGATCACTTGATTGATAGAATGTCATCCTACCCCGCATGGTGATCGTTGCTCACAATATCAAATCACTGGATTATCTGGTCCAGACACGATAATATTGCTGATTGCAGATCTGTTAAAGAAAAAAAACCCAAACGAACGAAGTAAAGATATTGACCAATAATATATTATCTATGTACTATATATGCTATCGTTTTAACTAACACCATGTCCATCTTCAGGGTGACAAGTCGCCTTTCAACGTTAAAGGCCCATCCATGCAGACGAGAAGCAAGTCCATGTACGTCGAAGGTAGCGACAACCCCGGGAACGGAAGACCTACATCAGCTGCGACAATTTCTCATACCTCCTCGTCACTAGACACTTCATCTGATGGAAGTTCTGAAACCAAGAACGAGGCTAGCGGAAATGACGCCATGAGTCAGGTTGTCGCTATTAACAAGGCTCTCGTGCAACAGATAGACGCTCTTCGTCTCCGTCTGGAGGTGGACTACAAACACAACAACGAACAGAGGATTGCTATCGTCAAGGAAACAGATGCGCAGCTGGAACAAAAAACGCTGAGCTCTCGAATCTGAAATCTAAGATACAGAAGAAAACTGCAGTATTGTCTCATTTGACAGACAATAACGACAGACAGAATAAAGAGATTGAGGAGATACAGCGTCAGATTGAAGATCTACGTAGGGATGTAGAGGATACTAGAGTATATACAGATGAACTTGAGTCCGAGGTATCGAAACTTCAGAGAGACAAAGGGAAGCTCCAGACTGGTTCTGCTTATCAAGAGAAGGAGGACGAAATTAAGGGACTACACAGGGAGATCGGGTATCTGCGGAAGAATCTTTCCCGATTCGAAAAGGAATTGGTAAAGGCTAAGGAAGTGATATCTCAACATGGCGGAAAGGTCAGGTTGTTGGAGAAAGAAAGTAAAAACGCTCAGGTTCAGTTCAGAGAGGAACTGAATAAAATCTCGCAGAACATGAGACTTGAAATCGGTAAAATGCGAGACTTGATGAGAAGCCAGTGGCGAGAGATGAAGGATTTGCGAGAACAGAACGAGTCTATGCGAAGTGACATAAAACAGATCAGAGACATGTTGGTGGAACAAAGTACTACGAAAGCGTCAGAAACAGTCAATGAACCACAGAAGATCTCTCAGAAAGAACCCCCGAGTCAACATGAGCAAACGACTCCTAAAGAACATGGGCACATGGCTTTCAAACCAACACTTCCGGTTTTGAGCAAGGATTCAAAACGTACCAATATTCACAAGAAGAAAAACATGGTTTAAGAAATTCTATTTGGATAACAGTGAAGACTTCCACTGCTTCACGAATCAGTATCTACTTTACTGCTGGAGGCAGACGTGATGAATCCGCGTGATTTGATTAACACACTGCAATACTATATATATATATATATATACACACAGTGGAAACGAAGACACTAAATTTGTTTCATACTTGACAATCATTTGTATTTTCTTCTTTGTGTGCAATGCCTCGTGTGTTCTTTACATAACGTTTTGTTGTTTGTGATTGCTTTTTTGCTAGTAAGTATATATAGTTTAAGTGTGGAATGCATCGTGTGCAGAATCTGGAGACTGGTGACTCGGTAGTGTAAACCAGTTACCGTTTGCACAGGGAATGAAGAATGTGTAAAATGTATGTTCCAATGGCCACTTGACTTGGTTGAAACATGGTATTCTGTTTTTTCACAAACACTGTATTTGTCATGCTCTTAGATGAACCTTATGACAAGATGCATATCTCACACAAGCATAAATATGATGCTTGTGTTTGATTTCCAGCAAATACCAAAGCTTAAGTCACTTCTTGGTCTCTTGACCAAACTTTCTCTTATAATGTTGCCATTCCGAGCAGAGGCTCCATTTCATTAGCATAAAGATGAGGAGTTGGACACACTTACTTGGTGCCCCTGGAGTACCTACCCCGTGCCGAAAGGTACAGCGAGTTTGTTTTTGGTGGGCTTTGCTCTGCTGGTTTTGTTTATGACAGACCTACCAATCTAACACGTCTTCCATTATAAGCTGCCTCTTACAACCGGGTTGATTTACACATATTTATTTCCAAAGAAAGGAACCGGATTGGTCAACAAGCATAAGCTTATATGAATACCTCTCTGGGATACAATGGAAGGAAGAGTAAACATGTCATGATGAATGTACAATGTGAATGATATACAGTATAAATGTTGCAAAAACGAGAAATAACGCCAATCCTTTTTAAACAGTATCTGTCATATGAAGAAATTATTTTGGATCAAATCTGCCTGTTAAATTTATAAACGAGTGCACTGAAATGAAAAGTTCTCTGTTTACTATCGGGGAACAGCTTTGGTTTCCAAACAAAATTGATTTTAGGTCAAATCCTTTAGTATAAAAATACATAATGTGACGTATATCGTTGTAAAGAGTACATGAAAAGAAATAATGAGCAGAGTCTTCATAGTTGTTGCCACAAGAGCAAGATGATGTTGGAGATATAAATCTTTCATATTTGTGCGCATTAAGGTCACTACATTCAAGTCGGAGAATGTATGATTTGACAAAATCTGCTACCGAAATTTAAGTCAAAATGACTGTAGATATTAGAATAATTTAAAAGTACATTTTTGAATCTCGATAGGCACGGTAATTCTCTATGTTCGACTGGTAATGAATTCCATAAGTTAACAGTATCTGGAAGAAAGGACCTCGCATAATTTACAGATTTACAGTTTACAGCAACGACCGGGTTGCTGAGGATCCTGCTATACATGGGATCCCCATAGAGACGGTCACAGTCTATAGACTTAAAATTAAGCAATGAAACCTACACACACTGCCCTCGTCGCCTTGGAGGCGGTGGGGTAGCCTTGTGGTCAAAGCGTTGGCTCCTCACGCCGAAAACCTAGGTTCGATTTCCCACATGGGTACAATGTGTGAAGCCCATTTCTGGTGTCCCCAGCTGTGATATTGCTGGAATATTGCTAAAAGCGGCGTAAAACCATACCCACTCACTCGTCTTGAAACGATGAAGGCACACAAGATCCCTGCAATCAGTCAGATCACAAACTGTGTGACTTATGCTCAAGTGACACTTACAAGCAAGGGAAACAGCCAACATGGTTTAAATACCGAGTTTTCTCTATTAGACGCCAGTTCTCTATCAACTTGATCCGGCGTCTTTTTAATGTCATTTCCGGTGTCCCCAGATATTGCTGTAATCCTGCTAAAGACGGCGTAACCCATACGCAGTCAGTAGTCAGTCTTTTTAATGCTATAACAACTCACATCCTCGATTCCCAACTTCTGACGTAACTGGTATATATATGAAACGATCACTATTAACCACCAGCATATCTCAGACTAGAGCATATTTAGAATAGGAAAACTGCTGTCTTTAGGACCATTCATGCATGCCTGGCTTCTGTTTGTGGGATAGAGAGTCGGCATCATTTAGAGGCGTGTGTGTATTGCACATATACTGGACAATAATAGTTAGGGATATATGTAAATTTTGAAATTATAAATAATGATCTATTTATTCATTGACACTCTGATAAAATATCAATCATAAAAATACCAATATCCCTAGCATATTTTGTCCAGTATATAAAACAGTTCCCGAAAAGAGATTACAAATACGACTTCGTCTTTGGTAACTAGACGCTTCTGTAAAACGTTCAAACAAATAGGAATGATAGGACAGAGTAATGGCGATGGTTCCTTCAAGCCAGAACACATACACAGCACGATATGAGGAGTGTTTTCTCTTACATTTATTTATTTTATTTTATTGACAATCAATAAGCTCAGGAAAAAGATGAAAGTATTATTTTAGGATTCCATCTTAAAACAACACTCTACCCGTGAAGATCCGGGTTAGAATTGATCGTCAGCAACCCATGTTTGTCGTAAGAGGTGACTAACAGGATCCGGTGGTCAGTCACGCAGACCTATTGACACATTTTATCGTATCCTAGACATTCCCAGTTACGTAGATCGATGCTCATGCTGTTGATCACTGGATTGTCTGATCCAGACTCGATTATCCACAAACAAACAATAAAACAATAATGTTACAAAACACGAACCAGTTATATATTTTAATTGAAAGAACTTTATACATGGTACATCAAAAAATCGCGTTTAGATCACTAAACAGAACAATATTAACCTCAAAGTTTAGGCCAAAAACGTGGAAAACTCAAGTCGTAATTTATGAGATCTAATTTAATTACGACATTAAGGAAATAAGGTTTATTTATTTATTTTTAAATTATTTATTCAACAACAAACCAAAAAAACAATTAACCTCAGTTCCAGCCTGTGAACGAATCTGGATCAGACAATCCAGAAACTGATATTATGAATGTCTCAAACAGTTAGGAAGAGATGAAATGCTATGACACCCTGATGATCCATATATCTCGTCGTCCCTTACAACAAGCATGTGTTACTGAAATCTCTGAATCCCCCACAGTGGGTACACACCTTTCAGGACATGGTGTAAACTATCTGTAAACAGAAATGGCTGTACCCTAAACAAAATCAACCTAAATGGCGGACGACTCCATATGATGCAACCCAAAACCGAAACCGTATGTCCAGTTATTCCTGTTCAACTGATTGCCAGTGCATCGCGAAGTATTTGTTTGCTCGTTTCTTATAACGCAATCAACATCTAGAATACAACAGTTTGAGTTCCGATCAAGTAAAACGTCACAATGCAGAATGGACCCGTCCTAGGGTACGTTTCTGTATTTAGATTTTGGCTAGCTGGGCCTAGATTTTCGAAACTCTTTTAGAGCTAAGATAGTCGTAAGTGCCATACATTAACATCAACTGTAGTACCCGTGCCAACAACGACCGCTTCAGTACTACCGACTTTCAAAATGGCTGATTGTTTCCGCTGTGCGCCAGTGCACAATTGCAGACACATATATTGATCAGTGTTTATTTATGAACAAACGGGTCATCGTGTTTATTGGTGCCCAGTTATAATGTGTTCATAATATATAAGTAGATCAGATTTGTGGTGAATAATGTCGTAAAATGTAGGTATTTTGTTACTGCGAAGATCTCCAGCGAGTGTTTACGCATACATTATGAGACACAAACTTCAGAATTTGGCTGCTATTGATTGAATATATGAAATTTCCTGATTCTAATAGATCTCTCTGTGACGTGTTACTATTTATATGTACTTTACATGCTTTACAAATACGATTACATTGATTCAAATATGTCAACAAACACAGTAAGGCCATACTTGTAACGCCATTCTTGTCTTCGCGTCACATGTGTTGCTTGTCTTCTATCAGGTCCGCGCGATGCCTATAAATATGACGTAACTGCCATCACGTCACTCCTGTCACGTTCTGCAGACTGCAAAGTGTGTACATCTTCGAAATGAACAGCCCGACCAGAATGTCGCGTTCTCGATCCCGATCTCGATCCCGATCCCGATCCCGATCGAAGTCTCCTGCCAAACTCGGTTTACCTGCGCCTAAAAGGCCCCGATCCATCAGTAAGCGCCCCGGCAAAGCTCAGAAAAGAAAGCGCTCTGCTTCACCAAAGAAGAGTTCCTCTCGCGGCCGATCCTCAAGCAAGCCGAAACCAGCAAAAAGGGCAAAGTCCGCCGCCAAGAAACCCGCCAAGAAGGCGAAGAAACCAGCAAAGAAAGCTGTTAAAAAAGCAGCAAAGAAGCCAGCCAAAAAGTCAGCAAAGAAAGCTGTAAAGAAGCCAGCGAAGAAGTCTCCCAAAAAGGCAGCAAAGAAATCTGCAAAGAAACCCATGAAGAAAGCTGCCAAAGGAAGAGCGAAATCTGCTAAGAAAGTCAAGTAAAGTAATTTACTGTGCCCTTGTCTGGCTTTTTCAACGGCCCTTTTAAGGGCCACCAACATCACTCAAATGAAAACTTTCATGTATTGCCAAAACACATAAAATCATATTGAGTAAATATGAGATATTTAGATAATTTATATATTTTATTACTGAAAATTTCGTGTTTTCTCTTGTTCATTCGGCTATAGCTATAATCACGAAATTTAAATGATTGGGACATCTGCACTTTACCCGAACCCGAACCCTTACCAACCCATAACTATAACCCTAACCCTCGCTAGAGTAAACTTCCGGGGACCATTAAAGTGCAGTCTACCCAAATTATTTTCTTGGCATTTCAAATATTTGAAAAATTTAATTTCGAGTTTCTTTTAAATTATTAGCTTTTTTCGTAGCTGTGATTAATTTTTCAGAAAACTACTAATCGAAATTACGAAAATGCAAAATTTTGAAAGCATAAACGATAGTTGTATTTAACAAAATATGGGTATCATTAATGTTAAAGATTGTAATAGGTAATACTGTCAGCACGCTGACCATCACGTTTTATTACATCTGGAACAATTATTACTTTAAAATTGCATTTGTTTGCATATCTACTGCAGCACAGTACCACTAAATTGATACTGGTTTAATGTTTCTTCTTTGTTTCCCCGACATTGAAGACACGGGCTCATTGGCTACAGTGGATATTTCTGCACAGACCCCAATATCATGCTAAACGTTTGTAATAACATGAATATAATTTCCATTCCAACCCTCAGTAGAGTACATTTGAAACAGTTACCTTGTTCAGGGAATGTAGCAGTAATGTATTAATACTCAACTGTCAAAGTCACGATAAATTCGTTTTATTTCATTTAGAAAAAAATATGGAACATAAGATTTAATAGCGTTTACCTTTGAAACAGTGGGAATGACCTTGCAAGAATTGGGGATTGCCCCAAAATATACCCACATAATGACTGTATGATGGTTTGCTTAACATTCCATTTTGTTTTAATTAAAAACTTACATTTACAATTGTATTTAGAACTACAGTACCCAATACTTCTTTCTTCTGGGAAACGTGATCATGATAGCATGTTTCATATGATTATTCTTTATTGTCACGACGGAAAACGTTTCAGCATATACTGTATTGTAATGCATTGTAATGTAGTGTAGTGTAAATTAGTGTTGCGTAGTTGGAGCAAGAAGCGTACTGCGACCTGATATTTTGAACTTTAACTGGAGCCCAATAATCACTTTCATTTGTGTGTGACCTAACAATCAGAATGTTGTAAAGGAATCGCCTTCTTGAGAGACACACCATTTAACTAAAGTGTTGGACAACTTGTGCCAGTATGGGTTGTAATAAGTAAAAATCGGTAATTTTATATTTATCCTCAATGCATTATTATTCATTAGTCTTCATAATTTATATGATATTATTACTCCAACGATTAACAAAAGAAGTCGTACTTATATATTTTCTCAACAATCTTATCGTGGTTCGATCCTCGATCCCAACACGCTGCACACGGCGAGATTTCACCAGTGTGCTGGGTAGGCGGTAATGGTGGCTAACGCGTCCATGGATACCCCTGACGAGACTTGTAGGTCAAGCACCCTGACTGAAGTAAGTGTAGTCAATGTAGGTCTACATGCCGTTATACAGATGGTACACTCCAGGAAAATGTACAGACGGATAATGTAATACCATGGGCTTTCTCTAATAATAAGGTATGTGAGACCTGTTTGAAATTGTTTTTGTTTACACGCTTGGATAGGGGATAGGGGTCATTGTGAGCGAGATCTCGACCAGACTGGTTATTCTGCTAACAGAGCCAATCAAATTTGTAGTTTTTACCTTCTATTTAATGTAATAATACCAGCGAGCTGCTGTTACTCCCGAAACGTTTCTAGTCGGTGTCAAATATGCCTACCTCTATATAATTTGATACGTTTGATATCAATAAGTCTTATATATATCTAAAACCATGTCAATTTCAGAAACACTGTTTTGGAAACAATATCTTATAATTATTTTTCGTTCGTCTGTTTGATAACGATAAGATCTAAGTAAGACCTTATTTGAATAAGATGCAACCAATATTACAATATCTAAGTAATTTATAAATAAGGTAATAGTCACTTTAAATAACTAGATTCATTTCAGCAAAGTCAGTGTTTGTGTTATGGAATCATTTGTCAACATCTAATAACTCTACATTTTGTTAAATTATCTTCATATCCATTAATTTTATGATAGCACCTTTGTGACTAGACGAATAGATTCATTTACCACATAACACAAGGCAGTACTGGAAGTCTTATATGACTGACTTCCTCACAACGCATTGCCTTATTCTTGCAGTAGTTTAATATAAGGAACAGGTACTCACAATATACGTGACGTGTTATAGCGTGTGCTCTCTTATCAGGCTTTGTCACTCAAAGTAATTTGATCGATCTGTTTTTAAACTCGTTCAATAAGGTATAGTGTATGGATCTATCGATAAGACGGATCGATAATAAAAGTTATGCTGAACTGTGGAGAGTGGATAGCTGATAAGTTTAAAATATATGCTAATTGTTTTGGTAATCTTTAAATCAGTTGGTTCACCTGTACCCGTGAAATTGGCATGTACTACAATAATTTATGCAAGATAATATCAACATTATTACTGTGACTGTCACGGTTTGTCTGTGTCAGGTTCCATAATGACAAAATTGCCACAATTTCAACGAACATGTGCGACGTGTGTACATATATGCATTTCCTTACAAACTGGGGTGGTGGGGTAATCAGAGGTTAGAATGATCGCTCGTCACGCCCAAAACCATGAGGCCCAATTCCCAAAGCATTTTCAATGTGTGAAGCCCATTTCTGGTGTTCCCCGCCGTGATACCACCCAATTCTAACAAACACCAACGTATTATACCCAAATTCATTCACTGATAGGAGGATCGAATGACTGTTATGTCAGTTCTAGCTCACTGTTCTTATTGGAAATATATTTCCTCGAAAGTTGCCGATAATACATAAAGTGAACATTCTTGGTAAAAATACAATTTAGGATTCTTTTAATATTCAGTGTATGAATGTATCCTGTGAATATTTGCAAGTTCCGCTTACTCAAAACTGTTTAACCCCATATATTGTTTAAAACAAAGTTCTTTTATGGCTACAGCAGAAGTGGTACACGTCGTATTTGTGTTGCTTGTCTGGAATTACGAAAGTATTAATTGTGTATTTTCGATTGGTCCGATGCTTTCTGTTAAGGAGACGTCGCTGAATAAAATTCTCCCAAATAAAGCATATACTGATAAGATGATTTACTCGTGTATTTGGAACTGTTCGTTTTGTTGGGCAACTACGGTAAGTAAACATATTTGTGTACAGTAGTGGCCCAGGTATAATCTGCCTTCATGCGTCTTCTAGGCATACCTGCTCGTTAGGTCACGGGTTTACCTGGGTCGTGGGCAGCACGCCACGCTCTGCTGGGAATGTACACAGGTATGTCGAAACAACACGTCCTTGTATGCAGAATATTAGTCAACTGTTTGTCTAAGGGGAGTCCAGGCATAACTAGTCATCATATACAATATGCTAGGGGACCATGTTGTGACTTCATAGACCCGTGTCAAGAACACTTTTAGTGATTACGTTGCAGTAATGGTCTTCTTGCATATAGCTGTCAATATTTCTTCACAAAATGTGAATATATATCAATCTGAACTCGGATATTCAGAGTCAATCCAAGTTATAACATTTGTTAATAGATTTCTTTTCATCTGATCTTCAGTTGAAATCCACTGTAATGTTAATTTCTGCACGTCAGGGTGTATGACAAATCCATGAACTACTGAGTTGTATCTGATCACCTCCATTGTTTAGCTTGTGTGGAAGTACTTATGTTCTGTGTCACCGGGGTACCCCATGTAATCACCAGCAGGTAGGGTCTACTGTCAGCCTGACGGGCCACGCCGCCCCGTGAGATGATAAGGTCGGGTGTGTTAGTTACCTGTTGCGGGTATTTAGTCGCTCACTAGGCACCCGTCTGGTTGTGTTGTTACCCAGTAGGAAGACTGAATCACAATATACGCTGAGAGGTGATTACATCGCTTAACAAACTGTTTCTTGAAGGGCGTTTATTACTTAGGCGGTTCTATGGGTAACAAGCGTTGCTAGTTTGATGTAACGATATTAACTTTCCCACGTTTTTTGTTATCAACATCATCATCATCATCATCATCATCATCATTTTGATTTAATTATAGTCATTGAAATACCCCACACAACATAATAATTATTCACTAAATTCTTAAGCCCCAGAGTTCTTTTTGGTTGATGCATGCCATTGTATCCCAGCTGCTTAGATCTATGCTCTTGATTTCAATCACTGGATGTTTGTAATATGGCTGATAAATTGTTGCGAGCGGCGTTTAACAAGAAACTATAAGCAGAGTCGACTGTACGATTTACTACATAAAGCATTAGCATGTTTTTATCAATCTCAATTTATGAAGGGGCGGTGGGGTAGCCTAGTGGTTAAAGCGTTGGCTCGTCACGCCGAAGACCCGGGTTCGATTCCCCACATGGCCACAATGTGTTAAGCCCATTTCTGGTGTCCCCCGCCGTGATATTGCTGGAATATTGCTAAAAGCGGTGTAAAACTAAACTCAGTCAGTCAGTCAGTCAATTTATGAAAAATGTGAACGTATCCTGCCCCTCCCTCTCGGTGCCTCTCGTCACAAACACATGCACTGAGTATAGTCAACTGTTCACCTGAAAGAAGACACGTGTGGTACAAGTCACAATAGAGAGTTGCATTGGACATAATATTTGTCTCTGACGCTTCGACTTGGACTTGTTGTCTACATGTCTGCCATAAAACTGAGTTTACTATTTACTGAGGTCTTGAACCTGGTTGCCAGGCAAGTTACACTTTTGAGAGAGAGTAGTAAGACGCTTCTCGAAATCTTCATATAAGGGGTTTGCAGGGGCGGATATATACAGCTTTTTGAGAAAAGCACTGTGTACGCACTATTGAGAGAGAGGGTGGGGGTGGGGGTTGCACTTTCATTTCAATGGTCATTTAATAAACTTCCAGGACAATGCGGGGGGGGGGGGGCACCCCTGCACACACACACACACACACACACCCCTCTAGATCCGATTATGGTTTGGTCGATTGTATCTCTAAGTTATTAAATGTAGTCACCAAAGCTGCACCCCCTCAGATTCGCCTATGGTTTGGTCGATTGTATCTCAAAAGTTATTAAATGTAGACACCAAAGCCTCCAAAGGCTGAAGGAGTTATTGCTCAGCATTAAGGAAACTTAAACAATTGAATAGTTGAGGTCTTCCACTTGTCATACAGTCTTGTAGAGAGGTTTTCTTGAAGTTGAATCTTTAAGTATAAATCTAAATAATATGCAAGAGGTTGATGAATCAGTGGAAGGGAACTGGCTGCTTGAATCCCAACATAATCCCAATAGACTGACATTCTCAGTTGTAGTCGTGTCACAGAGCCCTGTCGAATGTGAACAAGTGTATCAGCGATTGCCAGGCTGCCTTCGACATGTTAGTGATTACGCTGTGACTAAACAACCAGTGCTTATCAACAGGAGCCGAGTATAGCGTGAAATCCTATCACTTTCCACATCACTGTATACTACAGGGGGGGCGACACGTTTATATACATATACAAGCCTTGACCAAGTCAGGGAGACACGTAGCACGTATTCAACGAATGTGCAAACGTTGTTTTAAAGTGGATTATACTCTTGAATGTTGTTAAATAAGGCTAGCAAAAGCAATTAAGCAGGTGAGTTGGGTTTGGGCTCAGTTTTGGGTTTGGCTGCTCCGAATTGCAGAATTTCAGCAACGTACTGCAAAGTCATCAATACTAGTCTTGGTAAAACCCAAGAACACTGACATGTACTGGCAAACCAAGGTATATAAATGGACGCATCTGTGGCTAAAGTGGGATCAGCGTGTCCTGGTACACTGATTTGGAACATGTAGTTTGTGGTTGCTATTTCTTGTTTTACAAACGCCTGGAGAATTTGTAAATACTTTTTTTTTATTTGATCAGCTGCATTATGGAATTCTGGATAGAGCAAATTTTGAGTGTCTTCCCCTAAAACCCAGATTGACATGCATTGGCGGACACACAACAAACCCCTTTGAAAATGACTAAAAGCCATATTGAAGCATAACTTATTCGATCAGAAAATATATGAGGAATTATTAAGGAGGCGGGTCCATGTCATTCAAGACAGGTGACAGGGTTCATACAAAACACCGGAAGTACCCAGGAAGCTCAGGAAGTCATAAGCTCACTGCGGGGGGTTAACTCACCCGTGGATACTTAAGTACAGGATTGGTACTGAGACACTTCTATTGTAGACCGTCGTGTGCATTGTCCAAAGATGCGGTAACCTACTCAGACATACGTCATGACACACGTGGTTAAGAACGGTGATTTAGATCTTCTTTATTATGTCAAGTAAATGAATTTTATAATTTGATTGAATATACGATTGTGTCACGCAAGCAGAAACCATATAATACATTTACTGCATGGTCTCTGATACACGCTAATCCTGACACGTGTCTCAATATGGATGTAAAGGTGCAGGAAGCATGTGTGTGTGTTTCTCAGGTAATGAACTCAGGACACATGCTCATTGCACGTTATAGACGAGAAGCCGAAATAGCCGTTAATCTTCCAGGGGATATTACTAACGATCATAATAACTGTGTTTATATCATTTCCTGTGACGCCAGTAAAGGATTAACTTACACTGGCAGATGTCCAACAACACTAGGAAGTCTGACACCCCACGTGGGGGGTACATTGCCCAATATGTAGTTAGTGAGTTTAGATTTGACCTCAATACATTTGGCGTTTACTGTGAAAAGTAAAGACTAGCCGCGGTAGTGGCTTGTGGAGCAGGATAGCTTCTAATGCATTACAACCTACAACCAAGAGTTACGTCCCCTAGATGCGCAAGGAACCGATTACATACCAACTCCGCTTTTTCGCTGGAATATTGCTGCGGGTGGCATAACCAACTAACAGAAAACAATAGTAATCTTCCAGGAGTTAACTGTTCTGGAACTTTCTACAGGAGCTGTAAAGGACGCATGAACCCATTTACATAGATGAGAAATATGTAAACTCACTTTAGGGGTCCCCGATCTTAAAGACTTCCACATTACTAATTACGTCAATGATGTCACAGCGTCTAAATACTGACCATTTATCTGTCATAATAATCTGTTTGGTTATTGTACCGTTATAGCACTCTGAATGTGATTGTTCTGTATATGTTGACCTATGTTTAGATTGTAATAATTGTCTATTTCCATGTTGAAACTATGATGTATTGTTGAAACAAGAAATCTGTCCATTAACGAATTTATCGTGAGACCAACAGTCAATACATCCATGTTATACCAAAATTAACTAGGTTTATAAATCAATTTTAATTTTTGCAAAGACATTACAATGGCAGTATAAATAAATGGAAATATGATATATAAGCAGTGATTATAGCCACAAAGATCATTATGGTAATATTTACTTAGCAGCAGTGGCCATGCGTCAAAACAGGCCCTGGCTGGTAATGCAGGGTTAAAATCACGATCTTTGTAGAGTCATTGTCTTAATGTGATGTGAGTGAGCTGGGTTTTACGCAGCTTTTAGCAATATTCCAGCAACATCACGGCATGGGAACACCAGAAATGGGCTTCACATATCGTACCCATGTGGGGAATCGAACCCGGCCTTCGGCGTGACGAGCAAACGCTTTAACCACTGAGCTACCACACTGCCCCCTAATGTAATGTGAGAGATGATATGCATTTGCTTGCTCCCTTATATAGTCTGAATATTTATTTAAGGTTCCGTTCAATGCTGGATTAATTCAGCTGTTCTAGAAGCTTACAGATCACCCTTGACTCCCTGTCTAAATATAGTAACTAGCACACTATTGTACAATGAATAACACTGCCACATAACATTATTTCGTTTCAGATTTCAAGATGGCGTCTGGCGGTTTGATAACACAGAGAATGGATAACACGCTTTCTGTCCAGGTAACTGAGTCATTTATCCTCCATGCAACACTATTTAAGTTGTATCATGGCGCTCCAGTCCATTCTGGGAGGACACCCACGCCTCTCAAAATATCACACACATACACGTTAGTGCAAACAGGCCGAAATGTGAGTGAGTGAGTTTAGTTTTACGACGCACTCAGCAATTTTCCAGCTATATGGCGGCGGTCTGTAAATAATTGAGTCTGGACCAGACAATCCAGTGATCAACAGCATGAGCATCGATCTATTCGCATTTGGGATACAATGACATGTGTCAACCAAGTCAGCGAGCCTGACCACCAAATTCCGTTAGTCGCCTCTTACGACAAGCATGGGTTACTGAAGATCAATTATTCTAACCCGGATCTTCACGGGTACAGACCCAAGGATCATAACTGGGACAAACATAGGAACCGTAACATCCTGCGTTCGTGTCCTGAAAACTTAATGGCGGTGATTGAGGAATGGTCCTCCTCAGGGACCACACATACATGTCACGACGTAAAGGAGATTATACCTTGCCTTGTGTTTAAGAGGCTGGAGTCAGATTGGGAAATCGGGCATTGAAAGAGTGGCTGACTCAGCAGGATATCTCATGGTCGTGTCGTTGTCAGCCTTTTGCATTAATTTACTTCAGCTGAAATAAAAATAGCCCGTTTCTTGTCTAGATACTGTGGGGACGGTTGGGGTAACCTGGTGGTTAACGCGTTCGCTCGTCACGCTGAAGACCCGGGTTCGATTCCCCACACGGGTAATCGTGATATTGCTGGAATATTGCTAAAGCGACTAACAAACACACTCGCTCACTACTCAGATACTGTGGAGTAAACCATTTCCTCAAATGAAATCCATGATCGTAGTTCCAGCTTTTCACAAATATTTTTTTTTAAAAACAGGATGTTTTGTCAAATTTGAAAGAAGTGTTTGGTGATCCTAATGTTACTGTCTTCACCAGCGGAGGAATACCTGATCACGTGTTCACGATTCTGGGTTAGAAATGGACCAATGCTCCCAATGCCTGTCGGAGAGAACAATTTTATTATACATTGGTTGGTCAGGCTAGGCGACTTGGTTGAGCCAAGTAGAATGTTATTCATATTGTCAATCACTGGATTACCCGGTCCATTCTTATTGGCTGCCTTCCTATAGCTTGAATATTGCTGTGTCTTGCATTAAACAACAAACAAAATTGATAAAATGAGTACCGGTGTTTGACTTAGATATATCAACAGATGAATTCTGTTTTCTTTTTCGCTTTCAGGAGCACCTAAAGGTTCATGGTACCGGGATCACCCCTCGACCAGAATCAAGAGCAGGTGATAATGGAAGTGCAAGTAGTGTTGACGTCACTTCCGCTTCCTCGTCAAGGCCTTCGTCTGCTTCCCTGGAAATGGCGCCAGGTGAGGCGTTCAGCGTGTTGCAGAGTGTTATTACCATGAACAAGGCACTTGAAGGACAAATCGATGCCTTAAGGCTAAGGTTGGATGTTGAGGCCAAGCACCATGCCTCCGAAAACGAAAGAATAGTTAAAGAAAAGACTCGAGAAGTTGAACAGAAGGAGGAGGAAATAGGTGAATTAAAAGACTCATTGGTCAACAGAGATGACAGGATAAACGTGTTGGTCAAATGCACTGGTGAGAAAGATAGGATAATAAAGGAAAAATCACTTGAATTGAATGACCTCAAGAAACTTGTGAAACAAACTGAGGAGTATGCTGGGAAGCTGTTCAAACAGGTCAGTAGGCTGCGTGACGACAAACGACACCTAGAATCAGACACTTTGTATAAAGAACAAAATAACGAGATACAGACGTTACGCGAGGAGCTGAAAGAGCTGAAGAACAAGTGTGCCATAATGGAGAAAGAACTAGAACGGGCCAAAACCATCATCACTCAGCAGAATATGAAACTCGCACAGTTTGAAATGGAAAGGAACGAGATGGCGAGGAACTTCAAGGAGGAGCTGGACAAGGCGTCAAGGGCCATGAGACAGGAGGTAGAGAGGATGAGGGAGGTCATGAATCAAAACTATGAGGAGATGAGGAACTTACGGGAGCAGAACAGAGAAATGCATAGTGACGTGAAGGATATCAAGGACCTCATCATGAAGGGGAAGACGCCGAGGGAGGACGTGGAGGAGGAAGCTGCTCCATCTAAGCCAACCAGCAACATCAACATGAGTACCTATATCTTAGCTCCTAAATCTAAGAGTCCCAATCCTCCAAGAAGAACTCTGGATCATCTTAATCAAAACATTTCCAGACCACAGGGAGGCCCTAGTCCGTTAATCCGGTCCAACAGTAGAGCCGCTGTGTCCTCCAGAACATCCCCCATCCGGGCCTCACAGAGTGGAGTGGGCAGGTCCTCCAGGTCGGTAACCAGCAGCAGTGCTAGTCAAGCTGAACTTCCGCCTATACGTTACGGTGTAAAGGAGACCACGAGATGGCAATCTGCGGCCATTCCAGAAGGAAAGACTAACCAAAGATTTGGGGCAAAATCAGCTAAGAGGGGTTCTGTGGTGACAAAGAAATGATCTCAGTAGAAAGAAGTTTAGAATAAGGCTGTGTTGCTGGCTATGAAAATGTGTTGTTGGGAAAGTTGTGTGATACGCTTTACACACTGAATGCCAGACATATATGGTGCAGAAAGTCGGATCCAAATATATATACCTGATCACAATGTTACCTGCATGGGTAAGATGTGTCACGAATCATGAATGTGTGTTTCATTTCATCGGATAATGTGTCACAAGACCGGTGCCCAACGTCAACATTCTTGACTGAAACGTTTGAGTACGTCAGCTACATCTTGTTATCTGGGGATTTTGAATGTTGATGGTTAAGCAACATTTTGGAAGGCGTTGTATTAATATTAATGAAAGAAGTTGCTCTCGGGAGTTCTTGAAAGGCATTAGGATCTATCCCAGTGCGGTACATTCGTCAGCGAGGTATTGTTCAAGACATCACCTTCATAGGTAAACTTAAGACAATAATATTTGGTCTACAGATGGATAATGCGTGCCTTAGTGACCTGTTTTATTTCAAGTGACACTGTCGGGTTGGCCACTTGCTGATGTGTTGAAAGTTTTACCATTACCCCGCTGTTCGGGATACTAATGACATCAGGTCTGCACTTGCCGTGGGAGCGTAGACTTCGTCTTCTGTGATAATATGTAGCATACCACGAGCCTACAAAGAAATAACCCCTTGCCTTCCTGATTTTGTTTATTCCGGGTGTCAAGTGCTGTTGCTGTGGTGACCATAGATGAAATGTGTGAAAGCTGGGTACTTAACTGCTTGTGTTATGTTAGCATTGTACACGGACACACTGGAACCCCGCTAGACGGGAACCTGTTAATCCGAAAACTCCGTTTCCCGGACAAATAGTTGAGAAACGTCCACATACCTGGATTATCATTTACATATGCGTGTACATCGTTAGATCTATTAGTAATGATTGAACTGACAACTACAAAAGACAAAAGACGACTGCACGTGTTCATGCAGTTTTCGACAGCATGTGACTGCTATTTGACAATTTCGTCTTTGCCAAGACGGCAACGACCACACATAATCGGAGACGTGATCATGATCAGTTGTAAACACATCATCTGCTGTACCCATTGTACATTGTATAGGGTTTCACGTGTTGTGTTATTGAAACTTGAAAGGAAACTCGTGTATATAATGAAGGGATTTACACCCAGCTTCTCAAAGTATGTGACAAAGCGGGTTGGAGAACGGTGCCAACAGTAACACACGGATCTCACCACTATACGTTCTCTCACTCCGCGTATTCTGGTAGACATCTCGTGTTCTATGTGTGGAGGCATTACGATGGTCTGTGATATATATTCATGTGATAAAAATAATTATCTTCTATGCACAACTATTTAAACAATCTTTGCTACTTCGTCTAGACGTTGCATAATTACCGTTTCTGGCAAATTAATGTGCTGGTATTGGAGTATATCCTGATGTCCCGCCTACTCTGCCTATATTTTATGCAATGTGTGATGACTCATTGCTGTGACATCCGCACATGCTAGAGCCTGATAGACGGACGCATGTGTGTTCAGGTCACCAGTCACATGACCTTCGATGATACAGAGACAGCGATAACAAACTGCTTCATGATCTGCACTAAACAATCGAAAGGAATGTTGGAACATAGCAGCTGGGTTTTATACTCCTCAGGGAGCTGAGAATGAAAACCGAGTGCACACTGATTCATTGTGGATTTGGAGCGTTTTAAATATTTAAATATTTTAAACATTATTGCTATTCATTTTGAAAGTTATCAATTTAATATTAAATCTGAGGAATTAAAATGGAATACATGGAAAGTGTACATAACCTCAGTTGAACCTTCACCGATCGTTTATTAGTTTACTGTACTAACCAATAGAAGTTAAAGAAAAGGAATACCATATTTCTTTATTATGAGTGTAACTGATCTACATGGCCATTATGATGGGTGTTCTTAACTTCCTTTGAGTTGTATGTTCTTGTATCATTTTGTCTACCAGTGTCAGTGGCATCTAGACATGTATTAAAAGAGATCAATGCGGCATGTTTGGATATACTGCACATCATTAGATAGGAATTGAGTTCATGGATGGACTGAATGATAAGACTCTTTGTCACACACAAAGTAGTAATCGACATTTTCCTGAACTTGGCATTTCGTGTCAACAATGCTTGCATGTCAATTAATTGGCACAGAAAATCTGATCTCGATCTCCTTATGTAAAGTTGAGCAGTATACCCCCACACACACCCCTCCCCCCCCCCGTGGAAATGTGTTATATATGTGTTATTATAGTGCTTAACGTAATTCTAGGTGCAGATGTCCTTTGTTAACATGTTTGTGTCAATGTTGTTTCGATTCGTCTCACGCTCTGGTGAGGAAAAAGATTAGTGTTGTTTATCAATAATCACCGGTTCCGAATCGTGACCATCAATACATGGACTTTTTTTAGTCTGTGGCCTGTCAGATAATACCGGTGCTCGTTGCAGTCACATATTTGCTATAATCATCAAACAAGTTTCCATTTATATGTATAAATATAAAATCAAAAGGAACGACATGAGGACGCTTTGTTTTGAATTCTGGTACATCATCTGAGGAACAGAGTTTCTGTATGTATGCATTAACTTAATTATTCTTGGTCTTATTCAAAATGCATGCACGTTAATTTATTTCTTGTGCGAAGGAAGACATGTCCATCATATGAGTTATGCAAGCTGAAAGCATGCCAGTTTGGTTTGTCTTACACAATTATTACCTGTCTTATCAAGACGAATGTATGTTAATTTGTTTCATTTTACGCAAGAAGCATGCAAATTGTTACATTTGTTTTATGCAAAATACATCTCTTCGTCTTATATCAGCAGCTTGTTACGCAGACATATTCAAGCTATATCAGGGCGGCCTGAATATTATCTTGGCCATATTAACCGGAGGTAGTTAGCCTGATCAATGACGCCGAATTTTGTCGAGTCACGATCATACACACATTCTGAAACTACCATGTCATATATACAGATAGCCCACTGCCAGGAATACCCCGTTTTAGTTGGCTCTACCAAGCATGAGGGACATGTATCAAACTCCTTCACCGTCTAGAGTGGCGACTAATGGGATCGCGTGGGATCTCGCTGACTTAGGCGTTGCATGTCATCGCCCCAGTTGCGTAGATCGATGCTCATGTCAATGACTGGATTGTTTGGTCCAGACTTGGTTATTTACCGACCGCCATCATATAGATGGAAATATGCGGCTTCAACAACAAACAAACTGCCCCACCGATTGAGTCTCTTGGTTAGACATGCAAGGTTTCTGGAGAACATTTTCTAACCTAAGTTCAAGACACAGGGGGCGGTAGGGTAGTCGAAGACCCGGGTTCGAATCCCCACATGGGTACAATGAGTGAAGCCCATTTCTGGTGTCCCCCGCCCTGATATTGCTGGAATATTGCTAAAAGCGGCGTCAGTCAGTCAAGACAGATTAGGCATTATTTGGTAAGAGGAATTGACAAAAGACATCAAAACGGGTAACAAACCATCCCGTTATCTGAGACAATATATAAACCCATATCACAACCAAAGGCTTTGGCATTTTACTAAAAATTTATTCATGTATACCTACATAAATACATACATACATAGAAACTGTAACAAAATGACTGAAATGAACACATGCTGATAAACCGGGTCTGAATAGATGAGGAAACACAACCTAAAAACAGGAGGTCTCATACTTAATGTATGGAGGAATAATAAAACCTCAGTTCTGGAGACAACATGACCACTATCTTACACCTACCAGGGCTCAAAACAATAACACCTTAGTTTTGGTGGCAACGTGGTCCCTATGTTACAACTACCACGGCTCATAATAATAAAGCCTCAGCTTTGGTGACAACATGACCACTATCTTACACCTAACAGGGTTCATTAGAATCCAAGCAGAGTGGGCAGATGAGGGGCTTTTTCCTATGGGGAGAGATTAAGCTGGTCTTGGCAATTTTCAAGAAATATTACAGCAGGAAGACACAACAAGTGGGCTACACACACTGTACCCTTGAAAGAAACTGAACCAGGTTCCTTCTGTGTCTTGCCAATGCTGTAAAGACCAAAACCCAGAAGGAACTGGTTAAACTCAGAGACCATTCACCCATCCTACATGATTGCAGAGAAGGAGTGAAAGAGTGAGTAGTTTTATGACGCTTTTAGCAGTATTCCAGCAATATCACAGTGGGGGACACCAGAAATAGGCTTCACACATTGTACCCAGGGGCGGATACAGCTTTTTGAGAAAGGGGGGATGCACACTATTGAGAAAAGGGAGGGTGCACACTTCATTTTCACCCGAGTTTCAATGGTCATTTAATAAACTTTCAGGACAAAAGGGGGGGTGCGCACCCATGCACCCCCTCTGATCCACATATGGTACCCATGTGATGAATCGAACCCAGATCTTCGGCTTGACGAGTGAACACTTTAACCATTGAGCTACCCCAACGCCCCTTGCGGAGAAGGAAAAGTGATCGAATGGTACACTATCATCAGTTAGATGCCTCACTTCCATGCTATATATGAGTCTCCTCAACTGATCATACTGTGTTCTCAGTGACCATAGTATCTTCAGAACAGATTACTCACACAAAATGGGCACTGGTAGCTTTCAATTTAACACAGGTTTCTGTCAAATAAACTTTGAAAATATCCAAATTACCATTACCCTGTGCAACAAGATATTACTGTAGCAACATTCACCTACAACAACCTCATACCAGCATACCAGGCAGAAAACAATAACATGACAACCACAGGATCCTGGCATGCCTAAGGGAAGCAAGATAATGACAGAAGTTGATCCAAGACTGGACAAAGTCACGCATAGAACCTTCTGTTTTGATCTTATTTTTGTTACATTTATCTCTGAGTGAGTATTTTCTTAAGACATTTTAGCAATAATCCAGCAATATCTCAGCTGGTGACATAAAAAATGGTCTTCACATATTGGACCCATGAGATGAATCAAACCTGAGCCTTTGGTTGAAGAATGAGTGAATGCCGTAAGCATTTGGCCACCCTACTACCCCTACCTCCGATAATTCTGTCAGACTGAGCGAATATCATATTAAGCATGATAAAGTTGATCCTCTGCCAAAATGTACATGTGTAATTTATCTATGGATGAAATATGAGTCCAGCTGATGGTGAACACGGGTGCACGGACATCTCGATCTGCCTACTGGTTAAGCGATCCCATATGGCATAAGCCACAAATACATTGAATTGTCACCATCATCCCATGTCTTCCAGGAATATTTTTCATAGTACCTCCATGACCTTGTACCCCTGATTCCAATTTCAATATACAGTACAGCCATGTTACCATAGTTACTATGTTGTACACACTCTAAGATTCTCGAAACCAGCCCTTTGAATAATTACTACTTGGATAATCTCCATATACATACGGATACAGTACCTTGTGCTTATAGTTTGTTATCAAAGTTAATTCCATTCAAGCCAACGTTTATCACTTTATGAATACACAATGCTTGTTAGAAAGTGGTCAAATGTAACAAATTGTTATACTTGGGATTACACTTTCTCTCAGTAAATCTATTCCTGGACAGGAATCAAACCAAAAAGGTTAGAATTTGTACTTTACTGAGAATGTGTAATCCCAAACATAACATTTATAAATGAACCGGAAGCAAAGGTTTACTAGGGGTAGGCACAATGAGTGAAACTGGTTAACAGCTCAGTAAACTAACAAAAAAAACAACAATTAGTTTTCTTTTTCATAAAAGGTAGTTCTTCCAGGTTCTGACTACCAAGGGGGCACGTTTCACAGTGTATATGGATGTGCTAGTGAAAATAGATCTCCCTACCTACTACTCAAAAGGTTGAAACCAGGACCTGGTACCTTGAAACTGACATTTTCCCACTGGAACATTAATTGCTTGTTCATCAGAGCAGAGTGTCCATTATTTGAAATATAGACAAAAGGTTTTCTTATGTCTGGCACATCCACTTCAGCAGGACACTCAATATCTCATACACATGAACAAATATACATGCCAAGCTCAAGACATACATCAGTGTAGGCAGCCCTAGAAGAATAACAATTTTTAAAGAAATTAAAAAGATAACAAAAAGTATATACGGTCAACTCGAAATCATTATGAGATCTAAGAAACTTCTCCAAGGTAACAACAGGTAGTTTTCTTCTAAACAGACAGGAGTTATAAAGAGATTGCCTGCAAAGACTACAAATGAATTTAATCCAAACCTAATCATACAGTTTCTTCTAACAAAATGCTGAATGACAAAATTTGCTTTGAGTATGAATACCTCGAAGTAATAGTTCTTAGTTACTATGACTATGAGCAGGGCTCCAGATAATTTTTCAACATCAGGAGTACGTACTCCTTATTTTTTTAAATATAGGAGTACTGGAAAACCTTTTAGAGTACTGAATTGAATTTAATGGAGTATGTGATCTTGTGTTTCATTTCATATATGCACCACAACATTGCTACTCTTGTGTAAACAGGTAAAAAACAATAAAACAATACTTTTTTCAGATAAATACGTCTGTAAATGATTCTAAGACCATACACCACTGCTGTGGTGCGTATCTGCTACTGTTTCTAAATTATTTCCTACCGTATCGTGCATATTTTTATCCGTACATACGCCGATACGGCCCTTATCTGGAGCCCTGTAAGAGGGAATTCATGTGTAACAAATACATTGAAGCATCACCGCTTTTCATCAGATGGTACCAATATACCTAACCATGTATCAATTTCAAACAGTAATATTTACAAAGTTTTGTAATAGCATTCCCTGACTACTCAGCTAGTGTTACTTAAACACCTTAAATGAAACACAATGCTGAACTGGAACAAGCCTAGAGTAACAACCAACAGGCAGCCAGAACATTTCATGTTAAAAAACACACAAAGTATACACTTCCAAATACATAAAAGATTAAATTTCATGTAACTCTAGTTAATCTGTCAAAGCAGAGCATTCCAAGGTCATTGAGTAGCTCATATTGACACCTACAGCATCATCAGGGCTCCAGATAATTTGTCAACATCAGGAGTACTGGAAAACCTTAAGTGTACATTTAGAGTACTGAATGGAAATTAATGGAGTATCAGTAATCTTGAGTTTCATTTCATATCTGCACCACAACATTGCTACTCTTGTGTAAACAGGTCAACAAACAATAAGACAATACTTTTTCAGATAAATACGTCTGTAAATGATTCTAAGATTGTACACCATTGCTGTGGTGCGTATCTGGTACGTTTTCTAAATTATTTCCTACTGCATCGTGCATATTTGTTATCCGTACATACGCCGATACGGCCCTTATCTGGAGCCCTGATCATCTATTGATAGCCAGATCGGACTTCTCTGGTAACTAAACATGAAGGGGTAGGTGAACACATGGCCTATGCTGATGAAAAACAAGCACTTGCTTTGCTTTTGATTATATCTCTATTGCCCGTATATCATGTAATCATACAACACACATATAGCACTTACAGGTCAATAAACTCTGGCCATCACCAACAAGGTGTCGAAGTGATTCTAAAACACTGAGACTACCCTGTGGCAACACTGGTCTTTACTGTTAATTATTATTTTATGTTCATATGTACAATTAAGGCCAAATAAAAAAATTGTTGTGGTTTCGATTACACCTCTTAAAAGTATAGGGTTAGGTAGGTAGGATTTCTTTTTCACATTTTGTTTTAGAAGCAGAGTACAAACTAATAACACATTTATCAATGTGTAATTGTTTTTTCAATCAAGCTTTTGGCCATAATGTCGATTTTCTCTATCAGAATGATAGATGTCTGCCGGTGACGGGAAAAGACAATGGTATCTGAACCCTTACTTTATTCATATTGCTTATATAAAATAGGGTTGGCACCAGAATTCAAGGGTCGGTCGGGTAATGGGAACCACAACATCTTTTTATAGGCCTAACACAAATCATGGTGAATGATGATAACACAAAAACAATTTCAGGACATCCAGTATTCCAGACTAGAACATGATCCATATCTTGTCAAATGCCATAAACTAATTTCATAATACCATAATTACTGTATTCAGCACCCCCACTGTCCATGAAAAAAGAAGAAGAAAAAGACCCCCCCCCCCCCATGAATATCTCATGCTTGGTCCCTAAGTCCACCAGTGTATGGAGGATAACAGAGTAATACTTCTGTTCTGGTTTGGAATGACTGAAAAATGCAAATAGCACATCCCATAATTGGCCACATAAGCACACCACCATCATTCCCTGTTAAACTAGATGAAGAATGAAGCCCAAATTTCATGGATTATGGAAACAGAGTGCACACATATATTTTTATAAAGAGATTACCTCCAGTTTACCCAATCAGATCAACCAATATTATCAGTAAACATATTCAGTGATATATCTAGGATTCCAACCCTTATTTTGTATTTTCTAAGCACAAATTAAGCATTAATGCCTCTTCTTTACTGGTCCTGTTTATTGTGAAGTACAAGTCAGCTCTAAAAAGCCATAACACTAACTTTAACAATCCAATTTCGGAATCTTTTACTGACATTTGTTGCAAACCTAGGGCTGATGTTTAGCTCATTAACAGGTTTAGATAAATCCTTGATATTGGTAGTAAAGTTTGTCATAAGTCTCCACTCATGACAACTAAGTACGTACAGAGTATATTTACTTTGTTCCTTTGGCTTTGTAAGTCAGAAAATGACAGCATGATTATATGACAAAGTCCATCCCCTGTGTAGAAGGCAGAGGAACCAAAACAAGAATCACAGAAAAAATGTCAGTCACACGGAGTTGCCATCACACAGACCATTGGTATAAATTACACAAGTCAACAAAATAGAATCTCTTCACAACCACGCCATTTGGTACTTCATGTTTTCATGTAGGAATGTCACCAGGTAAATCTGCATTGGTGTGGGACTGGTTCAAGGGGAGGTCACTCCGTCTGCGATGAGTCTGGAGTGCAAACCAACCACTGCCACCAAGAGCTAGCGCACAAATAAAGCCAAGAGCCTGAAAACAGAAGGGAAATATTTGCATTCATGTGCAAATTATCAAAAGAATATTCATTGACTTAGAAAGAGAAATCAAAACAAAAAAAATCAGATATCATACAAACATCATTTTACATCACTGTGCAGGGAGCTTGTACAGAATTAACAGAAACTGTGTTATTTTAAGAAAAGGGGCCAAGTTTTGTTTTTTCTGTTGTTTAATGCTGCACTCAGCAATATTCCAGTTATATGACAGAGGTCTGTAAATAATAGAGTCTGGAAGAGACAATCCAGTGATTGACATAATGAATGAGCATTGATCATCTATTACAATATGCATAGGTTACTGAAGACCAATTCTAACCCAGATCTTCATGGATATCAATGGCAGTAAAATGATGCTGACAGGTGGCTTACTTTTTCTCTTAGTGAGAAAAGGGGCGTGGGATAGCCTGGTGGACCCCTACATGGGTACAATGTGTGAAGCCCATTTATTATTTCTCCGTTTCAAACTCCTGCACACATGACCTAACTGCTGACTACAGCTACCAGGTTCGTCAGACTCATAGATCATAGGATAATCAGAGTTCAAGTACTTCTTGTTCTGTTGAATCTCCAAAGTCCTGATCAAATAGTCTGTATAAAAGTGGTGTCACATGACATCACATCACTTGATAATTTGAGTCCACAAATATTAGTCTGTGATCACTGCAGAAACTGTGTGCAACCTACATGAACTAGTTTGGGAAATCTGACAAACTGTTGGAAAGAAATAGATGAGATATGCTTACCAATATTTAGGCATACTGTTTTATTGTCAAAAATACTTTGGCTGTTAAAATTATAATAACAAATTGGATGTAGTGTAGATATCATGATTCTTACCAAAATTCTTCTCCAAAATGGTGTCGGAACTAACTAATATCAATGCCCATTTCTTGTGTGAAAACAAAAGTACTCAAATGTTTTGGAATTTGCCAATCTGTGCTTGAAAACTTATGTTACTTGTGTGAATCCACCGTAACGATTAAAAGTATGGAAAGAACATATCAAGGTTTACACTTTCAGGGACATGATCAACACCCCAAAGTTGCCTCAGACAACCAGACCCTGATCAATTCACCTGGCCCAGGATAAAATTCACTACACAAGAGCTACTGGCTACAATTAAGTACTAAGAGTATTGGATGACCCACTGACCACAGCTCCCTCAAGGCTGGAGAAGGTGAGGTCAGCCTCCTTGACAGCAGCTGACTCCCCTAATCGGGTGATGGACACACACAGGACTATTGCTGCGATGAAGAGGAGGACGCTCAGCACAGCATTCAGAATCATATCCTGGAAACAGCAAACTTTATGTTTCACAATCAACACCATCTACACGATATATGATAATTGATACAGGATACATAACATACATGATAATACAAACTCTCATGGGAAATTTGAGATGTAATGTAAAATCAGCATGTTCACTGCCATCTAATATGCATAATATGATTGATCTTTTTAAATATGTGTTATTAATATGTTACTCACAACAAGGGATGACAAGTAAACTGGTTTGATGAGAACGATGAGGCAGAGGACAGCAACTGCGAGAAATGTCAGTGTTGACATGCCAACAAAGTACTGTAGGTTGTGGAGAACATTGAAGTCACTTCGGTTGAGATCATTGTAGGAGAATCCCTCGCTCCGCCATCCAGTCACCAAACACACGGCTACTACACTCAAAAGCTGGAAGGCAGAGTGTCCAAACAATATATTATATAAAACATATGCTGTCATCTACACAGTTTACATATAGTAAAGGTGATATGTAATTTAACCATTGATTAGGCTCATAAATAGACCTGTACCGTTATCGACCCCTTATTCAATTGTTTTCCTTTAACAATTTAAAGTGTCTCAGAAATCAAGAAAATTTTAAAAACCTTGTAAAAGAAATAATTTACTTTTTCGTTCCATTTATCACGTTTTCTCTCAGATCCTTTATCATAAACCTCGAGTTTCTCTTTCGAGTTACATGCATGATATGGTATAGTGTCAATGTTACGCTGGAGTGACGTTGACACATGGTTAATCAGACATGTTTCGGCGTCTTTTATGCACACAACAGATGTGTTCAGAGTATGCAAATGTTTGCAAACATGATACAGCGTAACGTTTACTTACAACTTCGATGAGACGAAGTAAATTTGGTGGCAGCACAAAATTACGAATTCGGAAACCTGCCATTATTCTGAGATATCAAGGCGGGTGAATGTTTCGTATATTCATAAACATGTTGATGATCAACATTATCTTTATAAAAATTATTTATAATTGATATTTTGAGAATGATGATAAATGTATAATTCGCTACCAACGGAATGAAACATGTAAATATATTGAATACGCAAATAACATTATAAAACGATTCTTAAACAAAATAGGTATTCGTAAAAAAGCGAAATATTCAGTATAAAATAAACTTAAGTTTCAGTTCTTATCAGGATAGAAATGCAGTGTCTAGAGTTTAATAAATGTTTAATAAAATTCTTGAATATAAAGCGAACCACAAAATGGTTTATCGTCTATTGCAATAAAAAGAAACGAATTAAATTCCGTATTCGTATTCCGTAGGTGCTTTTGAGAAAACAGGGCAGGTTGTTGCTAGCATTCCATAAACAATTCGAAATGTTCATTGCTTGTCACTGATCTTTCTGAACTTGTAGAAAGACATCGACTTGAAGATGCAACTGAAACATATGAAAACATTACTGGCTCCCCAGGTAATACTTTGACATTTTATAACTAGTTGTTACTTTGGGGGGATATAGATATAATTCATATGTATCAACTGTTTGATGATACTGTCAACAAGATTGAAAAAATAACATGTCATGATGTGGTTTAAAATGGAAGTCATTTGTTGATTTGTTCACAATTCACAGCTTTGATAAGAAGGCACTTTAACTGAAAAGAGCACAACGTGTAATTATGATTTATTTATTGAGCAAATTGTAGCCTGTGTCTGATTTGTCTTGTAAGCACAATGTGTGATCTGATTTAGAAAGTTTACGTTACATTTCATCTACTAGATATTAATTACATTCTCACGTTTCCTCTTTAGAAAATGAATGACAGTGTTTGATAGTGATTGCATTTGGGTATTTATTGGAAATTTATTCAGAAATGTTAAGACATACTATTGTATAACTCAATTATAAGTAAACATGGCACTTTAACATGTTTAAACACATTATAGGCCTCTTACTCAGCTATGATATTACATTTTTAAAAGGATGGGGCAGCAAAGATCTGTGCAATTGCATGGTCACTGAACAATAACAAGATGGCAGTGTGCACATCCGATCGGGTCATCTTGCTGTATGATGAACAGGGGGAGAAGAGAGACAAATTCTCCCTGAAACCTGCAGATGCCAAGGTAGACTTGATGTTTAAGTTATTAAGACATAATTTGTGTTATCATGAATAGACGTATGTTTTTGACTGATCATCAGAGAAAGTTAATTTTTCAGAGCACCTTTCGAATTCAGCGCCACAATTTCTTGTGAAGACGATCTCTGTCATAGCTCACATATCACTAAGACAAGCTACCATTTGTGTGGGTATTCGTCAGACGCAAACCCACAACCTTTGATTTGTTAGTCATGGCAGACTATATTTACCAAACATATTTTTAAAATTCCCTATGTTGCTGGGCTTAGGCAATGACAATGCATGTACTGATGTATAGATGACAGATTACTGAGGGAGTCTGACATCACTGAGTGTTGTTTCGCTAATGTCTTTTCCAATAAATGTTTGTAATGTTTGCGGAGCTGAATTCTAGGGGTAGGCCAACTTTTCATGTAGATCAGTAGATCAAAATTATCAGATTAATGTTGTGTATTATTAATTCAATTATTTTATCATCCACACTCCATTCCGTCATTGAGACTTGTAGTAAAATCTTCATGTATCTAGTCTTAATGATAATAAGTATAGCAAGCAGTAGTTGGTGTCACTTAAAACTCTGGTCTTAAAAAGTCTTGGTACATATGAACATAAGGTACTTCGTCTGTTTATTTTAGTATGGGAAGAAAAGCTACACTGTGAAAGGCCTAGCATTTTCCCCTGATTCAACAAAGCTTGCAGTTGGACAAACTGATAACATCATCTATGTCTACAAGATTGGTGACACTTGGTGAGTTGTGTGATGTTGTATCAGTTCATTAGTTGCATATAGTTGACATGTCCTACTTCATCATAGTGTTCATTTGATTGATATGACAAAGTAAACATCTGTAAAAACTATCACTTGTCTTTGTTTTGTCATTATGAAATGCATTTACCATGCTTGTTTATCTTTGTAAACACATTCATTGACAAAATCCAAAGTGTTGCTGTCTAACTTAATACACAGATGTTTCACAGCTATTACTCCCATTGTTATGCCTGTACCATGGTTATATAAGTGGCAGTAATACACTGAACAATGATATCACTTGAATCAAAGAAGTATTAACTAATATTTAGTGCTGGAACTAATACTATTATATTTGTTTAATCCCACATGAGGGGCGGTGGGGGGTAGCCTAGCGGTTAAAGCGTTTGCTCGTCATGTCGACCTGGGTTTGATTCCCCACATGGGCACAATGTGTGAAGCCCATTTCTGGTGTCCCCCGCCATGATATTGCTGGAATATTGCTAAAAGCAGCGTAAAACTAAACTCACTCACTCATTCACTCCTCCCACATTAACATAATGAAGCATAATTCAATTGGAATAGCATTCAAAATGGCAATAAACCAAATTCACTCGTATACTGGGGTCCAGGCATCAATTCAAAGTGCAGAGTTGCGCCCCTTAGGGTGTGTCAAGAGCATTTGATTTGATACATGTATGTACACCAGATTAGCCATATTAAAGTATAATTCTTGATGAATCAGCACCATACTTCACTTTCTGGCTTTTACCTGATACACCATGATAAAACTGGAATGTTGTTAACCAGTTCACTCACTTTTCAATTGTGCCTAATATTTTGATGCAACTCTCCACCCTAATCTCAGATTGATGTGTGGTATGGCACATAGGAACTGCTAAATACCAAATTTTGGTTATTTCAGAAGTGTTAAACATAATGTTATCCTTTCTTGATGAAAATTAAAATGATATTGTATGATTTTTGATTGATTTGTGAACATGGCACAGTAAAATATATCTGCAGTGATGTGCAAGTTATGCCTGTTACTCCTGTAAGTAAACACTTTAGTGTAAGAAAACAAACAGAATGTACACAGGTTGCATGACTTCTTTCAGGGGAGACAAGAAGGTCATTTGTAACAAGTTTGTTCAGCAGAGCGCAGTCACATGTATGACGTGGCCAGCTGAGCAGCCAATCATCTTTGGCCTAGCGGACGGGAAGGTAAACCAGTCCTCTGGGGCAGTTGTATATCCAAATTTTACGGTATTCTCATGCGTCAGTGAAATGAACTTTATCTCTGAACTAAATGCAAAAAATGTGTAACCATAGCATGTCAACATGAATATTTTGAAATATGAGATAAATTACGATAAATCTTAATGCATGGAAAAGGTAAGACAAGAAGAAAAGTGGTCTTTCTTAAGTCACCATTAACTGGGATGTAACTATCACATTTTCATGATGCTCAGGAGAGTATATGTTTCATATTTACAGGTTAATAAAGGAGCTGAAATAGAATTTTTGTAGAATATTGAATTTAACCAAAGCGATATTGAATTTAACCAAAGCGTCTGAGTAAAATGGTATTTTTGTTTTTGTTTGTTGAAGTTGACAATTTCTCTTTCAGGTTCGAGCAGCCAACATAAGAACAAACAAATCTTCAACAGTGTACTCCACAGAGTCTTATGTTGTGTCACTAGCCCCAAAGTAAGGACAGTTGTCTCAAACTTTCTCTCATTGCTGCTCTGCTAATAAGAAATCACTTCACCATGATGTGGTTGTTGTCAGACTATTGTTTAGCGAGGGTGGCAGTGATGACTTTAACAGCAACCTGTCAACATATGCCTGTACAGCAATATACACACAAGTACTTTTCTATTCAGAACTTTGATGAAGTTTTTTTTTGTGGGTGTTTGAGGCTTGATTGAAAAATTCATATGAAAAATTGAAATTTTAACTGGTAAAAATATTCTTCCATAAAACCACTGAATCTTAACAGAAAACTGTCAGTGGAGAGTTTCTGACTTGATTGTGTGTAAAAATTCTGACCATATCTTAATAATTGTATGCTGAAGTTTTTTTTAAAATGTCAGACTAACCCTAACCCTTAATCCTATTCCCCTGTGCAGCCCAACTGGCAAGGGATTCCTCTCAGGACACGCTGATGGCTCCATTGTCAGGTTCTTCTTTGATGATGAAGGCTCTGGTGATACTCAGGTAGTGCTATTACAGTATTATTCAAAACAATGGGTTACATTATTTTTTTGAGAGAGATAATGGAATGTGCTTTCAATCCTCTACTTAGCTATACATAGATGTATGTGGGAGTAATTGTTTTTTGACCCATGATATAATGGGGCTTAAATTCGGATGTAAAATAGTCGTATTTACAGCAAATATATAGCAAGGGCAAATATAGCATAGTACAGAAATGCCCATTCAAATACAGTACTTTCGGAAATAGAAGAAAACTGTATTTAGGCTGTTACTCTGTATCCCTAACATTTACACAACTGCAAATAGCATCTGTTGATATAACCCAAGTCGGCCTAACTGGGTATTCAGTGGGATGCGTAAGAGGATATCCAGAAAAGCATGTTTACTCGTAAAATTGGGCAAAACTTAGGAAAAATACGAATAGCTGCTGAAAACAATAGATCAGACTATAGAGGGCAACAAGGTCGCTCAGCCAGGTATGATGATGGAACGTTAGCTCACCTGGTATGAAATGCATCTGCTTCCTACAGACACAAAGGGTCATCTCAAAGATATTTTATGATTTTTCATGTGTGTTGAATGTGTCTCATCTATTGATTAACATCTTTCGTGTGTTTCTTTCATAAGGTTCATGTTGAAATATGTAAAAGAGTGTGATACCCATAGAAAAGCTAAAATCAGCCATCATATTAAATGTCTCAAAACATATATATGGTATGACCACCCGAAGATCGACAGGACTGGATATTATTTGTGAATTGTTATGACATGCAGTTTACTTACCCAGTTTAATTCCCCTAAAGCATTATATTATCTTAGCTGATATCTCTGTCCCCCAGCCCGACCTCAACCTCCCTCTGCGACACCCATCCTGGTTTGCTTTTGAGATGCCCCCTCCTACCTGTTTGTTTTTCTATTGATAGTGAGACTCCGTGGTAGCTACATCCTTAATAGTTTCAGTATTAAAGTTATTATTTTGTAGGTCAGCTATCGTTTATGATGAAGCTAAGTTTAATTTCACAATGGACATTTAAAAAGTGTCCTTTGTAACACAATATCATCGACACTAATTTGCATAAAGCCATGGTCTGTTCCAAATAAGTCGCTTTAGACTTAGAAAAAAATGCATTGCTCATTTTTGCACTAATCTCTCCCCAGTAAAGTCCTTATTTTTCCTTATCCTGTCTCATGCTAATTATGCTTGTCTCCTTCCTCTTGCGAATGACAGTGGAACACTTGAAATCCCTTGAAGTTCCCTTTAAAAAGCGGACGTAAAATCACTCACCCAAGAGTAGCATCCCTTTCCTCCCTTTGGCGTCCAAATGGTCACATGATCGGCCATATTTGTCATTCTCTCTTTCTTCTCCCTTGAGGATGGTTATGAGAGCACCTGGGTCCCTATACGGCACATATCCTTTTATATTTTCGGACCTTACATCAAAATTATTGCTGTATACGGTTTTTAGGATTATATTCTACATTACGGTTTGGAATTTGATCTACATTTTCCGTTGTTTGACATGTGTTTTCTTCATGTTTACAATTGATTTGTTTCAGGTACAAAGTGTCTGCGGCTGACCCGCATTTATTATGTCCTAATTGCACTGTTTCATGTTTTTTAGGCTCTCGCTGTGAGTTTTGTGTAAATTTAAATTCGGTTGAATTTACATGTTTTTTCGCTCTCGGTGAGTTTTGAACACCGGAGGCCATAAGAGATCATCGTCTACTGAGCTGACCTCATCGCAGATAAAGAAGGCCAAATCTTCATCTTCGCAGAAGAAGAAGGCTACTTCTATGAAGTCTAAGATCAGCTCTACTCAGCTCTACAGCCGAGATTGTTCCTCCGGAAGAAGCAGATGTTTATGATGATCCACCCATCCTCATACCTGAAGTCACCATCGTCAGTAAGCAGACGAAGCCTGCTTCTACACCTACATCGGCATTGGTATCAGCGCAGACATGGACAGAAGACCTACTATCAACGCAGACATCGGGTACCAGAGATAGCAGCAGCGTCAACTCTTCACGAGTGCAGCGAGCCTTAGATGACGTCTCTTCAGTATCAGATGCATCATCCCTTCTCTTCAGACAATGCAGAACTTCAACCCGGACTGTTCATGCAACAGTTTACAGACCAGATGATGTCGATGATGGAACGTAGCTTCGCTCAAGAGAAGGCTGCTATGAAGACCGCTACAACATCTACTAGCCTGCGTGAAGGCTCTACAGTCTCCCCACCACATCTAGATGAAGAGGGAAGCCTGTGCGAAGGCTCTCGGACACGACGATCTTCCCAATCTGAAGTAGATGCCCCAGAGAGTGTTGCTAAGAAGTATCCACGCAGGAAGGAATCAAGGCGTTCTCCCAAATCCTACAGATGTCGCAGATATGAGTCGTCATCTCCATCAGACTCTGACACCCATCAAGAGCCTGCGTGAAGACACTCGTACAGAGGGGAAGCCACCTTTGCGAAGATCTAGAGAAATGTCTCAAATCTCCAGGAAAGATTCAAGATCACATCGGGATCGATCGCCTGCGTGAAGCTCATCTTTTAGATCATCCTATAGAGACTCAAGTCGTCGTGCATCCTTAGAGCGAGAAATGTCTAAATCAGAGGATGAAGGTGAAGGCGTCTTCTCCGATACGGAAATTAACTCCTGGATTGCCAATGGCTTGGACTTATCATCACCTTCTAAGGACACAGATGAGGCGTTTACCTACAAGATGTCCAAAGATGATTTCGACACACTACCTTTTCACCGACCAACCCGATCTCTCAAGTACCAGACAACCTCAATGCATCTTTTGATAAAGCCACCAAGTCGCAGAGTCAGCACATCCCGACATTCAACGCCAGGAAATTCCCTCAACATAGCATGGAACCCTTCCTGAAGGCTCCAGAGGTTGATGATGACTATAAGATTATCACCGAGTCCCGTCAAAGAACTTACAAGATTGAGGATAAGAAGTTAGCGCAACTGGATACAACCACCAGGCGTACTTTCTTCGGATTAGCCAGATCGAGGGCTATCAACGAAACACTCATCTTGAAGTTCAAGAATTCCTCGGCCGAAGAAGACCGGATGATATACTCCGCTCCACTTATGCAGAAGAGAGACCATCAATTTATGTCGGAGCACCTAGCATCCACCTCAGCGGACTTGACTCTCCTGAGAAGACAAGGGTTATTGTCAGCATGCACTTGGAGTGAACGCTTCACCAAGTCTTTATACAGAGCCCCATAGTCATCATCTTACATCTTCGGAGGAGGAATTGAAGAAGTCAACAAACATATCTAAGTTTGCAGGAGTCCCCAGAGCCAGAGAAAAGAAGTATTCTAGTATGAAAGGAGGAAGAGGCTCCTTTCGACGCCCAACCGGAGCTCCTAGAGGTAACCCCAGAAGAGGCCGAGCACCCAGGGGTGCAAGAGGAAGCAAGCATTGACTTCCACCCCAGCCGTTCCTGTGCAACCTTCGACAGTGGGTGGAAGTCTTCAACGGTACTGGGAGAATTGGGGGATACTACAGGACGACTAGGTATCCCAGATACTGCGCGAGAGGGTACAAGATACAGTTGGAAGCCACTCCCCGCTCACAAGCAACCCGATGGCCTTCAACTACGCAGCTGACCAGATAGAGAAACTGGACGATGCTATCAAGACCCTACTCGACAAAGAGGCAGTAGAAGATTTTCCTGGTACCGAAGAAGAATTCCAAGGAGAAATTTCGGCTCGTCTACAACATGAGGAAGTTCAACCGGGAGTATCTACGCAGACCAGCAAAATTCAAGATGATACATCTTCCTCAGCTCCGATATCTCGTTCGTCCAGCAGACTACCTCGCCAGCATAGATCTGCAAGATGCGTACCTCCACATCCCGATACATCCAGACTCAAGGAAATACCTACGTTTCCTTTTCAACGGACAGCACTTCCAGTGGAAGGTTCTACCATTTGGAATATCGTCGGCTCCCTGGTTGTTTACTCGAGTGACCAAGCCCATCGTCACATATCTACATCCTCGAGGTCTACGCAGTGCTTTCTACCTGGACAACGGATTCAAGCTCATCAAGATCCCAGTCAACTCAGACTGCAACTAAACTTCACCATCAGGCTGGCTAGTGAATCTCCTCAAGTCGGAACTGGAGCCGAAACAAGATCTGCAATTCCTAGGAATTCGACTCATCACACCAGTGAATCGTATAGTCGTTCCAGAGGATCGTTGGGTCAAAATACAACAGATGATATCTCAAGCATTGTTCTCTCCGTTGACACTACGTGCTTGGCAAAGCATGCTCGGTCTACTCACCTCACCTCAAGACATGACTCGCAGAGGGAGACTACAGTTGCGCCCACTACAAGTATTTGTGAACGCCCACCTAGACTCGGAAGTCGAACGTTTGCGGAGGGACCTTTTTGTCAGAGCCAGTTTGCAACACTCATCTTTACGTGGATGCCTCCCTACAAGGATGGGGTGCGCACTTCAACAACGAAGTGGCAGCAGGGAAGTGGTCGAGTCAGGATCAGAAGTCACACATCAATCTGTTTGCAACAAAGTTCAACAAACAGCTACCAACGTTCGTCTCACCGATTCCAGATCCTCAGGCATGGGCAACAGATGCTCTATGCATCTCATGGGAAGGACTAAATGCTTACGCGTTTCCGCCTCCTGCTCTACTACCACAAGTACTACAGAAACTCAAGCAGACGACAACGTTGCAACTGATTTGGGTCGTGCCCTACTGGGCAGCGAGGGTATGTTTCCCTTCCTCATACAAGAACTCGGAAGTCCAACCCTGAAACTACCAGAGTGGTCGAACCTACTCGTCCATCCACACACCAAGCAAGCTCACGGGACCGACACTGTTCCAGCTACACACGTGGAGCGTATTAAAGCTTGCCTGAAGACTAGAGGGTACTCCGCCAGAGCAGCGAAAGCAGTAACACTAGCTCTACGCAGATCAACTCGCAACTTGTACGACGACAAGTGGCAGAGAATTGAACAATATGCAAAGAGGAAAGGCTTTACAGCGGTGAAAGCAACCCATCGGAATACTTATGTCATCTACGACAGACGAGACACTTAAATGGTTCAACACTCTCAACATACTTAGCTGCCCTCAGTACAGTTATCCCCATGACAACGAGTATCAAGCTGACCAAAGTACCAGAGATTCTTTCACTACTACGCTTGTTCAAGTTGGAAGACCAACAAAAGAAATTTAAGGCTCCTGCCTGGGATCTCAACATAGTTTTACAACATCTCACCAGTGATGCCTATGAGCCTCTAGAACAGACATCCTTTGAACTACTAACTCAGAAAACGCTGTTCCTGATTGCCCTAGCAACAGCAGCAAGGATGTCAGAAATACATGCTCTGGACTTTGAACGAACACGATTTGAATCAAGACATCGTGACATCGTACATCTGGGATTGAGAGGGGTTTTATCGCCAAGAACCAACTGCCTGGTCAGCCTGACAGACAGTTCCACATCCTAGCACAATGTACAGTCCTTGGGCCACAGGATACGCATGATCTATCCTTTTGCCCAGTCAGAGCACTTAAAGTCTACTTACAAAGAACTAAAACAAGGAGACGAAAATTCAAGCGCCTATTCATCCCCTTATCCACTGAGACGCCCACGGAAGTCTCTAGGACAACGATATCGATCTGGATGAGAGACGTTATACTAAGGGCATATAAAGCAGCAGGACTTGAGCCTCCACGAGCCTCCAATCCACATGAAGTCAGAGCCCTGGCGTCAACACTTGCTCTGCATGGAAACTGCTCGATTACAACTATAATGGAGGGCTGCTTTTGGAGATCGAACACAGTGTTTGCCAACCACTACCTCAGAGACATTGCAACTGAAGACGTCTCAGGCGTTCACCAGTTTGGGCCACTTGTAGCACAACAACTAATGGTTCCACAAAGGCGCTTCGTAAATCTCACCCCTTTTATCACATGACTTGTGAAAACCAACGCTTTGGAGAGCAATGGCTATAACTCCATGCACACGTCTAGGACAGACTAGCATGAGTGATAGACCCTGTACTTGTATAGGACATACTCGTACATGAAGAAGGGTCGCATCTCCACTTGATGCGCGCATCAAGAGATGGAGTTGCAATAGATAACTAATGGAATATTAGTATATCTAAAATCCACACGAAAATGTCAGGAGAAGTTTCTGAAGAAATCTGACAAGTTGTGGTCCCCCCAGACTCATCAGAGAGAAGTTGAAAGAATCTTCAACAGTGCCGTCATAAGTTCCCAAGGGGGGTAATACAGGACGTAAATCTACAACTAGTGAATCCAGAACGTGGCTTGACCCACCACCGTTTCCGACGGATTCTGCAAGCATAATTAACATGAGTCAGGATAAGGAAAAATATGTAATTTTCTGACTAAAGTTGATATTTTATACTTATCCTGACTCATGAGGTTAGCCCTCCCAACCTCCCTCTTATGGCACTCTGGATTTCCCTGTAAATCCGGGTGTCGGGCTTACATACTGGAGAGAGTGACAAATATGGCCGATCATGTGACCATTTGGGCGCCAAAGGGAGGAAAGGGATGCTACTCTTGGGTGAGTGATTTTACGTCTGCTTTTTAAAGGGAACTTCAAGAGATTTCAAGTGTTCCACTGTCATTCGCAAAAGGAAGGAGACAAGCATAATTAGCATGAGTCAGGATAAGTATAAAATATCAATTTTAGTCAGAAAATTACATTTTTCACGTTTCCTATCTCCCTACCACTGAGACTGTACTTAGGCCTAACCTAGTTTAACAGATATTTCACACTTTCATATATTAACTACATAAATTGCAGATATAAGTGTGAAAAAAGTTTGTTTCTATTTCCAACAGTACTTTAGTAAGCAATTTCTGAGCTTGACAAAGGCTCGTGGTAAAGGGGGGATAACTCTTGTACTTGTTTCTTCTATATGTGTTTTTCATGCACGTTCACTTACTACGTAGGGCAAGATCTGCACCCACTCTTGTCCTCCGTATGCTCTGGCCTACTCCCAGAATGCAGTGGTAGCCGCTGGCTGTGACAAGCGTATCGTGGCCTATGGTCGAGATGGTCGCAGTTTCCAACACTTTGACTACACCCGGGATGATGATGAGCATGGATTTACCACGGCCATCTGCTCCCCGAGTGGACAGTCTGTTGTTGTTGGCAGTTTTGACAGGTAGGTGACATTATTTTGTTGAATTTGCCAGTTGTTGGGACATGTCATAAATCTCTTCAGCTACATATCACCAAGATTTTATATACACTGGTCTTGATTACTTTTTGCTGACATTTATTGAGTAGACCAACATGCATGTCGAGTGAGAGAGTTTAACACCATTTCAGCAATCCAGCAGCTGTTTGTGGCGAATTTGTTTGTCAAACCCTCCACTCTTGAAGAATATAATGTCAGTTTGTATATGCCATGGCAGTGCTGGTGTATGTACGTTCTCCTCCTCCTCCACAGACTGCGGGTGTTCAACTGGAGCCCCAGGAAGCAGATGTGGGATGAACCCAAGCTGAAGGAGATCCCCAACCTGTACACCATCACATCCCTCTGTTGGAAGAAAGACGGATCCAAAGTCACTGCGGTATGTGCCGACTGATTAAATATTGTCACAAGAGCCATGAGAGCCATAACTGTCCTGATTCTATGATAAATTCATACTACAGTGGAAGCTGTCAAAACCGGCAGCTGTCCAATCCCGCAAGTTGTCAACACCAGCATAAAATCTCTGTCCCATCCGAAGCTAGTACATTTATCATCTTTTAAAAGCTCTGCAATTCGGCAGCTGTCAATTCCGGATCTCGGCATGAAATGAGCCGTCCGAATATGTGTTTATAGAGTAATCAGCACTGTCTTGGTGGGGTGTGTATTGCCACCAATTAATCCTGTGTTGAAGCTACATGGTTGCTGACAAAGATGCCAGTCCTATCAGAGAGGAAAGCGATGGCGAAGATGACGACATTCCCCTGTCTAGGCTCAGCCACTCTCTCCTCATGACAATGAGAGACTTCCTCAAAATGTGCACAGAAATAAAGCACTTCGCTTCGGCATACAACAATGTATATGAGAGTGACAAAAGTGGTTCAGTTCTAGTCGTAGGTAATCATGTCAGCTCTACAAACCGGCATGCTGTCTAAACTGGATTATTTCTTCAGTCCCGACGAGTGCCAGTTTAGACAGCTTCCACTGTAGTTTCAAACATCTATATGTCAAGTGGAGTCCTTGATATGATTTCATTTATTGTATGATGTGAAACTAATGCAGTGTTTTTATTAAGACATATTGGGTAAATTAATAAATGCCAAGTATCCATTAGAATGAAAGTAACGGATATCATGTGCTTGTGTTGACAAGTGTGAATGTTCAGACCCATGAAGATCTTTGTTAGAATTGGTCTTCAGCTATCCCTGAATATCATAAGAGCCAACGAGCGGGATTGGTTGGTCAGACTTGCTGACTTGATTGACGATATCACAATTGCGTAGATTGATCCACATGATGTCAATCACTGGATTGTCTGGTACAGACCACTTTGACATAGCTGGAAAGTTGCTGAGTGCAAACAATATACAAACAAAATGTGAAAGGTCTGTAGACAGATATTGCCTGTCCTGTTAATGTTTCCTAATGTTTCTGATCGTCACGCCGAAGATCCCGGGTTCGAACCAAAGTCAATCAGCCTAATGTTTCTGGAGTTCACATGTGGTAATTTTGAGATTTCTGATTAATAGGGAACCTTGTGTGGAGGAGTTGAGTTGTTTGACTGCTGTCTCAAGAGAACTATCTACAAGAACAAGTTTGAAATAACTCATGTAGGCCTGAGTCAGGTAGGGGTCTTTGTTATATGGTTCCATTTAACAAGTTGAACTGAGATTTATAAAAGTACAAACTTGAGGAAAATCTGATCATACATATTCAAGATAACTGAAGGTTTGATAAAGTTGCAACATTATGAGGTCCTCAGTTTCATGGAATCACTGTATTTTAACCCATAACAGAGTTTTACTAGATGAATGCAGTAAGTGTCCAAATTTGTCAAAGGGCATAGGGGAGATAACTCAGTCCAGTTTTATCTAATGAAAAACAATGTCAATGTAACATGTAATTTCCTCTCGTTTCCGGTTGAACAATACAATATCAATAATGTGCCGAAATTGAATTAATTGTCTATATGGATTTATGGGATCTGTTAGTGATGTCTGTATCAGGTGATTGTGAAGAACATGTCAAGTGGCCAGCGTGTGGTGCTCAAGTCTTTCTATGGCTATGAGGTGGATGATGTGCGCATCATGGGTAAAGACCGCTACCTTGTAGCTCACACCTCGGACACAATCCTACTGGGCGACCTGACCTCAGGCAAACTCAGTGAGGTAAGTAGTGGGACATAATTACAATGGTAATATAATGTTTTCAAGAAGTTACTGATCACATTTTATGTCATTGATCATGTTCTGTTTAATTCTCATTTCAATTGTGACTATGAATTTTCATTTTAATTTATCATATGTTCTGTAGTGTGAGCAGCATCTCATTTGATATCTCCTTCTTGAAGACAAAAACAGGTTTGAAAACAACTTGCTTTTGATACTTGTAACTTTCAAGTAACCTTCACGTCCCATTACAGATTCCATGGCAGTCGTCTGGTGGCAACGAGAAATACTACTTTGATAACGAGAGTGTAAGTTGTTTTACTGATTAGTTATTTGGTTTGTAGACATTTGGTGATATATAACTAATGATAAATCCTCAAATCACTGTCACGTAGCTACCCAAGGATCTGAAATAATATTACTTTGTGTTCTAGTATTCATTGGTGAACCCGACAGTAACAGACCATGGAATATCCGGCACCACCTTGGTTTTTCCTACCACTTTAAGTTGACATGTCTCACCTGTTAGAACTGATACCTCAGAAACTGTATTATTGTTTTTACATCTCATGTTACTGTTTTACTATTTTTATTCCCCGCCACGCGTATGGCGCGAAGTGGGGGATATAGTATTAGTCTCCGTCCGTCCATCCATACGTATATACGTACATGCATACATATGAATTGGAATATCTTAAGATCCGTTGACTGGATTCTTTTCATATCTGGTACCTATGTTCATCCCAGTATAAGAAAGGTCCCAGTCAGGTTTGGTGACCTTGACCTTCATTTCAAGGTCACAAGGGGACTTAAATGTTTTACCTTTGTCAGCAAGATATCTCAAGTACCATTCACTGGATTTTCTTCATATTTGACACCAAGCTGTATCTAGGGAAGGCGCAGGGCCCAGTCAATTTTGGTGACCTTCACGTAACTTTCAAGGTCACGGCGACACTTTGAAGATTTCAGCATGTTAACCTGCATGTTAAGCTTGTCAGTGAGATATCTCAAGTACCATTCTCTGGATTTTCTTTATATTTGTCACCAAGCTTCATCTAGGGAAGGCGCAGGGCCTAGTCGGTTTTGGTGACCTTCACGTAATTTTCAAGGTCACAGTGACGCTTTGAAGATTTCAGCATGTTTTTACTATTTTGGCATATTTCATACACCATGACATTCATGTCAAGTTCAAAGTGAGTCTTGAAAATATTTGTGTGTTTGAACAACTACAGAGCAAGATATCAAGAGAGGTTGACTGGTCATGTTTTTGTTGACATTTACCTTCATCTTTAACTACGACCTTCACTTTCATTACTGTTTAAGTTTGATTTGATAATTTGCAGCAGGGTATTATGTCACCTTAGTGACAATGCTTGTTCTATGTTAGTATCTATGTCAGTTGGCCAAGTGAATACCTGCATTGACATTAAATCCTTGTTTATTCAGGTGTGCATGATCTTCAATGCTGGCGAGCTGTCTCTCATCGAGTATGGAGCCAATGAGGTGCTAGGATGTGTGAGGACAGAGTTCATGAACCCTCATCTCATCAGGTAAAGGAAACAATTTAGTTGTCACCACTTAATGTAATTAAGGTTCCCATCATTTCTAGTCATTGTTCTTTATATTTTTAAACTTATCCTATCTCACGGTATGCACTTCTCTCTCTTGATTCGACACTGAGTGGAACGATGTAAACTTTTTCCCTAGGCCTCTCTTGTCCATCCGCCCAAGCACTCCATGCTACCCTCACTATAAGACAGCTTCCTAGCTCTCATGCAAAGCATGCGGCATGCATCATTAGCTGCCCACGTGACTATCTCCAAATCATCTATTCTATTTCTTGTCGCACACGAGTGTGGACGTATTTTACTTTGCTCAACGTTTTCTACTTGGCTTCGCTCGTTAGTGTTGCTGACAGGGCTCGTTATGCTGCTTCAATTGACGGACCCAGTCCATCCAGGAAAGGAAAGTTTAAGCGTCCTACTTTGTCTGCTCAGCGGTCACAGTCCCCTCACTCGAATGAAGAGGATTTCATGAGAGCGTCGTCAGATTCTTACTTATCGGAAGATGTTCGGCATTTGTTGGGCTCTCAACATTCCAGCCCGAGTCCTTCGCCTCTTCGACCACGCCCCGGTAGTGGTTGTTGAGACTGCTACCACCCCCAGGATACCTCTACACAGCGGGACCCTCGAACTACGCTCTCTGTCTCTCGTTCACCGGACCAGTTATCTCGGCAACCTGGCTTATCTGTTTCGGACAAGAATCAGCTGATCTCTACTCCTGACTGCGCAGAGCGAATGCGCAGAAGCCGTTCTTGCTCTTGTTCATTTAGTAGTGAGAGGAACCAGTCTACCTCGCCTCAACGCCTGTCAGTTGTTACTTTGCTGTCTCCTTCCCATTCGCGCGAAAGAAATGTGTCTTCTGTCCAGCTACCTTTTGATCTTCTGCTTCGCTGAAGCCTGCCTGATCGAATCACACTTCGCCAGATCACTGCTTCTGTCCGCCTCCTCCACCTTGACTATCGCCGGACTGTCCACCTTCACCAGAAATAGACCGGCTCTCTACGAAACAGCTTTCGCTGAACCGGTCTTCATCGAAACACCAATCTAAGAGTCAGCATTCTCCTGATCGATCGTCTGCTAAACGGACTTCACCTAATCGTACTTTGTCGAAACAACGTTTGCCAAAACGGAAGACTTCACCGAAACGGCATGTGGTGAATAGACTTTCTCCGAAACAGCCTTCTTCCAAGCGGCATTCAGCGGAATGCCTCTCTCCAGATCATCTGAGTACTTCCCTGAACTGTGTTGGATTTGTTCACCGGATAGACCTCTTAGGCCTACATCACCGCCAAGACGCCACGCTTCGTCTCGTTCGCATTCAACTAAGCACACACCTCCCTCTGCTTCGTTGAGATCAGTTCTTCGTTCCAAGTCACCTCCTCGGAATTCATCTTCTCGTCATCATGGGACTTCCAGTTCTGCGTACTCGACCCGTCAACCTATATCTCCTACACGGTTGACTACTGCCTATCGTTCAAGATCCAGGGATCGTCGTTATCGTTGCAATATCTCCTCTCCTCGCTCCCGTTCTCCTCAGCGGGTCTCCATTTGTGCATCCTCTCCCGGTTCATCCCCCTCCAGACATTCTACGGATCGTCGATCTAATCAACAGTTTTCCGAAAGGCGCGATCTCAGCGCTATGACTTCTGAGTGGACTCCTGCCTCCTCGTGCATCTCTCTACTCGGATTGTACCAGATTCCTGACTCCTCCGCAGGAGGAAACTACTCCATCCCCAGATCTGGCTGGGCGATGTTAAGTGCTCTTACTACTGCTTGGAATCAACAACAGGCTGCTCACTCTACGGGGAATGCTCCTCCCCTCGGACCATCTGTTATGGCGCCTAGTCCTGGTGTTCCACCTGTTCCTACGTCTCCAGCACATTCGGTTGTGGATTCCCCAGAGGGAAGTTTGGATTTTGTCGATGAGCCTCAAGTTTTAGCTTGGATAGTGCAGAAACTCCACCTCCCTATGTCACAGAACCCGGAGGATTTATCTCATTCCTTCTCCATGAGACAACGAGACTTGACATCTATTACTTTCCCACCACGGCCTTGTATTGTATCATCTCACTACCTCCTTGGATCATGCCTTTAATAGCCTTAAACGGATTAAGGATGGCCTGTCTTCACCTAGGTTTTCACTACCAGCAGCTCACTCCCATGGTTTCCAGTCCTTGGCTACTACCCCTTCGGTGGATGAGGATGTCCCAACACTTTGTGGGAAGAGGACTTGTTCAACTTTTCTAGTTGAAGACAGAGAACTGTCTCACATGAACACAGCTATTTGTCGTTCCTTACCCTCGATCAACTGCATCATCTCGGCGGTGGACGCGGTTGCGGCATCAGTGGAGCACTCTTTCACCGATCAGGATACTTACATCAGAGGCTGTATGTCCCTTATACTGGACCAATTTCAGATAGTACTTGACCAGCTGTCTCATTTCATTGGCTATCTCCTGGCAGTTCAACGTCGCGGCCCACTTAATTTGTCTTCATTGGATGACAGGTGTAAGGCTGAACTCTTCCGTCAACTGTGGTCTGCAGAATCCTTGTTTAATGGCATGATTGGGGAAGTTTTGATGAAGATGGATCGGGACACTCAATTTCAAGTTTCGGTGGAATTATTGAAACTCCAGAAGTCTCATCAGCAAGTTTCCATGATACAGAGGAAGCCTCCACAGTTCGTGCCGTCTCATCCGGAACTGCGTCAGGGTTTTCGTGGCCATTCGTCCCTAGCTAGAGGTAGCAGGTCCTCCCGTGGCACTTCTTCCCGATGTCCTCCCAAGTCCGACTCCAGAGCTGGGAGTGGGGCCCCAAAGCAGTGACTCGGCGAAACAAGGGCACGACTGGGAACTCCCGCCTCCAGCCGTCCCCATCTACGACTCTCCAGTGGGCGGGAGGCTAGGGAGGTTCGCTCCCAACTGGACCATACTCGACGATCCTTTCGTGACCGACCTCCTCGCCACAGGCTATCACCTTCTAGTCATCGGACGTCCGCCGCTGACAGTGCATCCAGTACACCGCAGCTACCCAGCGGACCAGGTGCAGGTTCTTCACTCCACCAAAGGTATGCTCATAGAAAAATGTGCAGTCCAGTCTCTCGGTCTGGTGCCCAGCACTCCGGGGTTTATTCCCTCATCTTTCTGGTTCCCAAGAAAAACTCCACAAAACTATGACTCATTTTCAACTGAAACTTTTCAATGCCCACTATCTCCAGCGCCCACCTCACTTCCAGATGGTATCGATCGTCCTTCTTCTCACCATCCTGAAGAAAGGGCATTTTCTTGTCAGCTTAAACCTTCAAGATGCTTATCTTCATGTGCCCATTCATCCGGATGTGCGGAAATTCCTCCGATTTGTATTCCAAGGGATCCATTATCAATGGACTGTCCTGCCTTTTGGAATTTCCATAGCCCCCTGGCTATTTGCCAGGATCACCAAGCCGATCACTAGGTTTCTTCATCTCCACGGGGTCGTGTTCGAAAGTTACATAGACGACTGCATTCAGGCACAGGGAGACCTAGTTGTTCTTCTACGTCAGTTGGAGTTCAGTACGAAGCTACTCCGGCAACTAGGTTGGTTGTTAAACGCTGCGATGTCGGAACTAACACCGACCCAGACCCTTCAATTCATCGGAGCAACTTTCGACACGCACCAGGGCCTGATTTTCGTCCCCCAAGACAGGTGGCTAGTTCTGTTAGCACTGTCGCAGGCCAGGACCTTACGACAGTGGCAGGAACTGTTGGGCCTTTTGACATCGGCACAAGCATTGACACGGCGGGGACAATTGCAACTGCGTCCGTTGCAGCGTTTCCTGCGTCCATATCTCGTTTCAGAGAATGTCCAGGAGTTGATTCGTCTTCGAGTTGATTCGTCCTTTTCTTCAGAACGTTTGGGCCGGAGTTTGTTTGATACTGTTCATTCCAACGCACCACTTGTTCATCGACGCGTCGCTCAAATGTTGGGGGGCTCACTTTCTTCATCATCAGACAGCCGGGCTGTGGTCGTCTGCAGAACTGGACTTGCACATCATCGAACTCGAGTTCTTGGCGGTTCTTCTCGCCATTCGACATTGGGCAACGGAACTTCGGGGCAGAACTTCAGACAGACAACTCCTCTGTCGTCTGGTACATCAACCATCTCGGGTCGACGGGTTCGGCGAACCTTCTTCAGTTGGCGTTTCGGTTCTTCCATCTAATCGACTCCCTCGCCATCGATGCTCGAGCCAGACACATTCCCGGAGTCAAGAATGTCATCGCAGATGCGCTGTCCCGCTCCGATCGGCCGTCTCCCACGGAGTGGCAATTGAACCCAGAGATCTTTCGGGAACTGGTCTTCCCGTTAAAAGGCCCCAGAAGTCGACCTATTATTCGCCACGTGGTTCAACCATCAGCTCCAGCAGTTTGTCTCGCCGATACCTGACCAACTAGCGTGGGATCTCGGCAGCTCTGGCGATTTCGTGGGAGGGAATCAACGCTACGCTTTCCACGCCTTTCCACCTCCGGGTTCTATGGTTAGAGTCATCCAGAAACTCCGGCGACCAGGCAGATTCTACTGATTTTGGTGGCGCTTTTGCTAAAAGCCAGTCAGGAGTTGGTTTGTAGATCTTGCGTCAGCTCGCCAGACCTAAACCCAGTTCCTCTCTCCGATCGGGGACGACCTACTGTTACACCCTCACTCGGATTGGTGTCATGTATCCCTTCACACCCTGTCTCTGCATGTTTGGCGCATTTGCATAAGACCTTAATCGCCAAGGGGTATTCGCGGAGAGTGGCTATGACCATCACTTCTGCTCATCGGACTTCCACCCGCTCACTTTTTATGATGAGAAGTGGAAATGTTTTGAGAGATATTGCATGTCCAGAGGCATTACATCTCCTGTTTCTTCAGCATTTGCGGTCGTCTAAGAAGCTCAAGGGTTCCACTTTGGCCACTCAACTTGCTGCAATCAACTCGGTCCTGGCTACCACCACAGGCTCTAAGGTCTCTACGGTTCCTGAGCTTCAGTATCTGCTCCAGTCCTTCAAGTTGGCTGATCAGTCTAAGAAGTTTTGACCTCCTGCTTGGGATTTATCTGTGGTGCTGCATCATTTGGCCTCAGCGGACTATGAACCCCTAGCTCAGAAGGACTTTGAGAAGATCTCCTTCAAGACCTTCTTCCTTGTGGCCTTGGCTACAGCTGCTCGGATTTCTGAACTCCACGCTTTGGACGTTAACAGAGTCCAGAACAGAAGAAGCATGGCAAAGTCTTCCTCAGTCTCCGTTGGGATTTTGTAGCGAAGAATCAGTTGGCGGGACAACCTGATCATACTTTTACCAACCCACCGTTGTCCACGATCTTTGGGCCGCATGACAATGAAGACCTGCAGCTTTGCCCTGTAAGGGCTTTGAAGATTTTTCTTGCTGCTTCTAAAGATTGCCGCTGTCTCCGCAAGCGCCTCTTCATTCATTCCTCAACATCCAGGGTGGAAGTGTCTCGCACCACTTTATCCTTCTGGATGAGAGCCACCATCCTACGGGCTTACACCTTTGCTGGGTTACCGCCCCCGACAGCTTCCAATCCACATGAGACGGGTGTTAGCGTCTACAATGGCTCTGCATAGTAACTGCTCTCTCTACTCCATTATGGAAGGATGTTTCTGGCGATCTGACTCGGTCTTCTCCTCGCACTACCTTCGAGACCTCTCAGTCAAGGATGTCCAAGGCCTGCACCAGTTTGGACCCCACAACAGCTGTCTACGACCCACCAACGCAGATAGGGAATGGTCCCTCGCGGTTGCTGCTTCCCTGTATTTACTTGAATATAAGTCTGAACTTGCTGTCTACCTTATGTTTTGATTGCTTATGGGTTAGAACTACTTCACTTAGTTTTATACTAAGACACGGAGATACTACCACCTCGGTGGTTGGACGAATCTGGAGCTCGATTCTGTATCACGATGTGGAAGAGTTCGACATTTCATGTTTCTTGACCTCTACTTTTCTAAGCAATTACGTCAGTGAAGTGTGTCACTCCTGAATTCCAGTGGATGTTGTTGCGCTCCGACTCTGAAGTTGCCGGGCACATCCTTTGAATAAGCTTATGCAAAGGAGTGAGGGTCAATTTGATGCTGTTCTGGAACTGAACGTTAAAAACTTGAAGTTCCCGAGTTGTGCTTCTCTTTCACCCGCCCCTGGTAGGTGTCTGTGGGGGTCTTCTCGATGCAGGGGCTGGCCTGATTATTGTCAACCGACTTTAATTTACGGGGGTACCTTGGAAATCGTGGCGAAGTGACATACTTTCTCGCTGAGCTGCGTCCTTCTTCGGAGGTTGCGGCCGAACGCCACACCCATCTCCCTGGGAGACGTTGTGCTTAGTAAGCCAAGGAGTTCAAGAGAACTCAGCACAAGCATAGAAGTTGCATGCATGCGTAACAGGCCCCCCTTGTGCATCGCTATTTACGGATCGTTTCCAGTCTACACAGTTCCTGCTGTTTGCAACTGTCAAGACACAGGGTATCTGCATCCCTGCCGTCCAACCGTGGGATAAGTGCATACCGTGAGATAGGATAAGTTTAAAAATTTAAATTTTAATATAAATTGTATATTTATATACTTATCCTATCTCACGCGACGGATTCTCGCCCATCCTCCCCGCTATGCAGATTCTCCAAGATGGATATTATCCAGTGGCTCCAAGAATGAGAATGATGATTCGGAGATAGTCACGTGGGCAGCTAGTGGTGCATGCCGCATGCTTTGGATGAGAGCTAGGAAGCTGTCTTATAGAGTGGGTAGCATGGAGTGCTTGGGCGGATGGACAAGAGAGGCCTTGGGAAAAAGTTTACATCGTTCCTCTCAGTGTCGAATCAAGAGAGAGAAGTGCATACCGTGAGATAGGATAAGTATATAAATATACAATTTATATTAAAATTTTCAAAACTTCATCAGAAGAAAATTTGATGTGGCTTGAATACATGCATCATCCTATAAACTGTTCTTATTTAAACTTTCATATTGACTTTTGTTTCTGTTGAAATTATTTCCAGTGTGAGATTGAATGAGAGAAAACAGCGTGGCGTCTCCGACAACAAGAAGATGGCTTACCTGGTGGATCTCAAGACCATTGCTATCAGTATGTTCATTCAATGCTACACATGAGAGAATATATCCATAAACTCAAAAGGATTATCTTATCTTCAGTGATTAATATTACATGTTAGATTTAATGGATTGAAGAAAAGCTAGATAAATATTTAGCAGAAAAGGATTTTTCAGTAGTTTTTGAATTAATACATGTTACTTAAGAAGTATTAAGGTAGCCCTTTGTTTGACTCATTTATTCATCTCCATACAGGTCCAGGTTCTAGTCCCCACATTGTTATTATATATAAAACTCACTCTTGTTGTGCTTGCGTTAATGTTGGCACAACATTCATAAGATGATATATAATCTAAATTTGGAACCATCCAGAAGAGAAATACATCAAAGGGAGATAACTCTTGATAAACTTACATTTCAATTTGTAACACAGTGGACCTGCTGACTGGAGTTGGACTGGGACAGATCAGCCATGACTCCAAGATTGATTGGCTGGAGGTATGTACAAGGAGATTCACAGTATTTACAGTATTGGTTGCATGGGATGCAGATAGTTGCAGATAGGCACAAGTTGTTCTGTTTAAACATCTCATCGCAGCTATTGTGTAAGAGTGAGTGAGTGACTATTGTGTAAGAGCATGATAGGGGTACTGTATTGCAGGGATAGAGATACTATTTTTTCTAAGTGTGCCTTAGGGCACCAGACAAATATTTTAGGTGTGCCTTTCTGAAATTGAGTATGACCACATGTTTTTAGAATAAATGACAATGATGATGATCATTTGAAATTTATTGTTAAATAAAGAAATGGGTTTATGAGCATTCAAATATGTATGGTATTATTCAATTTGGAAAAAAATAATTGTTTTGGTGATTAAATGACTAAATGTGAGTTATGTCTAAAAATTAGGTGTGTGAAAAGGGCGCCGAGAACATTTTTTAGCCGTGCCATTTCTGTATTTTCTGTGCCATGGCACACTAGTATATGGGGTATTTCGAACCCTGTATTGTATTGTATTGTATTGTATTGTATTGTATTGTATTGTATTGTATTGTATTTGCAAGTGAAATATAACTTTTTTCAGATGAATGAGACCTGCAGGAAACTCCTGTTCCGAGACAAGAAACTAAAGGTAAGCCAAACACTGCATTACCCATAGAAACAACAATGACTGACTTACACACCTAAGGAAACATTAATAAAGGAATATCAGTGTATGATAATGGTTTCTGTATAATATTGATCTTTTTAAAAAGCTGCTTTCTATTTACTTCATCAATATATATTTTGCATGACATATTTATGTAATGACAGATAGTAAGTATGTGTTATGCTGGTACAGAAAGTTAATGTATCTGTGAGACCATGAATCTGAAAGGTAATCTTGATTCTCCAGCTTCACCTGTACGACATGGAGACGCAGATGAAGTCTAGCATCCTCAACTACTGCTCCTACGTCCAGGTACGTCCCTCAAGGCTGAAATTTCTGGCCTCATCATATTCTGGGATGAAATCTATCCACTCATACTTTTTGTATCAAAGTTAGGGGTGGTGGGTTAGGCTAGTGGTTAAGGTGTTTGCTCGTCATGCTGAAGACCGGGTGGGAATCCCCAAATGGGCACAATGTGTGAAGCCTATTTCTGGTGTCCCCTGCTGTGATATTGCTGGAATATTGGTAAAATTGGCATAAAACACAACTCACTCACTCACTCACTGTATCAAATGGAAGTTACTGTACTACAACAAATTAGGAGGATGTTTATAATATCAATCACTTGCCATCAGATGCTACTTGACTTTTACCACCAAGGGATACATGTTTAGACTGAGGTCAAAACCATGCAATGAGAACTAATATTCTACAGCACTATGGCCTTTTCCCTTGTTTTCAGACAGTGTATTGTCACCTTATATGGAGACAAGTATGTTTGGAATCCAGTATAGGTGTCAGCGTGAATACATTTTGAGGCATTGTTAAATGAAGAAGTTTGAAAACTTTAATTGAGAATAAATATGTTACAGAGTTATGGCCCTTGATTCTAATTATCAATTAACAAATCAGTTTGTTTAGAAAGGTTTGCATTCAAACATGACAAGGGATATGAATGACTTTGTCTTCTTGTTTTTACTTGTTTCATTTGTTTCACATATCTCCCAGAATGATTAGACATAGTTTTATCATTCAGCTGTTTGAGTAATTGTAGTAAGGGACCGTTCATAATTTATGGCTAGTAGGGGTGATGATGATTTTTATAGAGAAGCATGTACAATGTGAATGACCCCCCTAAAATTTATGTACAAAGTAAAAGACCCCCCCTGCATGCCATGTACAAAGTCAATGAGCCCCCTCCCCTTTCCATATTTTTAAAGCATAATTTTAAAATATTTTTATATACAAAATTGCTGACCCCTCTTAGAAACATGGGTACAAAATTGATGCTACCCCCCCTACCTCCACAGAACAAAATGGGTGACCCCCCTTAAAATCATCATCACCCCCACCTAGCCATAAATTATGAACGGTCCCTAATGTAGTAATAGTTACTTCTTTGCACATTTACATTTGTACAATCACTCATGTTTCAGTGGGTACCTGGTAGTGATGTGATGGTAGCTCAGAACCGTGGCAACCTGTGTGTGTGGTACAACATCGACGCCCCGGAGAGAGTCACCATGTTCCCACTGAAGGTCAGTTGTCTGGTTACCTTTTCTTTTTTATCACTCTTGTAGTTAAGTTGCCACACCTCTCTCCCTAGACCTTATGGAAGGTATAGCTCTATCAGTCAACCTACTTGTGTTGGGACGGTTACAAACAGTAATTTAAACTAGTACCTAAAACAGTCAAACACTGTTGTATCAAACTTTGATGCGTCACACTTATGTCTTGAAGTAAAAGGTTGGTCTCTGCAAACTGTATTCTTATTCATCATTTTGGGTTGAATTGAACCTTGGTTAACTCAAGACTATATTGTTTGTTTTAATTCTTATATCTCTCAGGGTGATATTGTTGACCTTGAGCGGGTTGATGGCAAGACAGGATGTGATTGTCAGCGAAGGTGTTAACCACTGTCTCGTACACATTAGACGAAGGACTCATTGAGTTCGGCACCGCCATTGACGATGGAGACCTCGCAAGGTGAGGACATTTGAAAACAGGAATCGCCATAGGTTATTTCTTAGGGTGACTTTTGGGGGTAATTTTGACTACTGCAATAGTTAAGAAAATACACTATTGTGATATTCTAGCAGTAGTGGTATAACAAGTGGAATATTATTGTCATAGTGGGATGTTTTTTGTCACATAATGTCGATTTCCTTTCATTATTCAATATCAGTCAGTAGAACATGTGAAGATTATTGACTGATAGAAATACAATAATAATAACAATTTTTGAATAGGTTGTCACACATTCTTTAGGGGTAAAATATTGTCAAAGACATTTGTCTAGTTTTTCTCCTATTCTCCTATGACCTTTTGTGTGTGAAACTGACAATAACATACCTGCTACATGTAATATCAACTGTCCCTGTACACGGGTTCCTTTGTCTTCAGAGCTGCAGCGTTCTTGGAGACCCTGGAGATGTCATCAGAAACGGAGGCCATGTGGCAATCCCTCTCCAAGATGGCTGTGGAGGACAGGCAGCTCTACATTGCAGAAAGGTGGCACAGTGTTCTTACAGTTCTGTCAGGAAAAATTGTCTGACTCAATCATTTACAGGCCCCCATATCAATATTGTTGAGTGCAGCATTTAAAGACAGACAAACTAACTGGAACGATAGCAGTGATTCTGTAGTTTAATTGATTCTTACCCTCATAGTTTACACATCTGTTGCACTGTATTATCAGTATCCATTACAAAGGTTTGTATTGTTCCCTCTCTTGGATACAGGAAACGGAATGGACATCAGAACTTTCAAGATGTTTTATGGTTTATTTTGATGATTCATAATGACATCCTATATTGTTTTTTGTGTGGATGTTTGTCAGCCTTGGGAATAACGGTACACATTTTGTTGCTGCAGTACTTTTGATGGCTCAGATTGGCATGGGCCTGTCATCTTTTGTCAGAGTATGTTAGATGGGTATTTGATGGAAGTTTATAATACCAACACCTGTAATGTTCTTTGTATGGGTTAACCGTCCCATGATATTCATAAATGTTTTGCTTGGTCTGTACTGACATGTATGATATTAGATGGGATATTTGATAACTGTATTGTGTGTTTCATTCTGCGTTTTAGATGAAATTAGATTACGTTTGATTCGTTTTGTGAAACCGTTTGATTCAGACACTTTGATATTTATTAATGACGCCTCTGCTGACATATTGGTGTTGACGTTGCAGATGCTACTGTGCATTAGGAGACATTGCCAAGGCCCGCTTCCTGAAGGAGACGCTGAGGATTGCAGAGGAGGCTGCCAAACACATGGTCAGTACAAAGTTGTGATGGTTGTTTATTGATTAATGTGCTGATACACAGTGAGCTTTAATGGGCAACTGGCCAGTGTTTACGTTAGTATGTTACTATGGGTAACCATCAACCCTTTATTGACACAATTCTTTCCTTTCAAATTGAGCTGAAAAGCTGAAAGTTGAACATTGTTTAAAGCAAAATTAAACCCAGCTCACTCACTCACTCTGAGCAAAGTTAAGACCAGTTTGTCACTACATGCACATTCTTTGAAGAATCTTGTGATGAGGGATTTTAGTGTTCCAATCTGAATCCCAGCCAGCCTTTCTATGGCATAAGGACTTCTGAATTGCCATTGTGACTGTAAATGCAGTACCATATAAAGCAACAGTTTGTTGGAAGCCCAATGCCTCTGTACACTCTCCATGTGTCTCTGTGTCAGGGTGGAGATGGACTGACCCACTACAAGGTGCGAGCCCGGATGGCCATCATGGAGAAGAGGTTCAAGGAGGCCGAGTCTATCTACCTGGAGCAGGTCAGACTCCGGTCTTTGTTTGTTGACAGTGATAACACCTGAGCACACTCCAGAGGTGAACCTCAGTAAATATAAGTAGATGAGATAAAGAGAAGAACAGCTTTTGCTACTTTCTCTGGGAAAGTGGAAGGGTAGAGGAGGTACTGGAAATTGGGTCTCAACGTATGGAATAAAATACTGGTACATTTGGTTGTCCTATTTCAAACTCACCTCACTCAATGGGACGTTATGGTTTTGCCAAATATGACAATGTCACTAGATATTACAAAATGGAGTAATAAAATGGAGGCCTGAATGTATTTATGAAGGATATGGTACAAGTTAACTATTGACAGGATTAATCTCACCAATGTGACAATGTCATATATGACAATGCGTAACCATTTTTTACAGAACCATGTAGACGAGGCAATGGAGATGTACCAGGAGATGCACATGTGGGATGAGGCCATTGAGGTGGCTGAGGCAAAGGTAGGCTATTCTGACATCACTCTCAGAAACTAGGGTGTATCCATCGAACACCTAGAAATGTACAATCTGGTCTGTCCTGTACTGTGTATCAGCATATCTGTAGGGTCTCATACATATGTTTTGTAGAATTAGAACTTTTCTGGAGACTTTTTTGGATGAGTTAATTATTATTTTTTAACACTGAGTAGAAGAGTGATAACAATCAAAATTAAACAGAATATAGAAGTGTTCCACCCATTAGTCTCTCCCTTTGATATTCTCAGCTCTCTTATGTGTGAATTATGTATGAATTGTATGCATAATGTGTTTGTGTGTGTTATGTGTGACAGAGTCACCCAGAGTTAGAGACGTTAAGGCGGAACTATTACCAGTGGCTCATGGAGACAAACCAGGAGGAAACAGCAGGGGAGGTAACTCACTTTGTCTTATTCGTGTTCAATTGTCCTAAAATTTAAAAAAATGTATGGAAGCAAGTTATTAGCCATTATTTCCATTGCTGAATAGGGTCCAGTAGCTTATCACTGACTTGTAATATCAGGATGTACTGTCAGCGGTAATATAGATTCTTGTGACTTTTATGCAACATTCCTCCAGATACTCATGTTCTGTCATAGATTTTGACACTAACCTCATAGTTCTCAAGCAAAGATTATACAAATGTAACTGTGTTGTACTTCAGGCATGTGACACTATTTTCTTCTTGATACCATAGCAAACAGACAGAGAAGTATGAATGTCACTCTTTCAACAAGCTGTCCATGTTTGCAGGTGAAGGAGCGAGAAGGAGACTACATGGCAGCCATTAACCTGTATATGAAGGCCGGCCTCCCAGCCAAGGCAGCTCGACTTGCCACCAGCAGGGATGTGAGTACAAACATTAGGATTAATGTCACACAGCTATGGCGACAGAGGGGCTTAGCAGAGAGAGCAAGTGAGTGAGTGAGCTGCTAACCACAGCATCAGTAATTTTTTCGCAGCTATTTGGGGAGATTTGCAAGCAGATGTTTTGCAACAAATGAGAATGTTTTTTCCATTTGTCACTATAGCTTTTGTGGACTCTATAACATGACAATCCCTTAGTAGAAAGAGACCTTTGTATTTTACAAAGTATCACAAAGTTGTTCAATTTTGTTCCTTCCAGGAACTGATGTCAAACTCTGACCTTATCAGCAGGATTGCCTCAGCACTCATCAAGGCAGACCTCTATGAAAGGGTGAGTAGCCAGGTTTCTGAATAGTTTGCATCTTCAGCTCCCATAAGTGCTCCTGACCAGTCGGTAAGTATTCTTTATAGGAGACCCCACTTAGACTGAAAAAGTACATGACAGTCTGTATTCTCTTGCAGTTTTGTTAACTGAAACACAGAAGGACATATGAAAGCCTCGTGGTCAAAAAGAATTTAGTTTCATCAACATTTGAATTCAATTTGTTCACTACTGCATGGCATGCGTGAGTTTTGATGAGTGTCCCCTTTGTCAGTTTTCTTCGTGCTGGTGCTTGTTACAGTGGATATGGTATTCCCTGTTGTAAACTGCTACATGATACCCCCTTCTTCTTATTAATGGATGTATGTATGTGACAGGCTGGTGACCTGTACGAGAAGATCAAGGATGCCACCAGAGCCATGGACTGCTTCAAGAAGGGGAAAGCCTATAGGAGAGGTAGGCAACTGTCTCATATCAGTTTTATAGTCAAGAAGCCTGTCCGCTCGACAATGGGTGTTAGATTATACTTATTTCCGTGATATGTATTAAAGGCTTCTCAAGATGGTGGTTAATGTGTTTGTACAGCTGTTGAGCTAATGCGGAATGTGTTTCCTGTGATGTTGTTTAATGGTGGTGAATGTTTATGCACAGCTGTGGAGCTGGCGCGATATGCCTTCCCTGCCGATGTTGTGAAGCTCGAGGAGGAATGGGGAGATTACTTAGTGACCCAGAAACAGCTGGACCCAGCCATCAACCACTTCATTGAGGCAGGGTGAGGAAGATGTCAGATGAGTGTCGATCTTGTACGGCAGAGTAATAGAGTAATGTTTAGTGTACAGTGTACAGTGGTAGTCTCTCCCCCCTAGACTACAACCCTTGACAGCAAACATCATGATGAGAAGTGGATCAAACCTCTTTGAACTCTGATTCAACACTTATCGAATCACACAAGTATCGACAAGTAACTGATCAATATTACAAAGGAATGTGTAATCCCCTTCATTGTAGACTGGGTTTGCCGAGTGATTTTAGTGCAATGACTATTGTGAACCTGTCTTAAAGTATTGGAGTTATATTCCTCTTACCACTGAGATTGCTTTATGCGAATGGTGCCCAGCAAACTACATTCTACCCAAACACCCTGTTTTTTTAAAGAAGGGTCTGTATATCCAAATGCCCCAATATCCTGGTATCTGACTGGTGTTACCTCCCTTGCCTCTTTACCTTCACAACACACTATCTTACACAAAATGATGCGAATCAAGTTCCACATATAGTTCTTATTGGCAAATGGCTTGTTGATTGGGTTTGATTGATAATTACATAACACCAATTTTGATGTAAATGGGATGTCGTTATTTGTCCCACATTTTTCCATTGAGTCAGAATTAGACAGCTACTTTTCTATTCAGCATATTTTCTCTGTACAATGTTTTCACTATACGTAAGGGATAGCTGTGTATCCTAGTGGTTAAAGCATTGCTCTTTAGGCCTTAGACCCTGGTTTATTTTTAGTGTTCTGAAATCGTCATCATCATGTTTTCAGCTTTTGATGCTCAGTTGAAAACAGAGGTTACAGAGACAGTTATAAACAAAAAGTCACATTTTTTTCTAAGTTATCTCCCCTCTTCCATACTTTGTATGTCAGTTGAAACAGTGAACTCACACATCTGATGTGCTACCTAAGTGGCAGTAAGTTTTCACTTAAGCATTCAGAGCGTGAATGACTGTATTATCTTGTCCAACTATCCAGTTTTTCAATTCACATGTGACATGTTTTCATGTAGAGCAACTCTGAAGGCTGTCGATGCTGCCATTGCATCCAGGCAGTGGGCCAAGGCAGTACAGATTCTGGAGATGCAGGATTCATCGATGGCCTCTCGATATTACAAGAAGATAGCAGACCACTATGCCTCTGTTGGAGAATATGAGGTACTTGAGTGTGTGTTAATTGATGCCAGCAACCACAGGTTTACAATGACAGGCTGAGCTATGAGACTCAGATGTCAGGACGTTTTGGAAATGTATTTGCAATGATAGATTGCAGTCTGAACAATAGATGAGTATGTTGTAATGTTAAGAGTATGTAAGCCATGTCATTGATACATAATTAGCTGATTGAAGAAAATGGATATTTTGATTTTAATTTTTGATGTTTGATTTTGCACTGACTTGATAATGGTGTTATTCAGTCGGCCGAGCGGTTCTATGTGGAGGCGAGCTGTACGCGGGAGGCAGTGGACATGTACAACCAGGCTGGCATGTGGGAACAGGCTCATAAGGTACTGTCACAGAGGTTTAGATGACTTTACAGCTCTCAAGGGAGCACCAAAACTGAAATATAGTTATGACATAATCAGACACCCCCGTATAAGCCTGAAATTCTTCTTAGGATACCACAGTCTATGTAAACTTAGGCTCAGTATTATTCGTTACACTGCTATACTGAGTGTAACAAAACCTTATGAAAGGGCACGTCAGGTAACCTTTGAGCGACCTATGACCATCCAATCAAACGCGAGACGACAGAACGGATTTAACCAATGGACTTATGGATTTACTCTTCCCCGGTCGCCAACACTTATCTCACAACAAATGAAAACCCGCATAAAACATAGATATATGACCTGCAGAATATACGCTTTGGGGTTTCTGTTGACTGGTTATCATAAGTTAATATTTCCGCAAGCTGACATCCTTGAATACTGACAAAACGCTGTTCTCAGCGACTGTTTACTCACTTTGTGGCATGCTCCATGTGCATCCTCGGAAGCGATCGTATGGAAAATAGTGTTCGGAATCGTTCGGGTACAAAACTTTTTCGAGGTAATAGTTCAAAAGATATGTGGGAATGTCAACTTTCGCGATTTGGTAAGCTGTGTTCTGATTGGTCAATTGAAAAGGTTACCTGACGCGACCTTCCGCAAGGTATAGCAGTGTAACGAATAATACTGAGCCTAAGTTTACTTAGACTGAGGATACCGTTACCAACACACAAGATGAATCTGAAAAGCATGCTGGTGCCAACACATTCTTGGTGCTACCAAAATATAAACTCTTTCGACAGTTGAAATTCCTTTTGTATTTTTCCAAAATTGCAGCTCCAGATTTTATTTGTCTAAAATATTATTTGTGGTACTGATAAAAGCCTGTTAAATTTGGTCATCGTATGTTATGCTGCATCCTTGTGTAACATCCTTGTGCTGCCTTGATTCCGCAGCTTCAAGGTACAATAGTATGTTCCAATGACAGATACAAAGGTATTGTACACACTATGATTGGCTGGTTTCAGTTGGCCTCCACATACATGAAGACCGACGATGTTGCCAACCTTTACGTGTCTCAGGCCCGTCAGTTGGAAGAACAGGGCAAATTCAAAGATGCAGAGAGGTAATGCCTTCAAACAGGGCTGTAGTTATTCAGGGAGTTTGTGCTTGGCTTCATTAAGAATGTAGAGGTTGTATGGGGAAAGCTTGACAAGTAAACGTGTTTTCTTTTGTTTTAATGTTACAACTGTGCCCAAAAATATTTTGGCCTTAACACTATTCTGAGACTATTTCAACAAGACTGACAGTGACATATAGATGACTGAGGAGCTGCTTGTGAAGTGTTGCTTGTTTTGCTGATTGAGATTGTTTGTGTAGGCTGTACGTGGCGGTGGAGGAACCGGACCTGGCTATCACCATGTACAAGAAGCAGCGTCTGTATGGGGACATGATCCGTCTGGTGAAGCAGTACCACAAGGACCTCCTTCCAGACACACACCTCCATCTGGCCAGGGTGAGATAACTCTTTCTACACTTCCTGTAGAATAAATGTACAGTGCCAGGGTGAGACAACCCTTTGTACACTTCCTGTAGAATTAATGTCCAGTGCCAGGGTGAGACAACCCTTTGTACACTTCCTGTAGACATAACATACAGTGCAAGGGTGAGACAACCCTTTGTACACTTCCTCTAGAATAAATGTACAGTGCCAGGGTGAGACAACCCTTTGTACACTTCCTCTTGTGTTAATGTCAAGTGCCTGGGTGAGACAACCCATTGTACACTTCCTGTAGAATTAATGTCCAGTGCCAGGGTGAGACAACCCTTTGTACACTTCCTGTAGATTTAATGTCCAGTGCCAGGGTGAGACAACCCTTTGTACACTTCCTCTTGTGTTAACATACAGTGCCAGGGTGAGACAACCTTTGTACACTTCCTGTAGAATTAATGTCCAGTGCCAGGGTGAGACAACCCTTTGTACACTTCCTGTAGAATTAATGTCCAGTGCCAGGGTGAGACAACCCTTTGTACACTTCCTGTAGAATAAATGTCCAGTGCCAGGGTGAGACAACCCTTTGTACACTTCCTGTAGAATAAATGTACAGTGCCAGGGTGGGAGACAACCCTTTGTACACTTCCTGTAGAATAAATGTCCAGTGCCAGGGTGAGACAACCCTTTGTACACTTCCTGTAGAATAAATGTCCAGTGCCAGGGTGAGACAACCCTTTGTACACTTCCTGTAGAATAAATGTACAGTGCCAGGGTGAGACAACCCTTTGTACACTTCCTGTAGAATAAATGTCCAGTGCCAGGGTGAGACAACCCTTTGTACACTTCCTGTAGAATTAATGTCCAGTGCCAGGGTGAGACAACCCTTTGTAATTCTTTTCAGAGAGATCGCCCTTGGGGTACATATTATGCATTTTCCGCTGAAAAATGTCCTGTGACAGTTGTATCAATGTTTTTGAATAAAAGATTGTACAATAAATAAACTCTTTTATTTATTATAATGGACTCCTACCTCACGGAGTTACCTCCCCTTAGCGCATGCGCACTAACTGGGTAGGCTCCTAGACCCGTGATCATCATTCCTTCTGCTGTCACGGCCGCGGAACAGACGGTTTTGAGTAACCCATTCATGAGCCGCACGGGCGCTGTTAAAAGAGACTATGTCTGAGACACCACCTGTATGTATGGTCTTTATTTGTCTAAAACAAGAACAGTAAAGCTTTACAGTTGGTTGTTTCATAATTGTGACTTTGTATTAATACAAAATACGCCAACTTTCCCGCGGTTACGCGACGCGTTGCTCTGCCATGGCGGGAAGTTTAGCTGCGCCATGTGGTCGTAATATTGCGATTAAAACCAACTATTACTTCCGCGGGTAACCTTCACGAAGTTTTTCAATGTTTTCTACGCGTTTATATGCTGCTGGCACCGCTAACTAACATGTTTGGCGCGTTTGTTTCAGGCCTTTCATGCTGTTCGGTCTGTGAGGGGAGTATCCCCCGGGCCGACAGTCATACCTGAAGCTGCGCGGGCCTGTCTGGAGAAGACAGGCCATGAGGCTGACTCCTGCCCTATTTGTCTGGCCTTTTCCCCGGCCCAGAAGAGGCGGGCTGCCGACACCTTGTTCTATCGCTAAATGCGGAGGCGGAGGGGACCTGACGCAGGTTCCCCGCCTAAGTCCAAACGCAGTCCGTAAGGGAAAAAATCCCGCGGGCCCTTCCCCTCTCCTGCCACTTCGAAAGTGGTTTTGACATGTCACTGATGGAGTCTATGTTTCAGCAGCAGATGGACTCGGCGAAGTCCTTCGCTCGCGAGAGTCGGGTTGGAGGTCTCCGCAGGAGTTCCTCACCCACTCCGGACGGGGCGGAGAGTCCGGGGTGGGATCGCTGGCTCGCTCGATCCCTCGCCTTGAGGCGCCTGTAGATCCGCTGCCTCTGGCTTCGATCCGGACGCCTCGCTGCCCGGGAGAGGGAGGTGCTCCCAGTCCCTCTCGAGCTCGCGCAGGGCCGCTGAGTATTCCTGGTATTCCGTCCTGCGCACACCCGCCCCCATGAGAGCCGAGGCACCAGTTCTGCCTGGCCTGCCTCCAGCGCCTCGGGACCGGGTCCACGCACGCCGGGCTGGCGCTGACGGGGAGCAGTCTGTCTGTTCTTCCCTTCCTGTGGTTCCTAGCGCTAGGCAGTCCACCGGGTCGGGTTAGGGTCCTCTTACGGAGGAGACCCAGCCTCTGACTCGGCCTCGGACGCCGAGGCAATGGAGCTTGGGGAGGTCGAGGAGCATGACGGGCGGCTTCCGCTTTGCTTCGCCTTGGCGGGAGGTCCGCAGAGAATTGCCGAGGGCCTACCCCAGGCCGCTGTGCCTGCTGGTAGCGCGGACTCGACTGAGTTCCGCTTTGCCTGGCGAGGCGCTTGCCCCCCCTAGCAACCCTCACAGACGCAGCTCCGCGATTCTGCCATCGCTGGTCTCGGACGGGTCGATCCCCTGTCTGGTGCCCGGTAAGGTTTGACTTACCTGAACTCGCGGCGGGCGCTACCAGCTTGGGGAGGATTCCCCTTCGCTGTACCAATTGTTGACGAATGTGTTTTCACTTCCGCCGCCTCTGGGGAGGCTCGGCTTCCTCCGAGCAGCCCGCTGCTCGGCAAGGGCTTCTAACTCCACCTTTTGCCCTCGCTGGCGCTTCTGCGCACGCTGCACCGACCTACGCAGGAGGTCTACCGAACGCCGGCGCAGCAGGTGCGGGTGGTGGTCCATGAGGCCTACCTCTCCTCGGGTTCAGAGGTCGGCCCTGGAGGCGGAGGGGCATGCTGGCGACGCGTCGCCGCATGTCGCGGCTGCTCCGGCCAGCTGGAAGTGCAGGCTCACCTCGCCACTCTCTTTGGCGGTCTGCTGCGCCGACGGTGATGTGCGCAGTCATGGGGATGCGCCGCTGTGGCTGTCGACGCCTAGGTACTCGGCAGCAACACAGCAGACCTTGCTGGCCCTCCCTTTCCGCCTGGGAGCCACCCTCTTCCAGGGGCCCAGCAGGTCATACGGGAGGCTGCCGCTGCAGCTACCTCCTTCAAGGACTCTAAGGCCTTGTTGGAGCACCCGCTGGGTGTCTCGCCTCCCCCGGCCCCCGCGCCACCTTCCTCCGCCGCGGGTGCAGCCTACACCCGAAGTCTGCCGGGCTGGCTTCGCCGCTGGTAGGGGTAGGCGGAGGAACAGGTCCGCCAAGGGTAGGGGCAAGGAGCAGTCCTCGACTAGCTCCCAGCCTTTCATGGGCGCTGGAGGTCTGCCCCGACCTCCCGCTAACCCATCAGGGTTGCCGCCAAGCCGCGGTGTCACGCCCAGTCAGCTCCGCTTACTCGGGTCTACACACGCGCCTCCTACCCCATATCCCAGTGGGAGGTCGCTTCTCTATTCCTGCCGGAATGGGAGAAGGCTACCAACAACGCTTTGGGTGCTGGCCACGGTCAGCATAGGCCATCTCCCACTGTGGAAGCGCAGGTCCGCCTCGACTTCACCGCATACGCCGCGACTCCGTGCCGCCATGTCAAGCCAGGGCGGACATATTGCGCGACGGTTCAGGCTCTGCTGGACAAGTCCGCAATCGAAAGATTCCACCGGGAGAGGAACAGGCGGGATTTTATTCCACGCACTTCCTCGGCCCCGGCGAAAGACGGCGGGTTCCGGCCCCGATTCTCAACCTCAAGGGGTTGAATCGCGATGCTCGAAGCACCATCCTTCAAGATGGAGACACTGGCGCCGGTGATCTCATCTGTTCAGCCCGGGCGATTGGCTCACGCCAATCGACCTAAAGGATGCGTGATTCAGATGTACCCATACATCCATCGCTCAAGCAGTACCTTCGGGTTCTCTTACGACGGGATGTATTACCAATTCAGGGTGCTCCCTTCGCATATCGACTGCCCCAAGGGTGTTCACCAAGCTCATGTTAGTCCCAGCTACCCTAGCTCGCCGCAAGGAAGGCGCTGTTACCCTTTACCTAGACGACTGGTTGCTCGAGCACTAACACAGCCAGCGAAGTCAAGATGCTACTCACACAGTGATAGACATTCTAACTCGACTGGGGTGGATCATCAACCTCAAGAAATCCGACCTGGTACCCACCCAGGACTTGGTTTTTCTTGGAGCGATTCCAAACGTAACAAGGATCTCGCTTCCTTTGTCGCCCGACCGGGTCACCAGAGTTCGAGATGGTCTCTTCATTCCTCTCCCAGCCCCAGGCACCAGCACGGACTTGGCTCCGCCTACTGGGCCATATGGCGGCGACGATCTCTGTAGTGTGGCGGGCGCTGCTGAGGATGCGCCCCATACAGCAAGCTTTGGCTCGGCTGTGGACTCACACGGAGGATCTGGAGCGCAGTCTCACAGTCCCCGAAAGTGGTTGACACCTCACCTTCAGTGGTGGACAAATGTCGGAATCTCACCAGGGGTTCCCTTGGAAATCCCGACGCCAGCTCTCACAGTTCAGACAGATGCGCCCCTCACGGGCTGGGGGCGCTTCTGGCAGTCTGTCGGCTTCCGACTCTGGTCCGGGGCCGGGCTCACCTTCACATCAACGTGTTGGAACTGAGAGCTGTGCGGTTGGTATTCGAAGCCCAGAGAGAGCATGTCCGCGGGCCAGGTAGTCCGCCTTCAGTTAGACAACCAGACGGCCATGTCGCATATCCTGAAGCAGGGAGGCACGGTGTCCCCAGCGCCCTCCGGGAAGCGTGGACTTTCTCCTCTGGAGCCACTCAGTACGCATTGTCAGGTACTCCCTGTTTATCTCCCCGGGCTGGAGAACGGCGAGCAGATGCGCCTCTCGCCGGATCCTGGCCCCGCGACGAAGTGGATGCTCGACAGGCAGATATTCACAGTAATCTCCCAGTTGTACGGGTCGCTCGAGGTGGATCTGTTTGCGCCCGGGCGGACGATCAGACACCCGCGTTCTGCTCTCGGATACCGGACCCAGGGCGCTACTGCCGACGCCTTCCTGCTGGATTGACGGGCAAAGTGCTCTGGGCTCCCGCCATTACCACTCATTCCCCGCGGTCCTTTCACAGCTGTCCACCCAGCCAGCTCGGCTACTTGTGCTACTGGCACCGCTTTGGTCAGCCACAGAGCTGGTTTCCGTAATTTCAGGTTTCTGGCTCAGCCTCCTGTTCTATTACCTTTGGCGAATCGACATTCTCACTCAGAACGGAGCTTCCACCCAAATCCACGGATTCAGTGGGTGGCTTGGCCTCTGTCAGGTCTAACCTCGAGGCACGCTGGAATTCCTGCAGCAGTTGCAGACACAATTCTGGCTTCGAGGCGGATTCGGCAAACGCTCAGTACGAGGATAGGTGGTCCCGCTTATGCGCTGGTGGTGTTCAGATAAGGGGATTGCAGATCCCTTTCTGCGGATTTAGTCCGAGTATTGGAGTTTTTGCAAGCTCGCTTTGAAGAAGGCCTGGCGGCTTCACCATTCGCGCTACTCCACCGCTATTTCCACTTTTCACACCCCTGTCGATGGTGCTCTTCTGGGGCAGCACCTCTCGTGATAGCGCTTTGCTGGCGCTGAACGGATTCGACCTGCTCTCAGGCTTAACCAGTCCACCTTTGGGATTTGTCGATCGTGGCTCGATTGGCTGTCCGTCCCACTTTCTCACACCTATCGGCTATTTCCATTCAGTTGTTGACCTGGAAAGCTGTTTTTCTGGTGGCGTAACATCTGGTCGGCGGTCGGCGATTTACATGCTATGTCGTCCGACCCGGGCGCTGACTGTGTTTCACACGGATCGTGGTCAGTATTCGGCCCCCAGATACTTTACCGAATCGGGCTCGGTCGATCACGCTTCCATGTGACAGCTCCTATCGAACTTCCTACTCTTACCCAGCCTTCCACATCGGGACCACTCCTACGAAGCACTCACCCGCTGGATGTCCGTGAAGACGCCAAAGTCTATCTCAAACTAACGCAGGGGATCCGTGACGGGTACCCAGCTGTTCTGTTGTTACGGTGGCGGAAGGCTGGTCTGCCAGCCGCAGCAAGCAGACTTTGTCTCGCTGGCTAGTATCGTATTTGTGCCGCTTTATCAGGCTAAGGGCAAGCCTCCCCTGAGGGGTTGAAGGCTCACTCGGTCAGGGCAGTAGCCGCATCAAAAGCTTTTGCATCGCACTCCCCATTGAAGAGATCTGCTCCGCCGCTATTTGGAGCCGCCAAGCACGCTTATACGCCATTATCAGCTCGACACGCATTCCCGTAATCGCGGCAAACTTTGGTCGCATTGTTCTCTCCAGTGGACAGTGTCCTGCCACCCTGACCGAAAGTGAGTCTTGGTTTATTGGTTTGTTTTGACGCTTACTGTACAATAAGATTCCATTATTGACATGTCTGCTAATGTGAGCTCACTCAGAGAACCTGTACCCCTTCGATTCTCTACGGAGTTACTGTATCGCTAGTGAGTGGTATTTTTGTTTTCCCCACGGTGCTCTCATGAAAGAAGCCACTTAGTGGGTCGGATTTCGTTGATATTCGCACTACGCGCAATGTCTCATTATGCTAGAGGTCGCCTTTGAGCACAAATCCTCCCTGTCAGTTCCTCCCATAATGCCTCTCGCGAAGCTTAAACTGGGTCGAAAGTGACAGGTGAGTGTTATGGCGCCTGTTCAATTTTTTTCCATGATAATGATCGCTATATTTTGAGTGTGCTTTGACAGAATTCCTCCTCCCTGGCCTCCGGGTCTTTGGGAGTCTGTGTTTATGCATAATATGTACCCCAAGGACGATCTCTCTGAAAGAATTAACCAAACCTGCAGAGGTTTTCAATTCTTTGAAGAGAGTCGCCCTGGGGTAGGGCCTCCCACCTCCCCGCAATTCTGTTCACTGATAAGAATTCAGCAGAAGGAATGATGATACGGGTCTAGGAGCCTACCCAGTTGGTGCGCATGCTTAAGGGAGGTAACTCCGCGAGGTAGGGTCCGTGATAATAAATAAAAGAGTTTATTTATTGTACAATCTTTTATTCAAAAACATTGATACAACTGTCACAGGACATTTTTCAGCCGGAAAATGCATAATATGTACCCCAAGGACTACTCTCTCAAAAGAATTGAAAACCTCTGCAGGTTTGGTTAAATTGCAGTGGGTCATGTGATGTGGGACGAGGCATACAGGGTATGTACAGAAGTGATGCAGTGGGTCATGTGATGTGGGACGAGGCATACAGGGTATGTACAGAAGTGATGCAGTGGGTCATGTGATGTGGGACGAGGCATACAGGGTATGTACAGAAGTGATGCAGTGGGTCATGTGATGTGGGATGAGGCATACAGGGTATGTACAGAAGTGATGCAGTGGGTCATGTGATGTGGGATGAGGCATACAGGGTATGTACAGAAGTGATGCAGTGGGTCATGTGATGTGGGATGAGGCATACAGGGTATGTACAGAAGTGATGCAGTGGGTCATGTGATATGGGATGAGGCATACAGGGTATGTACAGAAGTGATGCAGTGGGTCATGTGATGTGGGACGAGGCGTACCCTGTATGTAGAGCATGATTGGTCGATGTTAGTAGGCAATGACATATAGTGTGGACCCCGTGACTCATGATGATATATATTATGTGATCCGTGAGTCAGTATGGTATATCATGTCATGTCACCTGTGAATAAGAATGATATATAGTGGGTGATCTCTGACTCAGAATGATGTACAATGTGTAATCTGTGACTTAAAATGATGTACAATGTGTGATATGTGACTTGGGTTGATGTACAATGTGTTATCTATGACTTGGGTTGATGTATAATGTGTGATCTGTGACTTGGGATGACGTACAATGTGTGATCTGTGACTCAGAATGATGTACAATGTGTGATCTGTCACACAGAATTATGTACAATGTGTGATCTGTGACTCAGAATGATGTTCAATGTTTGATCTGTGACTTGGGTTCATGTACGATGTGTGATCTGTGACTCTGAATGATGTACAATGTGTGATCTGTGACTTGGTTTGACATATACTGTGTGATCTGTGACTCAGGTTGCCAAGGCCCAGGGTGGTGCAACAGCAGCTAAACAGGTGGCATATCTTTGGGCCAAAAGTCTGGGAGGGGATTCAGCAGTCAAACTGCTCAACAAGTTCGGTCTCCTGGAGGCAGCCATTGACTATGCTACAGAAAACTGGTATGTGATATGATGAAATTTGCTTCATCTTTGACAAGTTTTAGAAAACAATTATGTTGTCAGTATTGTTTTATTTTCCATTTGTTAAAGGGTGTAATTATATTTCCTCTATCTCTGACATAAATACTATTTACTTTCAGTTGCATACATGTTTGCAACAAGTTTGGTGCATCTTTGAATACTAGCAGCTTAGAAAATTTCAGCGATTATATTTTTGATACTATGAAGAAATCACTATTGATGTGTTTCAGTGCATTTGAGTTTGCTTTTGACTTGGGTCGTGTTGCTATGAAGAACAAAGTGCCTGATATCCACCTGAAGTATGCCATGTTTCTGGAAGATGAGGGCAAGTTCCAAGAGGCAGAGGCGGAATTCATCAAGGCAGCCAGACCTAAGGAAGCTGTTCTCATGTAAGCTGGCATTGCAAACTGCAGCAAGACTCAGAGAATATACTGTCTTGTACCTTCGTCTCTGCCAGATTGGCACCAAGTCAGCCTCAAGTTTTGATCTATTCCCATTAAAGAAAATAGAAATGGGTGAATATTTGTGTTGCAAACACACAACCCCGACAATGAACTACTGCAATGCTGAAAATAATATTATTCAGTACAGCTTCCTTTTACACCTCCGACTCATATGCCATGGTTGTTTTTTAAATGTTGTTCAAAGGGACATGAAATATACCTTATGATTAATGAAAATAAGCAACAAATATTCAGTCAGACATTGATTTGATCATGCTTTGTATTGAAAAATTTCCTCACTGGTAAAAGTCAAGGTCAAGCATCAACATGTTTACCCAGTTCAACCCAACTGACTCACTAACTGCTGTGTGTTACAGGTACGTCCACAATCAGGACTGGGACTCGGCGCAGCGTGTAGCCGAAGCGCATGATGCTGACTCCGTGGCTGATGTGTTGGTCGGCCAGGCCAGATTTGCGTTCGAGGAGAAGGAATATGCCAAGGCTGAGTCCTTCCTGCTGAGAGCCCAGAGGCCGGAGTTGGCTGTTAAATACTACCGGGTAAGATGCTTGCTACTATTACATTTAGGGGGTGGTGGAGTGGCCCAGTGGTTAAAGCAGTCACTTGTGACACCGGGACCCAGGTTTGATTCCACACATGGGTACAATGGTTTGAGGCCCATTTCCCACCAGATACTACTTGAATTTGCTAAGAGCAGCATAAAACCGTAAACACTCATGTCTGTTACCATTCGGGGCGCCGGGGTAGCCTAGTGGTTAAAGCGTTGGCTCGTCACGCCGAAGACCTGGGTTCGAATCCCCACATGGGTACAATGTGTTAAGCCCATTTCTGGTGTCCCCCGCCGTGATGTTGCTGGAATATTGCTAAAAGCGGCGTAAAACCAAACTCAGTCAGTCAGTCTGTTACCATTCTGGTGTCTTCTGAAGTGATATTGCTGGATTATCAATTATATAGCCAGCATGTGACGAGAAATATATCAAACTTCTCACTGTACTATATCTGTTCCTACAGGACTCAGACATGTGGCAGGATGCACTGCGAGTGTGTAAGGAGTATGTCCCCCACAAACTGCAGCAGCTCCAGGATGAGTATGATAGAGAGATGACCAACAAGGGACCCAGGTATGGATCTACAGCATTAAGAACCATCATATAATTAGGAATATATACACCAGTACTGTATTGCTAAGCTCCTGGAGCTTTCAGGGCTAATAAATCCTTCCTGCCTGTGATCTTAAAAAAGGGCATCAGTTCATTACACAGGCTTCCTAGGGTTGATAGTGTTTGGCTAGCTAGCTGCTGTGGAGGACCAAACTTGATTGATTGAGTGTGTCATGCCTTTGTGTTCACACTATTGACCACTAGCTTGCCTACATTGCTCTGAGTTTAGTAAGGTTGCTGTGGATTGTTCATTTAAGGGTAGTTATGAAATATATACAAGAGATTGTTGTCACATATTTCCACACTTTTGTTTGAAGCATTATCAAGATTGGAAATAATTTTCATAATATATAAACTACTTTTGACAATCGCTGTAATGTACCTGAAAACAAAAGCATAGGGATATATGTATTTATTTGTCAAGGGAGATAACTTGGTATTATGCTTGTTCCCTGTCCAGTGGCAAAGGAGGTGAAGGGTGAGTATGTGTTGTCCTAGCTGCCTCTGTCTGTCACTACCTGCAGGGCCTCTAGGCAGTCAACTGTAGTGAGAGCATATGTCATTATCAAAGGGTTGCTAACTCTTCCTTGTGCAGGCGTTAGGGGCTTAAACCCCAATTACTTCATCTCACCTACATGGTTGCTGAAATTGCTTTGGGCAGTCAGTTGTAGTTAGACAGAACTAGTTTTTGTGGTCATGACATGGTTGGTAAAACATATTTGAGCGGGCTGTAAGATCAGGGCAGCCAGTTCAAGTGATCCAGTTTTGCCATTATTACTGGGTTTCTAATACTCTCATTGACAGACTGTTCATCAGTTCTGGACAGTAGAAAAACTCATCCATACTCTCACCATTTAAATCATTCTGGCCATTTTACTTTCATGTTTCATGTTACATCATTTTGAGAATATTATTTTTGCAATCATATATTTGTGTGAACAGTGACGGCACTGGTGGCATAGTTGTCTAAGGTGTTGCAGTTGGCTGTTTAGGGTTGAATCCCTTTGGCATGCAAATCTATGATCGAGGGTTCGACTCCCACTTAGCTCTGAGTTTGTAGGTCTGTCAGCAGGAAGTGGGAAACATCGAAAAACCACAATAATTTCAGGCTTCCCCGAACTGATGCACTGTGATATGACTGCAATACTGTTCAAACCAGTTGTAAATTCACCACGTGCATGCCAACTGACTGAAGTTGTTTGTGGTGAGATCTGATGGCTGAGGTTTTGTTGACAATGGAGATGTTGTTATGGACTTGAATAAAGAGAGAAGTTGGCACTGCCTGTTTTTTACCATACAGTGTTCACTATTAGACTATTGATTGTCAAGCTTAGATGTGCCAGGTTGATGTCTGGTGTATGTGTTTTGAATGTTCACTGTAGAAGGACAAGAATTTTGTCATGTTCACCTTGACGTTCTTGTCTGGCATAGTCCTGCCTTTTTCTTGTTGTAACGTGCATGTATGTTATACTGTTGAGGACAGCTGTAGCACAGTACAAGAACACTTGTAGATATTGTCTGACACCCATAGTGGTCCTTGTAGAATCTCATATGAAAATAGCCTTGTAGTTAGCCCTTAAAAGTGTTATAGAATAATACTGTAGAATATGTTACCAAGGTAACAGGACATAGTTACAAGTAGGATTAATCTAATGTTACCAACACTGTTGATATTAATATTTGTTTTGTATATACCTTATCATATTTAAACAGTTTAGCTTAATTTCTTTATAAATATTTCAAAATTGTATCTTCTTGTTACTGTGTGGTCAGTTCTGGATGAAAATTGACTTATGATTAAATATATCATACATATATATGTAATCTAAAAATATTAATATGAACAGATTTAGTTACATAAATATAGTTTATAGAGTGTATTTTCTAACACGAAAGTTGTAAAAGCTCACCCATAGAATACTGTAACATACAACTTTAAAAAAATAATCCCTAACAATAACAGGTGTAGTAATACAATAGTTGGGGTATGTTCTTGATCCTGGATACTTATATTAAAATGTAAACTTTCCTGTTTCCAGCTTTGAGGAGGGGTATGTAGGAATGAGTTATCTCCCTCCTGCTATATTTGGTTTGAATGTGTACACAAATATATTTCATTGAAATTGTGAGGAAAACAGTCTTTGGTTATCTAATCACTTAGCCATTTATTCAATATTCATATTTAATGTATCTGTTAACATTGACTTGTTCTGATGTGAGCTCTACCTGTCTTAACTTTGTTTCTCTTAACTGAACTATTTATGTTTGTTTTTATATATTGTTATATTTTTTATATATTTTCTCTCTCATTAAGAAACAACAACATAAGCATGAATTTGAATGTTAATGTTGTTCACAGTTTAGAAACATTAGCTCTTTTAGCATGCCCTATTTTAATTAAAAAAGTAGTAGCGTGTCTTCTGTAGGTTAAACAACAAACAAACCAGCCAATAGAGATGTGTGTCCAATGTACCTCCTACTGAGCCCCCCTGAGCCCTCCTGAGCCGTATGCCAGTAGGGGGCGTGTGTCCAATGTACCTCCTACTGAGCCCCCCTGAGCCCTCCTGAGCCGTATGCCAGTAGGGGGCGTGTGTCCAATGTACCTCCTACTGAGCTCCCTGAGCCCTCCTGAGCCGTATGCCAGTAGGGGCCCAATGTACCTCCTACTGAGCCCCCTGGAGCCCTCCTGGAGCCATATGCCAGTAGGGGCGCCAGTAGGGGGTGTGTCAATGTACCTCCTACTGAGCCCCCCTGAGCCGTATGCCAGTGAGCCTCCTACTGAGCCCCTAGAGGGGGCGTGTGTCCAATGTACCTCCTACTGAGCCCCTGAGCCCCTCCTGAGCCAGATGCCAGTAGGGGGCATGTGTCCAATGTACCTCCTACTGAGCCCCCCTGAGCCCTCCTGAGCCGTATGCCAGTAGGGGGGGCGTGTGTCCAATGTACCTCCTACTGAGCCCCCTGAGCCCTAGCCGTGCCAGTAGGGGGCATGTGTCCAATGTACCTCCTACTGAGCCCCCTGAGCCCTCCTGAGCCATGTAGGGGGGCATGTGTCCAATGTACCTCCCCCTGAGCCAATGTGTCTCCTACTGAGCCCCCCTGAGCCCCAGTGCCAGGGGGCATGTGTCCAATGTACCTCCTACTAAGCCCCTCCTGAGGGTGTGTGCCAGTAGTCCAATGTACCTCCTACTGGGCTCCTCCTGAGCCGTATGCCAATGTGTCCAATGTACCTCCTACTGAGCCCTCCTGAGCCAGATGCCAGTAGGGGGCATGTGTCCAATGTACCTCCTACTGGGCCCTCCTGAGCCCCAGTCCTGTGTCCAATGTAACCTCCTACTTAGCCCTCCTGAGCCGTATGTCAGTAGGGGTCAAGAGTCCAATGTACCTCCTACTAAGCCCTCCTGAGCCGTATGTCAGTAGGGGTCAAGAGTCCAATGTACCTCCTACTAAGCCCTCCTGAGCCGTATGTCAGTAGGGTGTGTGTGTCCAATGTACCTCCTACTGAGCCCTCCTGAGCCGTATGCCAGTAGGGTGTGTGTGTCCAATGTACCCTCCTACTAGCCAATCCTGAGCCAAGCCCTCCTGATGCCAGTGGGGCGTGTGTCCAATGTACCTCCTACTGAGCCCTCCTGAGCCGTATGCCAGTAGGGGGCATGTGTCCAATGTACCTCCTACTGAGCCCTCCTGAGCCGTATGCCAGTAGGGGGCGTGTGTCCAATGTACCTCCTACTGAGCCCTCCTGAGCCGTGAGTCGTATGCCAGTAGGGGCGTGTGTCCAATGTACCTCCTACTGAGCCCTCCCTGAGCTGAGCCATGCCAGTAGGGGGCGTGTGTCCAATGTACCTCCTACTGAGCCCTCCTGAGCCGTATGCCAGTAGGGGTGTGTGTGTCCAATGTACCTCCTACTAAGCCCTCCTGAGCCGTATGCCAGTAGGGTGTGTGTGTCCAATGTACCTCCTACTGAGCCCTCCTGAGCCAGTGATGCCCAGTAGGGGCATGTGTCCAATGTACCTCCTACTGAGCCCTCCTGAGCCGTATGCCAGTAGGGGCATGTGTGTCCAATGTACCTCCTACTGAGCCCTCCTGAGCCGTATGCCAGTAGAGGGTGTGTGTCCAATGTACCTCCTACTGAGCCCCCTCCTGAGCCAGTAGGGGTGTGTGTGTCCATGTCAGTAGCCGTGTATGGTGTGTGTGTGTCAATGTACCTCCTACTGAGCCCTCCTGAGCCCCTCCTGAGCATGTGTGTCCAATGTACCTCCTACTGAGCCCCTCCTGAGCCAGTATGCCAGTAGGGGTGTGTGTCCAATGTACCTCCTACTGAGCCCCTCCTGAGCCAGCTGCCAGTGGGGGCATGTGTCCAATGTACCTCCTACTGAGCCCCTGAGCCAGCTGGGGGCAGTGTCCAATGTACCTCCAGTAGCCCTCCTGAGCCAGCTGTGGGGGGGTGTGTGTCCTCCTACTGAGCCCTCCTGAGCCACTCCTGTCCAATGTACCTCCTGAGCCCCCCTGAGCCAGTAGGGTAGGGGTGTGTGTCCAATGTACCTCCTACTGAGCCCTCCTGAGCTGTAGCCAGTAGGGGGTGTGTGTGTGTCCAATGTACCTCCTACTGAGCCCTCCTGAGCCGTGAATGCCAGTAGGGGGTGTGTGTGTCCCTACCTCCTACTGAGCCCCCTGAGCCAGATGCCAGCTGGGGGCGTGTGTCCAATGTACCTCCTACTGAGCCTACTGAGCCTCTCCTGAACTGTATGCCAGTAGGGGGCGTGTGTCCAATGTACCTCCTACTGAGCCCCCCTGAGCCATATGCCAGTAGGGGGTGTGTGTCCAATGTACCTCCTACTTAGCCTTCCTGAGCCAGATGGGGGGCGTGTGTCCAATGTACCTCCTACTTAGCCAGCCTGATCCAGCTGGGGTGTGTGTATATCCAATGTACCTCCTACTAAGCCCTCCTGAGCCAGCTGGGGGGCGTGTCTCAACTGTATCTATAACCATGTGTGTGCAGCACTACATCATGATGCTTGTCATATAGCTTCCTCAGGGTGTAGGTACCCATAACACTCCTAATGTGCTTTCTAGAAGTGTGTTATCTGTAGATGTGTTTTACATGTATGGCATTAGTCTTTTGTTTCCTTATGATTAGTTTTGTTCACTTGCAGTCTTTGCCAATACATTGTGTAATACTTGCCAGCCTGTGTGATAGGTATGCTTAAAGATGATTAGACAAGGTTTAAGTATTTTACTGTTCTGAGATATGGTTAAGTTTGCCATGTTAATTGTTATGGTCTGGTTTCACGTTAATGTGAAAAGTTTCATTCATTTTTGGGGGGTTATGTTCGCATTCCCCTTCTTTCCTTTTGGTTCATGGGGACTAAACTATTTTCAGTAACAGGGAAACATGGTCAGATAAAGGTTTCTAGACTAATATTCCAGAAGTGAATACATTGGTGAAGACTGTGTTCCTATTATTTATGAGTTTGTGTAGGTCCACATTTGTGCAGTTGTTGTGTATGTCTTCTTTCATCTGAAGCATGTCCATGTTTCTGTCGAACTACCAATTGTTCAGTGTATATATATATATGTTCTGTATTCCCATTGACATAATCATTACCATCAATCGCAAAAGTATGGAATGAATAACTTGAAAGCCAAGGAAAGAAATATGAATGTCTGTATCTCAAGAAGCTAAATATAGGGACAGATTGCAAATGGATGCTTGTCATGCAAAAGGTTCACGGTCAGTTCCCTACTAAGGTTCAATTCTGACATACTTTCCTTGCTGAAGGAAACAATATTAATTCCTTCTTTTGACTACAGAGGTGCGGAGTCGATGATTCACCAGGCTCGGGAGTGGGAATCATCCGGGGAGTATGCCCGTGCTGTTGAATGCTATGTCAAGGTCACCAACAAAATGACAGACGATGTCCGCATATTGGAGAAGTGCTGGATGAAGGTATGGATATATGTTCCAGTGATTCTTTTAAAATCAATGAGAATGACGATCTGATGGTTGCATCGTGTAACCTGGAAGATTACTGGTCATCATGCCACTGATTTGTCAAGCCCAGATTAGATTATTTACAGGCTGCCAGGAAACTGCTGGAATAATGCCAAAGCAATCATTCATTAGCTGGGTTTAACCATTCATGGGTCAGAACTTGTGAGGTTTCATTGTATAAGAAAAATCTATCCCAAGAACTAACATGTACTGATATTAACATTATCATGATTGCTGCCCATGGAGATTCCAGGTTAGAACTCCACCGTCATATTGCTGGAATATTACTAAAAGCAGTGTAAAACCATATTCACTCAACGCCAGGTTATTACTGATCCTAAACTGTCAGTTCAGGTGGTTAGGCGTGGTGACTTTGTTGATTGCAAGTCCTTGTTGTGGATCACTGATATATTAATCCCTTGTTTGTGTGGATACTAAAGTATCTTCAGGCCTCTGTCATATTGCTGGAATATTACTGAGTGTGGGCTTTTGAACACACGAATGTTAAAGATAGGGACTTAATGTTGGAACACTCTGATGCAGCCAGTATTACCTGAACTGCATTTGGTTAAGAAACATAAAGAGAGGAGAAGTTATGGTCTTATTGTCATATTACTAATTAATTGTTGAACACAGGCTGGTGACCTTGCACTCAAGTTCCTGGGTGCGGAGAAGTCCCAGATGGTGATTGAGATGGTGTGTCCACGCCTGGCAGAGATCAACAAACACTCTTCAGTAAGTAGACCAGCATGGAGGACACAGTGTAGTAGTCGTCTTTATGTCAGTCTGTTTTATTGTGAATGCTGACTGTATTTGGGCATTTAAAAAAAAAAGAAGCATCCTCTCTGTAATTGAAAACATTGTACAATTTTATGAAACCAATCTGCATTTGTTCCCTGCAAACAGTGTTGGTTGTAAGAGAAGACTTAATGACTTTGGCAGTCAGGTTTGGTGACTTGACACTGTGTCATTGTGCCTTAGTGGCATAGATAGTGGCTCACAATGGCACTAATGGCCCAGATCTGAATATCAATAGTCTACTTTAATATTCAGATGGAATATTGCTGAATGTAATCTTAAACAGCAGACAGTCATGCTAGTATTCACTGGGTTCCAATAGTGGTGATTCGTGTGTGAGAAGAAGGGTTTTCTGATGGGTCCCAGGGCAGTGGGATAGCCTAATGGTAATGGTCGTGCCGAAGACCCAGGTTCGATTCCCCACATGGGTACAATGTGTGAAGCCCATTTCTGGTGTGATATTTGCTGGAATATGCTAAAAGCGGCATAAAATTTAAACTCACTCACTCCTGATGGGTGCCAAGGTGTGATATATCAGCGATGCCAGTGGTTGGTTGACCATTGTGTCGAATGAGGACAGAGAGCGGAAGGCCGCGGGTTTGATCCCCGACCGCGTCATACCAAAAGATGTTAAAATATGGTACTTGTTGGTCCCTGCCTGACCCTCGGCATTAATGGGTACAACAAGGACTGGTCGGCTCGGAGTCAGTATAATGTGTCTGAGTGGGGTATTTCATGCTTCACTGCGGCATGGTATCTCAGTGGGCTAGCACTATAAAACCAGCTTCAGTCTGGGCTAGTACAAGCAGCCGCACATACACATACACACGCATGCACGTCATCATATGAGCGAAATATTCTCAAGCACGACGTTAAACCCAATTTCACCTCACCTCGAATGAGGACATTGAATTCTAGGAAGGGACTCAACCAGGAAGGCTAAATTGGAACATGTTAAAAAGAATAACAAAATGACTGATTGGTCTGTTATCAACCTCTCACTGGTGTGTCTGGACATGATGTATGTTGGTTATTTCTGACTGGGATAGTATACAACATTCACTCATTCCCTCATAAGGTAACTCAGTGATGACACTGGACCAGTTTTTGGAATGGCTCACTGAAATCTTCACTTACACTTCAGGCCGCTGAGCTGTACCTGGCCAGTGACATGGTGAAGGAGGCAATCGACATGTTCATTGCGTGTGCAGACTGGGGCAAGGCTAAGAAGGTGGCCAAGGAGCTGGAACCAAGGTATGACAAATCTGTTCTGTTGTCATAATGTGAATCTTCCTACTTTTACCAAGAGGAATAATATGTTACATTTGTTACATTTGGGATTACACTTTTTCAGTTCCTTTCCCCATGGGAATGCAGGTTGAGATTTGTTGCGAGCAAACGAATCTGGTTGTAAGAGGAAACGTAATGTATCTAGTGGTTACATTTGGTTACTTTGTTGATTGCCTGTCTTCGTACCCTGGCGGCAATGATCCTGTCTCACAATATCAAGTATTGGGTATTTAGGTCTGGGAAACACTTGGCACCAACATATTTACATGCGTACCTTTATGCAAACTAGATATTATACATTTCTGAAATCACACAACAAAAATTAGTTTCGCTATTTCATGAAACACATGTTTGTGATGTTTTACTGAGCATTATCATCATGTTTACAGCGACTTCCTGTATGTTGTAGATATGAGCCGTACGTCGACGAGCGATACAAGGAGTACTGCAAGAACCAGGGCAGGGCTGAAGATGTGAGTCACCTTTTTCTGTTGAATATATCATACTTACACTGTGTCAAAATCATATCTCCTCCAGACAGGACTCTCTTGTTGTGCCAATGAAGATCCAGGCTAGAATAGATCTTCAGCAATCCCTGCATGTTGTAAGAAGTGGCTCATGGGATTGGGTGGTCAAGCTCCTTGAATTGGTTTATGACGTCAGTGTATCTCAATTGCTTAGATCGATGTCACAAACACATCTCTTCCAGACATGACTCTTTAGTTTCCTAAAAACCTGACAGGCCTTGCTTGCTCTTTGATAAGTTGGGGAGGTGGGGTAGCCTGGTGGTTTAAGCGTTCGCTCGTCACGCCGAAGACCCAGGTTCCATTCCCCACATGGGTACAATGTGTGAAGCCCAGTTCTGGTGTCCCCTGCCGTGATGTTGCTGAAATATTGCTAAAAGCGGTGTAAAGCTAAACTCACTCACTCACTTTTGATAAGTTTGTTTAATCTACCAAAATAGCATCCTCTGATGTTGAGAGCAGCATGACATCTAATACCATAATACCATTATTATGACAACTATCATAGTTGTTGTGAATGGTACTGGCTGATCCAGAAGGTTGGAGCAGCTGGTCCACACAGTCTTTTACCCCTAGGTGATTCTGGGTTGAACAGGTTCCCAGCAGCACATGTTGATTGTATTGTCAGGACAAGACTTGATTAGTTACTGGTTACTGTCATATAGCTAGAATAGTTTTGAATGGAATGTGAGACAACACAGACAGCTTGGATCAGTCCCTGACCCCTATGTTTCCTGTACAGTGTACCATTATGTGTTGTATGCTGCAGCTGGCTAATGTGGATGTCATTGGGGCCCTGGACATGTATGCCGAGAAGGGAGAATGGAACAAGTGCATTCAGACAGCAGAACAGCAGGTACAGATGGGTTTAATACATGTTCTGGGGATGTCAGTAGTAATATGTCGAGTCTTGTATTGTGAAGTGTCTGTCATAATATGTCTGTGGATAGTAGTAAAGATTGACAATATAGAAGAAGTATATGAAGATATTAGAATTATAAATCTGTTCTACATAGAAATAATACAGAACAATGTTGACTTATAGGATGAAATGTTACTTTCTATTGTTTCATAATACGGACATGTTTTCTGAGACACATTCTGTCAGACTGCAGTTCCTTTACTTTGGATGAGCAAATTCCAGTGTAATGTAATGATGACATCAGAGAGATATTGTTCCCAGGATGTGCTGCAATGATTCATGAAGTTAAGATTATTGTTGAGATGAAATTTGATCTGTTGTAGAATCCCAAAGTTCTCCACAAGTACATTGCTCTGTATGCTACACACCTCATCAAGGGAGGAACCTCGTCCGAAGCTCTGGGTCTCTATGCCAAATACGGAGCACCAGCTAATGCTCAGGTAGGACATGCACTCACTGTTAGATATATGTAGCACTTTGGTCAGGTATGACCTCGACACATTGTCCAGACAGCGATTCATCGTCCCACCAATCAGCCCCACGTCTCCAGTCGCTGGCAACCACAATATAGCTGACATAATTACCTATCCACTCAAAGACACTACTGTTTATGGTACCTGTTTGTTTGCTTGTACAGTTTGGGCTGTGTTATTTTCCCCAGAACTACAACATCTACAAGCGGCTGTTCAGCGATGTGGTCAGTCAGCGGGATCTCAACAAACCAGAAGCCTTCAGGACGTGGGCCGACCTTCGAGACATGCTGTTTGACCTGGTAATCTTGCCTCATTAGTCTTGTGTTGGTTCAAATACTGGCACTGAAAAAGAAAGATTCTAAAAGAACAGGATGTTTCTAATTAAGCTCAAAGAAATTATTTTTTTTGAAAAGTGGAATCAGTCTTAAAGAACACAAGTGATGGGGGTTGGTTAACTGTAATATTGATGAGTGCAGTGTTATACACAGAAAGTAATGTTATAAAAAGCTATAATCTGCTTGAACTTGGGCTTTACACATATAAAACACCTGCTGCCTTATTTACTGAGGTAAAATGTAACCAATCTGCCAGTTTGATGTTGGGATACACAGACTAGGAGGGCAGCTATCACCCAACCTGTAGAGGTGGCTCTTTTTGGTCTGGTGGTCAGTGATGACTTTGATGATTTTGTGTCTCCTGCCCTGACATTGTGAAATGTTGCTCATAGTATCAACCATTATAGTATCAACCATCATAGTATCAACCATTATAGTATCGACCATTATAGTATCAACCATTATAGTATCAACCATCATTGTATCAACCATTATAGTATCAACCATCATAGTATCAACCATTATAGTATCAACCATTATCGACTTGGTTATTTTTAGATGGCCATAATTTAGCTGGTATTTTACTGACTGTAGCATAAACTAATGAACAGAACTCAAACCCAGTGATCCAAGTGTAACTCACACCCTTGTGTCTCCTGCCCCGACAGTGTGAGAACATGTCCAAGTCTCCTGATGCCAACTCTCCCAACCACGAAGAGTTTGAGACCCTGCTACTCATCGCCCACTACTACGCTACTCGGTCAGCCTCTCTGGGCCAGAAGTCTCTGGACACCATTGCTGCCCGTATCTGCGTTTCCTTGCTTCGCCACACCGATGTCATCCCAGCGGACAAGGCTTTCTACGAGGCAGGGATGATGTGCAGGGTGAGATGTTCTTATTTGGATAGGATAAACAATAATTTACAACGTTAACTACTGATGTTTTTGTGTTTTGTTTCCCTATCACTTTAGTGGAAATAATTTGGAATTTGGGAGAAAAAATAATCTAATGGACACTTAGGTTAAATTTGATGTTTTGTAGGACAGTACTCATTAATGGTGGCACATTGTTATAGTATGAATTTCAGAAAATGACTGGAATATTTACAAGTATATGAGTTTATAGGTGTTATATTGTGAACATGTGAACTACCAGCGCTGATGATCATTTTATTGTATTCACAGAACAATGGATGGGAGAACATGGCCTTCGTTTTCCTGAACAGATACTTGGATATTGCAGAGGTACATTGACATTCACTGTTTTTATTCACTCATCATCATCATCATCATCATCATCATCATCATCACCATCAAAGTACTGTCTAAACAAAGTAGCTGATTAGTCCTAAATATTTCTTTAACGTTCCTGTATGTATTTCTGTCTACTACAATGTGTGTCTCCGCCAGGCTATCGAGGAAGGGACTCTAGACATGTTGGACCACAGTGACTTCCAGGACACAGACATCCCCTTCGAGATCCCTCTCCCAGAGAAACCATATCTGCCTGTAAGTCCTTGAGATGGTGCCAACTCACATGGTTTTGAATGCAATGTGTCCTGGATACATTATTCTTTAAGAAGAATAAAAGTAGGATTAAGAGATTGAAATGGCTGCTATATGGCTTGTTTATGAACAGTTCTTAGGTGGATTGGAAAGATGCCTTCTTCTCAGCCTGCTGAATCTTTGTCTGGTCCAAATTTGTTACTTACAGGGATGGTAATATTGATTTTAAAAGGTTAAAGAACTAACACAAGCATATCTTTAAATCGCTGCCAAACATGAACATCATCAGAAATACACACTATGGGATGGTAATACAAAAAAGGTTTACTGGTAAATATTGAATAAAAAGGAAAATGGCTTGTTTCAACCATGTAATGGAAATATACAACAGGGAGAACCATGCACAGGTCAAACATTCAGGGAGCCTCACCCTTTTAGATTAACAATCATGTAATGTTTATATGTAACAATTAATAAGAGAAGCTTGAAGCTCACGGTGAAAACACAAAACAACAAATGACTAAAGAAGCTGCTGTTGGTTTGTTGTCCAGAGCGCCCAGCATGAGGAGCTGAAGGAGTGGGTCCTCACAGTGTCCATGAACAGGAAGGTGGAACAGATCCTCCCCAAGGATGAGAGAAACACATACGAGGCCTCACTGGTTGCCACGGACACGGGCATACGCTCCATGCCTTGTGTGATTACAGGTAGGACTTGGTGTGGCCATTGATAACTCTCTGGATGCAAAGATGCAGCTGCATAAAATATTTCATAGTTGCAAGCAAAGACAGGAACTGTCAGTTTTTATTTATCAAGTAATGTCAACTATATTTACTTTAGCTTTTGATTATGTCTTTAAAGAAAACCAATTACATTCCCAATGTTTTAACACCCAAAGCCCTTAGTCATCTGCAAAGCTTCTCTGACAACTCTGTCTACTTCCCAGGGTACCCCGTCCTTCGAAATAAGGTGGAGTTCAAGCATCCAGGCAAGACGGCCAACAAAGATGACTGGAACAAGTTCCTCATGGCCACAAAGGTATGTACCTAGATATGTACTCGGACCTATTGTGGAAATTCACGACAGGAAATTCTATATTGTGGTGAAATTGGTTTTAATGTCATGCCCAAGATTCCTGCATGTATATAGCATGCACTTGTGTGTGTCTGCTTGTACCAATCTGGGCCCCCTTTCAAAAAGCACTATGGTGATCGTAAGTCACTAAGGTAACCTTAGTGCAATGTTAAAGAATGGGAGTTAACCTTAGTAAAGGTTGCTTCGTGAAAGGAGCCCCTGGACTTCGTGATTCTGATCCATGCTCATGTTTCATCAGAGTCTCAGACCACATGGTGCCTTTCATCTGATGGACTGATCTATCTGACATACAGTTCATACCAGCAATAGCCAGCCAATTTGTTCAATTCCCTACATGGGTACGATGTGTGAATCCCATACCTGGGGTACCCAACTGAGATATTGCTGTAATATTGCTAAAAGTGTCACAAAACCTCACTCACTGACACACTCATTCTGTTGCAGGTGTCACACAGTCCTGAGCTGCAAGATGTCCTCAAGTTCATCGGGATGTGGTGTGGAGCCACCCCCAACCCAAGTTACTCCTTCCAGTAGGGGAAGACAACTCTTCTCCCTGTGGGATTCTCAACTGTGATAGATGACACTGACAGTTATATATCGTTGTGTACTGTGTTGTATTACTTGTTATCACTACATTCCGTCCTTCTACAGTGACAGTTTAACACACTGTCTCATTCATTATCATATTTTCAACCTTGTGTAGTTTTGAACTTTTCTTTGACAGCAGTTCACAGATTACTATTTATTGATTGTTATACTTGAATGGATGTATCCTGTTATAGATAGTTTTGCCTCATTGTAAAGTGCTTTAAATACCATTGTAGCCAGTTTCTGCTATGAAAATTATAGGTTTGTAAAACAAAGTAACATGGAAGTAAAATTATGGTCACAACTTTGGGGAGTTTTTCACAAGACGTAAACAATCTACCTTATATTTACATCTGTCATAATATTATTTCAAAATTACAGTATTTATGATGAATGTGATTAAACTTGAAAATGAACTTGCTCCCTCTTTAGAGCATAATGAAAAATGGTGTCATTCAAATTGTTATTGAATCTCATTAAAGAGAAATGTGAATATACATATCATGTTCTTGTTGTCTTTGATGCATACTAAGTCGACTTTGTTCAAGGAAACTACTACTGTGGACTTTTTGTTTTTGAGATGTGTTTTGGCTTGCCTCCCAGTGGCCATTCCAGCTCAGAGGAGTTCTGAGTGTGGGTTGGTCAAAATGTGTGACCTGGTTGTGTGTTATCCCACCTTGAATGTGCATGTCAGCAGTTTATTGGTCAAGCCCAAATTTGATTAACTGTAGGGCGGATGATATAGGTGATTTTGGTGTAATTGTAATGTAATTGTAAGGTGTGATGAAATGACTTGAGGTGATATGGGGGGAGCTCAGGTGAGCTGAAATTCTGAGAGATGAGGTGAATTTGGTTAGTTGAAATTTGGTAAAAGTGAGGTGAAATAGGGTTTAACGTCATTTTTTAGATTGTTTCATGATATGAATAGATGTGGCTGCTTATTTTATTGTTATTATCCCACTGAGAAACCATCCCACAGATTAACAAGGATAACCCACTCATATTGACTCTCATCTGAACTTGACCTTGATCCATTCCCTTAATGACAAACACCAGGCAAGATAACCACAAGCACCAACTTGCAAGTTGTTTTGGTGTTGTCTTTAAGGGGATCGGACCATCAGGCATAGTGGGGCAAACATTCTATCCTCCGTACCATGTTGGCAGTCCCGTTCAGTAGACTACCCCTAATTGTCTACAGGAGTGATGCAGTTGTCTCAGGCCATGCAATTACATGTGCAGGCTTGTGTGCGATTGTGATCATGTCTTATGAAAATAGTTTGCCCTTGGTTTGTCAACACCTTACTTATGTTTGTTGGTTTCACGAAAATGGTTAACATTATTTGGTGAAAGGATTTTGGTTGTAATTATTTAATGCTATATTCGGGAATGACAGATGATTGTTTTACACTATTTTAGAGGTATATGAATATAACCACAAAGTGTAAATTAGATAGGTTCTGTGACGAAGACAGGGAAAGTACTGTCACAGTGGAGACACAAGCTCTGTCCTATACTGAATGTAACTCAACGTTTTTGTTTTTGCTTTTGTAATGTTATTGATCCAGTTTCGTTTTGGAATTCAGCTTGCAGTTTAATATACAACACCTTTTGTAATGCAGACGGAAGGACACTAAACGATTTACTTCTAATTCTTAAAGTTGTCCTCTTTGTAGCTTCCTTATAATACAATAGGACAATGTTGCAATGGCACTAGTTCCGTAACTGTGCAGAACGAAATGCAGTCTTCTGGATGACTGGTCCACTAGTGCCACCGTTGTTCACATACACCCAAAACCACCCCGTTGAAACTCTAAAAGGTCTGGAAAATCGTATACTTGCCAGAGAGGTTTGAGCGAAGGAAACGTGTTCAGTGCGGAATGTCTGTGATACTGTTAACGACTCGCTGGAAGTTTGGGACCCACCAACTTTTGACATACCGAAGGGGTTTGGAATAGGGTTTTTTTAATAGGAAATTAGCAATATTTTGCAAAATAATGTCTCAATTTGAACAACACCCCCACACAAGATAACAAATAACGCATGAGTGTAACATTGTTAATGTAACTGTTTATATTTATGTACAGACAATGTATTCTTGCAACCAAGCGATATTTATATATGACCACTTTATGTTTCATACATGTATACATAAAACAAAAAGTTAAGCACCCCCGGTACTTTTCACGATAGTCAATATTTTTTATGATGTGAGTGAATTACCTCAAAGGTAAGGCTGGATGTAAGAACACAGTGATGTATAAATGACCTCTAGCAATAACATAGCGACACAATAACTAGAATTCAGTAAGATTTGAATGCAATAACAGACTTAATACACAAAAGGCACTTTCCATGCAAAAATGATACACGATGAAGTATGGTTCCCAAGACCTCGAAATGTCACAAAAACGTTTATTTTCCATTGAGAAATGTCACTGAATGCTTCAAGATACGATTAGTGATGGTAAAAGTTCAGTATTTAGTAAAACCACCGTGTGCACGAATAACTGCCTCAACCCTCCTTCTCATACCCCCAGTGTATCGACGTATGAGCTGCATTGGCAACTGGCAAGACATCTTCCAATTGCCTCAAATCGGCTACAGGAGGGTCACGCTGTTGTATACGTCGCCCAAGATAATCCCAGATCTGCTCTATTGGATTAAGGTCGGGGCTCATTGCTGGCCATGGAAGTGTGGTAATGGCGTTGTTCTGGATAAACGCTGTCACGGCATGGGAACGGTGCGGCCTAGCATTGTCGTCCATAAACACAGGTCTGCTGGCAAGTGCATGGTTGTCACGACTGGGTTCAGTACCTCCCGGATGTAGCGATGTAGCGATCGCCGTTAAGGTTTCCCCGAATAGTCACCGAATCCATCTTGCAATCATGTGACAGACTTCCCCACACCATTATGGATCCCCCGCCAAAAGCTACTGTTGGCATGATGTTCCTCTCTGCAATAGTGGCAGTCCTGTGCCTCCAGATTCTTTTACGTCGATCAGTCATGTGGAGCAAAAACCTGCTCTCATCTGTCAAATGAACACGTCGCCATGTCCGTAAATTCCATCCTCTTCGTTGTACACACCATGCTAAACGTAACCTCCGATGACGATCTGTTAACAGAGGACGTCTGATGATCCTCCTTGCCATCAAACCAGCATGTCTCAAACGATTCCTCACAGTTCCCAGGGACATTCGTCGACCTGGTAACCACAGACGTCGCAGTTCGTTGCTTGACGCAAACGGATGTCGGCGCACATGTCGTAATAGGGCTCTGTCTTCACGCTGTGAGGTCACTGGTGGTCTTCCAGATCTTGGCCGATCTTGGACTTAGTTTGTCTGCCTGTACTTTCTGACCAGCCGACTGATGACTGATGTTCAGCTGACGTCCAATCGCTTTAAAAGACATTCCAGTTGAATGCATTCCGATAATTCGCCATCTTTGCGCTTCTGTTATCTTCCTTCGAGCCATGATGACCAAATGTAAGATTATTGATACCGGTGGTCCCTTAAATACAGATATTGTGGGGCGAGGGCAAACTGCATTTTGTGGAAAGCATGCGCTGTTTCGTTCGCGTGCTGAAACGGTTGCGTTTTCGTGATTGATTCCGTTCAACACTACTAAAACAGGTTCATCATCATCTATTAAAGCAGATATATTCTTAACAAACCATTTCATCACAGGATTGACGTGAAGTCACTTACTTCAATATGGGGGTGCCTAACTTTTTGTGTTATGTATATTTTAGTTGTACATAATGTTAAACCTGTACATCCAATGCAACAGAACGCGGCCGGAATATAAATAAAGTTCAGTACTATAGAAGTACATGTACCTTCTTGTAGAAGTAATTAGTGCTCAGCACTGGGCCTACTCGAGGGCCCTACTAGATGTCCTTATAATAGTTGAATAGTGATAAATTATTTTTTACAATTCTCCATCTCATTCTTTCGCAGAAAATATGCGAGTTTCAAAACAATATGACTCGACCAAACAACCCCCAACCCACATGGTGACAGTAATCATAAAATGAAAACATATATGGGAAAAGAAAAAACCCACTGTGTCTTATGCTATGCGTCTTAAGCTAATCATATTAAAGTTCTACAAAAATCAGAATTAATTAATAATAAAATGTCGTGTCATAATGGATCACAATTGGTCTACCCTGAGACGCCATCTCCGTTGTGATCTTCAAAAGGCAGTTACAGACTCAGTGAAATCGTATTATGCGGGAAGGAAAATGATTGTTTGACTTCATGATTTACAATAGCCTGCAGAGTCCTGTCAGCCATTGCTCTATTTTCCCGCTGGTTACTGGCCGTGCATGAAAAATCCCGTCTTTTCATGTCTATCGTCTGACTGTACCAGTGGAAGACCTATTTTCACTTTTCTGAGAAAGAGTGGGTAACAGCTTCCTTAAAATTGTCTTTATTGATTTAAACATATTTATTCAAGAGAATGGATTGGGTACAAGTTATGCCAACTTAGTGAAACCCTCTCCTATTCACAGTGCTTACATGCAAAAGTGAAACAAACTATATGTACAGGGATAGAAAGATATATACAAAATGATATATACAATACAATGAATACATGAATTATTTAGATCATACGCATTATATCCAATCACTGAACCTTTTGGAATTTTATATCTAGTTTTGAACTTCTTTAAAAATGTGAATATTGTCACTATACGGAATTGTCTTTATTCAAGCGTTTCCTTGAATATTTCTTCTCACAGAAATTATACATGGAATTTACGTAACTGGGAAATTGGGAGACTTAAATCACGTTTTTGCTGAAACGTATTTTCGCAGCTATTTTGACCTGCCGTCGTGTCAGACCGCATTTTACTTCTGGGCGTCACATGCCCTCAAGCTCCAGGTCTTTGAACCTACTGAATAAATGCTTCTAGACTATTGTATCGGACTATCTCAGCCGTTTCGGATATTTGATCTTGTTGCTGCATATTTAATGGGTTCTCCGGGAAATATTCAAAGTGTGCATGTATTGTCTTGTTCTTGATTGCATGTGAAAAAAGAATTTGGCATGGCGACAATATCTAAGCATGTTCAAGTTGAGTGTTTGGGCTCATTTTGAGCTTGATGCAAATGGCAAGAAAACCAAATGCCGACTCTGTGTTATCATGTCTGAAATTGATAGTACAGTCTGCTTATGGTTTTGAGATTTATCAGTGTTAGACCCTGCTGGTGAATTCTACTGAAGTGGTGAAGGTGTGGGACTTGCGCTACTCCTGGGCTTCATCCCTTATGAAGCTGACACTCCAAGATCAGGATATACTTAATCTCATAATTCAACACAGTTACAAATTTGAAGACCCATACGGTTTTTCAATCTAATATGTCAATCTACTGCGGAAGCTGTACAAGGTCAGTGCAAAAACATATTGCACTAAAACACAACCTAAACAATAAACGTGTTCATTACATTGTGTATTTGTGTTCATTGCTTATCAAGCTTTTAAGATTACATGTATATTGAATTTTGTCTTTAGTTTCTATTTTTTTTCAATTTCACGAAACACAGCTTTTACATTTGCGTTTAACATGAATACATTGACAATTAAAGAGATTGCAATTAAATGATTGTATGTGTTGGGAATATCAATTAAAACTAAGGAATTAATATTCTGATTTGCAAATACAATGTTCGACTGGTTATCATTACAATAAGAAGAAAGATGATCAGAAATAGAAGCAGAACTCACATTTTATAGTTTAACAAATAATAATCAGCATACAGTTATTCAATGAAGATAGATGCAATTTTAGAATATCGATTTAACAATAGTTTTGTTTTTCAATTAATAGGGAAACTGGAATGCAACTGAGTTGCGCAACAGAGCAAAATGACCAGTCTTCCCAGATGCGAGCCAAGCATTTTGCTATATTGCTTAACTCGGTTGCATTACAGTTTGCCTGTCTTTATATCTCGTACAGAATTCTCCAGTCAGTAAATACATCAATCAAATTGTATTCTATGCAAGTTTACACAAAGTCTGCATGTAAAACATTATAGGTTCAGTTAGAATATCACACATGAACGTAGTTGTCTACTGGCTGAATGAATAACTGGTCCTTTTTTTATTATTAACGTAACACACATTTTTTGGCATTGTCCAGTTAATGGAGGTTATTATCAACGACGGCAATTTATCTGCGCATGAGCAGTGAGTAGTCAAATCACAGTAACAGCGGGAATGAAAAGTTCTGTGTTTTAACAAATGTTCGCTGTTTTAAGTAACAATGTAAGTAATGGTGTTACTCTATATATTAATTATGAACAGACGTAAATCAAATAGCCTAAGATCAGTTTCAATGTCTCATTGCCATCCTTTGAGTTTTTCTGTTATAATATCTGTCAAATCGTGATTGAATATTCAGAAAGTTGACTGAAGCTATGTATTCCTTACATTTCCGGGTACTCGATTCCGATTCGGGTAAGTACATGCGGGTACTCGATTCCAATTTTTCCTACCCGTCCCAGCCCTACTGCAAACCCCACCACCAACATGAACATCAACAATAACCCACCCCAACCCCCTCTGGATCCGCCTATGTTTTAGTGAGTGAGCGAGTTTAGTTTTACCCCGTTTTTAGCAATATTCCAGCAATATCACGACAGGGCACACCAGAAATGGGCTTCACATATTGTGCCCATGTGGGGAATCGAACCCATGACTTTGGCGTGACGAGCGAACGAATTAATAACCACGAGTCTATCCTACCGCCCCTGGATTCAAGTTTCTATTAAACTGGAATGCTCATGGATACTTCTTATGAGGGTACCGAAAGAGTGAACATCTCAGCATGGAAGCTGTGTCTGTAAACAATGCACATCTTGGCGCTTTTCGAGGCCAATGGCGAACTGTACATTTTGGTTACACACGCGTGTGATGTATGCGATCTAGTTTCGTTCGCATGATATGACGTGGAAGTTTAATCTACAAGCATGGCGAACACCTTTGTATGCAGTTGGCTTAAGATATACATGGCACCAATCCTATACAGCAAATCGTAATTTGTTATGAAATACACAATGCCATTTGTTACTGCGCAAAACTTTCCATTGGTGGTTAGATTTAGTCCTGTGTGCTTGATACAAATGATTCACAGGTCACAGGTGACGGTGTTGTTGCTTGAACACATCTGGCTCTGCGACTCCTCACTAAGTCTGTTCCAGGCTGGTGAGACGGTGCCCAGCGACACAGCAACTACCCTTGTTATAGCCGTCTACGACCCCCTGCTTCCAGCCGTCAGATGACGTTGAACAACTTCACTGCTACACAGCAGCTTGCAGACAACAAACTGGCAACTCGGAACCACCACCCACATGGCCTCTTGTGGTGTTTTACGTACATAAGATACGCATGCGTCGACCCCTTGAGTTCTCACGTGGGGACAGTGGGGTAGACTGGTCTTTAAAACGTTCACTCGTCACGCCAAAGACCCGGGTTTTGGTGTCCCCGGTCGTGATATTATTTGAATATTGCTAAAAGCGGCGTAACGCCATACTCTCACACACATCGCCAGTTCAAACACACAATGAATGAAATTAAGTACATGTATACCACAGTTGAATGAATAACATAATAAATAAGACTCACAGTAAATAGTCATTCATCCTTCAAGGTGAGGTGAGGTGAAATTTGGTTTAACGTCGTGCTTGAGAATATTTCGCTCATATGACAACGTGCATGCGTGTGTATGTGTATGTGCGGCTGCTTGTACTAGCCCAGACTTAAGCTGGTTTTATAGTACTAGCTCACTGAGATACCATGCCGCAGTGAAGCATGAATACCCCACTCAGACACAGTATACTGACTCCGAGCCGACCAGTCCTTGTTGTACCCATTAATGCCGAGCGCCAGGCAGGGACCAACAAGTACCATATTTTAACGTCTTTTGGTATGACGCGGTCGGGGATCGAACCCGCGACCTTCCGCTCTCCGGGCGGATGCTCTAACCACTACACCACGGAGGCGGTCCATTCATTCTTCAAAGTGTTAATACTTAAAAAATGGTGCACATAATATGAGCGGCTGGTTTTACAGACATAAACGTTCTTACACAGGAAGTTTGAAATCAACAGTTATCTTTGTTCCAATACTTGGTATTAGCAGTTATGATTCACGACCCCCTTTCGTTTTTGTTGAGTGCTCACTCAATCAAACCCACTCAAACACCGACTCACTCATTCATAAACCGAAAGTAAAAGACGAAGAGAGAAGAATCGGCTGAATGTACCTGCATCGTATGACTCATCGGGTGAAACATATATTGTTTGGTGGGTGTTTACTTCAGTCTGTCCCGACATCACACAAACGCACTGGAACACACTACAAGGAAGTATAGTCTAAATCCCCATACTAGTTTCTGTCTAACTGTTATGCTGTCCCGGAAATATTTCGATCTGTCTTTAACGCGACATCACATGCAACATACTCTGGGCACGATGACAACTACAACCCCAACTGTGTCTGCTGGGGATGTTGAGATTCCAGGTATGTTGACTTATTCATTGATATGAGACTGTTAATATAATAAAGTGAGTGAGTTTAGTTTTACGCCGCACTCAGCAATATTCCAGCTATATGGCGGCGGTCTGTAAATAATCGAGTCTGGACCAGACAATCCTGTGATCAACAGCATGAGAATCGATCTGCGCAATTGGGACCCGATGACATATGTCAACCAAGTCAGCAAGCCTGACCACCCGATCCCGTTAGTCTCCTCTTACGACAAGCATGGGTTACTGAAGGCACATTCTAACCCGGATCTTAACGGGTGCTAATATATTAGAGATGGGGCGGGGAAGAGGATGGAAGAGGAGATGGCTGGTATTAGTCACGAAAACCATATTGCGAAAAAAGGGGGTTCGAAAATATCACATCCAGATTGGGCGGGGTCACCATGGCAAAATTACAGACAGCAAGATAATTATGATACAATATACAACACGATATGATATCAACCACCGCATCCTAAAAATATATGATCTGTACCTAAGTGTATATTTCAGTTTGGTCATAAACATGTGTGCAGTTGAAAGTATGTACATACCTCGGCTCAATTAACCCCTGTAAATTGTACGTGCTTTCCTTCTAACCTAGTTTGATTTCATCTTCAAACAATCATTATGACGCGGTTTTAATTCCCTACATTCACACAGCATATAAAGTCCGTTCCCAGTGATCAACCTTGGATATTGCTACTGACTTTAAACACTCAGTGATTAGCGCTAATCAAACAGCCCTATTGAACAGCGCTAGTTAAATCTGCGTCCAGAATAGCATGCTTACGCTGACATATTGCATATGTTTGAACTGATATTGACATTCGTGCTGCTAATTTCAACTAAATATAACTAGATATATTTAGGTTGGTGATAATGTTCTGTTGCTCGTGTATATTTGGGCGTCATGGATATTTGCTAAAATTAAAGAACAATCATTTCCTTTGTTAATTTGCCATAGTAGGCATTGTTTATCAGGTAATTTTAATGTGAAGACATTTACAATGTGTAGTGTTGAGCACGGATGACTCAAAGGCCTTAGGTGCGGAGCAGAGTTGCCTCCCTTGTGATGCAAGGATTCAAGATACTTCCAATTTACAATCACGTATGGTTTTCATTACCGAATTCATGCCTGTGTGTGTTTTGTCATATTGGTGATTTTTAACGACACGCGGCACGTTTAACGGTTTTTATGTTCCAGTAATATCACTGCTTTTCAGCTTAATGTTCCAGTAATATCACTGCTTTTCAGCTTAATGTTCCAGTAATATCACGGCTTTTCAGCTTAACGTTTCAGTAATATCACGGCTTTTCAGCTTAACGTTCCAGTAATATCACGGCATTTCAGCTTAACCTTCCAGTAATATCACGACTTTTCAGGTGAATGTTCCAGTAATATCACTGCTTTTCAACTTAACGTTCCAGTAATATAACGGCTTTTCAGCTTAACCTTCCAGTAATATCACGGCTTTTCAGCTTAACGCTCCAGTAATATAACGGCTTTTCAGCTGAATGTTCCAGTAATATCGCGGCTGTTGAGTTTAACATGGGAGGAGAGCCCGACGCAATGCACGTCTCAAATGTTTACCATTTCGCAGGGGAACAGACGAACCTGCATTAGAACCAACAATAATAAGTTTCCAGCGTGCCCAAGGGACGCAACTCTGCATGACTAATACCCTACCCACCCATCCCCTGTCCCCTATCCAGAACGTAAGTGATATATAAATAGATCAGATAGAGTGATAAACAGAGCATGCTATATACATGGTGATAAACGTGTAGATATATATGAATAAACATGGTGATGTATGTGAAACATGTTGATATGCGGTAATAAACGTACTGATATATTGGAATTTGTACTTTAGAATATAGAGTGAGTGAGTGAGTTTTACGCCGCACTCAGCAATATTCCAGCCATATGGCGGGGGTCTGTAAATAATCGAGTCTGGACCAGACAATCCAGTGAGCATCGACCTGCGCAATTGGGAACAGATGACATGTGTCAACCAAGTCAGTGAGCCTGACCACCCGATCCCGTTAGTCGCCTCTTACGACAAGCATTGGTTACTGAACATTCATTCCAACCCGTATCTTCACGGGTTTTAGAATATACAACCATAATTTATCCATCCTTGTTAATTGAACTGGAGTTATATAACGTAAATTCCATGTTGCAGGTTGGGTGAAGCTGGCTCTGCCTCTTGTAGCAGGATGCCTGGCCATCTTTGTCATCCTCCTCGTCCTGAAACGATGCGGCTACTGGGACAGGTGTGGCTTTACTAGTAATCTGACGCAACTAATTGCGGCTTTATTATCTATAGCTGATGGACTGACTGACTGACTGAGTTTGGTTTACGCCGCTTTTAGCAATGTTCCAGCAACATCACGGCGGGGAACACCAGAAATGTATAGCTGATTGAGGAAGTATATGATGCCATTACGGGGCGGTGGGGTAGTGTATTGGTTAAAGTGTTCGCTCGTCACACCGAAGACCCGGGTTCGAGTCCCCACATGGGTACATTGTGTGAAGCCCATTTCTGGTGTCCCCCGCCGTGATATTGCTGGAATATTGCTAAAAGCGGCGTAAAACTAAACTCATGATGCCATTACTGTCACAGGTCTGAATTGATATCAGCAGCGCTGTTGGAGATGTTAATTGACTAGCAGCCCTCATGGAGATCTGATTTAGTCATAGCAGCCCTCTTGGAGAAGCGACGTAATTTGATCCAGTGGCCAGAATTGGCTAATGGCTCATGTTTTAGGTCTCTGCTTTGACTCGTCCCTGCATATGACTGAAGTGGTCAGGTATGGTGACATGCACATTCTATCACGGTCTGTATGTCCCACACTCGATTGCGCACACTCTGCCGTCATATGGCTGGAATACCGCACCAGGATCCGATGCTCATGGGTTCGAATCCAATACTATGTTCCGACGTTATACTCTGCTCGTAATTCAGTGATGTTAGCATCAGCTCATTTACATAGGCGGATCCAGCGTGGGGTGCACCCACCCCCACCCCTCCTTTTGTCCTGAAAGTTTAAAATGACCATTGAAACGCTGGTGAAAATGAAGTGTGCACCCCTCCTTTTCTCAAGAACGTGCATCCCCCTTTCTAAAAAACTGAATCCGCCCCTGATTTATATTATAATTTGTATTGTTTTGAAGGATTTGTAAGAGAAAGAAGACCAGGGAGGAGGAGATGGAAGACATAGAGGTGAGAGCAATGCTACCTCCGCCTCTGTCAGTTTCAAGCCCTAACAACGACATGATACATCACCCCCACCTCAGCAGTCACGACATGTTTCAGAATCGTGGACACTTCACGGTAACCAAAGACAGACCTCTGCCGAGTACCCCAGCGCCGCTACCTTGTCCCCACGGGCATAGAAACGCTCATAGTCTTTCTCGTGACGTCACCGGAAACTACGTCACGAACGCTGATTACGGGGACGGTGTTACTGGTAACATACAGAATCAACGCAGAAGCCGATTCGGTAACCATGGCTACATGACAATGTCGTCTGGTAATGCTGTATCCTGTTGCAATAAAGTACCAAAGAGCAGTTACATCACCGCACGACATGACACCGCCAGAGTTCCGGTGAACGTCTGCGCTCCAATCCTGAGGACGAACACGGAATCCGAGTGCAGAGAACGGTACCGCTATCAGTTTAATCAGTTGTCGTGTAAACCGCCATGTGAGTCAGACGTGAGAGACCATAGAACCAACACTGTTCCTCTCACGAACATTTATTCAAACTCAACCCTTTCCCTGCCAGACAGACTACGCTGTGCGGAAATACCAGTCGGACCTTTCGTTTCAAGACAGACGCACAGAGAACCATCCATGGATGAGGCAATTGCGCTGACGATAGCGAGCGAATCCTTTGAAGATCTGGCGTCCTTCGCCGGGGCATGGTGGCATGCACAGTCTGAAGATTCTGAAGATGTAAAGGATGCACCATATTTGCCAAGGAAGCGTTGCCAGTCATTCCCGCGCCATATGCATATTACAGGAGCCACCTACGTTTCCATGAGCTCTGAAAAACTACCAAGGTCACACACGATGGAGGGGGAGTACGTGACGCTGCCACCCCTGCTCCATCGGCGCCCATGTGACAGCTATATAACCAGCGGCCAGAAGATGAGGAGTCAGTCACTGAGACGGTCGGGAATACACGACAAGACCATTGGTCATCTCTCTGCCACCAGAAAGGAACCACTTATATCGCTACCACCACCACCACCTCCATGTTTAATGACACATGAATACATCAATGCAAAGACAGTATCGCATTTTTAGGCCAGGCCTGATTCATTGTTTGCTGAGCTAAAGTACAGAGGAGAAACACATATTATCGATACATTTTTTGACCATTTTGGATTCAGATGGTAATATTACATATAAAACAGTGGTTCATTTCTATTTGTATTTTTGGTTCCGAAGACGAGCTATTTTGCCTCATTCATTATTTAACGAGTCACGTTTGAGACAAGTCTCATTATGATAAAGTACGTGGATGTGATAACGAGGAAGGTCAATTATTCAGACGTTTGGCGATGTTTACTAACAAATAGTCCATTTGTCTCAGATTTCATACCTGTAAATTATGTACAGGTACAAAAGTGTATTCCCCCTTTTTTCTGACTTGTAATATGCTTTTATGCAAAGATACTCACACGCATTACACATTCTGTGTTTCATGGCTTTCGGTTTCCTTGGTAACCAAAAGGCTTGTGTAGGTCGTAATGAAAGTGAAACTAATTTTGTGATGTTTTTGTTTGACATGACATTATTTTGTTTATTCTCTTCTTTTATGAAAATATACACAAACTCTGTCCTATGGGACAAATCTAGGATTTATATTTCGTATGTGTTTGATGTGTAATAACAGGAACGAGTTCATAGGTGTTGTACGACTGACAAATGGCTTGATCGTAGTCTCCCTTAAATATATAAGGGAACACCTGAAAGTACAAGTGTTCCTATCTTCTTTTCTTCACAAGCTTTGTATTGCACTGTGGGTGAAATTCTGGAAAAGAATAAAGGAACAAATGTACTTTCATGTGTTCCCTTATTCGTTTAGTATATATAACCTCATCAATCCGGACCCGCTAATGTGGACACGTAATTTCCAGACACCTTTGACAGGAACGTGTACAACCAAGAACCATCACACCAGACACTCTTTAATCCGGACATTTATAAATCCGAACGATGGCTCTTTGAATGGTATTGTATTAACGAGGTCTCAGTGTTAGCCATGTCCTGACATGGCTGAGAAATGTTTGTATTTTCTTGTGAATAAAGTATTAATTGTGTCATCAGTAGTGAGTTCACGTCCTTACAGCTAGTCTGTCTCACAGTCCCTGAACCACATTATTTTCCCTACAGCCTAGCCTTCCCTGTAGTGCTAAAGCCCTAAATAAAGCAAGTCTAGATTTCCCCAGGTTCAGGATCTCTGGTCTCCCTAGGGCTCCTTTTCAATTTAAATGGGCTTGTTTGTTACTATTAAAATTATATATATTCAGAGACTAAGCCTTAGTCTTATGGGGCAAGTTTCAAATATGAACCTATTAAAGCTGTTTGTTATGAATTGTACATGGGAATGCAGCTATAGTGACTGTCACTATTTGTACAGGACCATACCATGCTATACTTTAAATTCCATGTTGATTTTGCATAAGAAAATCATAAGAACCTGTTAACAGATTTTGGTGATTTCGGGAGACTTAGACCAAGTTATAGTCAAACATATACTTTGTATAATGACATACAGTTGAGTCAGTTGGACGTGTTAAAATGCAGAATGGCAAACTTCCGTTCTAACAATCAACTGCAACAACAATACATGATACTATTTTAGTAGCATCATACTGATTATTTTTGGAAACAAAAACATGTTTTGTTTTTTGGGACAATTGTATTGTGCAGGTTCGGTGCATTTCTGATTTATGATGTTTCATATCCGATATGGGGCGGTGGTTTAGCCTAGTGGTTAAAGCGTTAGCTTGTCACGCAGGAGATCCAGGTTAGATTCCCCACATGGATACAAGTCGTAATAAATGTATTACAGATTTCGTTGTACACAAACGAGGCGTTAATAAACGACCGACAGCGAAAATCGATGCCTATTATATCAATCACGGGTTTGTCTGGTCCATAATAGATTATTTAGAGACAGCCTTCATATAGCTACACTGCGGATTTAAACAAACACATCGAAAGGTATTTTTCGTTGTGGAATCTAATTAAGATCACAAAAGTGATACTTGTAAATGTTTCAGTAGATTTCCATTAGACCTCCCTGTTAGACTGTGCTATCTGCATGGGAACATTAAATTGTGTTATCACCATATCTCCATTCGATCTTGCTGTAGAGCAACATTAGATCTACCATGGTTAGATCGCTGTTAGACCTTACTATCTATCTACACAGTGTACACTATCTGCACCTTGCTATCACCGACCTCGACGGCGGAAGTGTGACTACCGAACTTTAACGTAGGATGTTATGTCATTCAAGTCTTGCCGATGAAAGGACTGAGAGGACCGTGAGTCATCCAGCAGAACTTTACCCTACTTCCTGATGTGGTCATTGTTGACTAACCTTTAAAACACACTACAGTTGTGTGTAGAGGTTTTCCGGGGATTTAAATAACGGTATGACGTAACAACGTATTGAATCAACCGGTAATAGCGGAAGCACAGCCATAGCCCAGTGTATGTCGCCATCGACATGACGCACACAGGGAAACAGAAAGCTTGGGCTTATGTTGACAATGACATTCGTGCGTAACATTAGACTAGTTAAAGTAGAACGAGTTGTACAATATCTCTCATAAAGCCTTTCCTCGAGAAATCTGTGTGTGGTGTAACACGGTTGTGTACGAACAAAGCTTTACTGAGACCGTTGTATGAAAACACGCACATGACCAGTTGATGTCCCGATGGAAGGCGATATGTTCCCAGAATCAGGACGTGTATCAGTCCACGTGGACACATCGTGCAACCGACCAACCAGCCAACCAACCAGCAAGAGGGCCAACCAACAGACCTACCAGCCAACCAACCAGCAAGAGAGCCAACCAACAGACCTACCAGCCAACCAACCAGCAAGAGGACCAACCAACAGACCTACCAGCCAACCAACCAGCAAGAGAGCCAACCAACAGACCTACCAGCCAACCAACCAGCAAGAGGACCAACCAACAGACCTACCAGCCAACCAACCAGCAAGAGGGCCAACCAACAGACCTACCAGCCAACCAACCAGCAAGAGGACCAACCAACAGACCTACCAGCCAACCAACCAGCAAGAGAGCCAACCAACAGACCTACCAGCCAACCAACCAGCAAGAGAGCCAACCAACAGACCTACCAGCCAACCAACCAGCAAGAGGGCCAACCAACAGACCTACCAGCCAACCAACCAACAAGAGAGCCAACCAACATACCTACAAACCAAATAAATTTTATTGTAAAGAGATGACAATCAATATTAAACAAAATTATAAGCTTTAAACAGTTACTTTACTCGATTTTATTGTTCAAGCTCAGAGCATGAGACAGGGATCTTCTCACTGTGTAGAGTTGCGCCCCTTAGACAGCATGGCAGACCGTTGGAGGGACTCGCGGCTTCTCACTGTGTAGAGTTGCGCCCCTTAGACAGCATTGTGCATTGCAGTCGGTTTCAGTTAAAGCAGTACTTCTGTCATATCGTGGTGCGTCAGCCCGATATGGGAGCCTGAAGTGATACAGGTGTTCGGTGTGTACCACTTTAATGTATAGATATGGTGCGGAACAGATAAAACACGTTAAAATGAAGAATCTTGGATTCGAACCGGCTTCTTGTAAGCTAAGGGACGTAACTCGTTTAAATATCTTGGCAGGAATTGCGAGACTAGCATATGTACTTGCATGTATATGTAAGTGGTTTATGTGTATTGAATACATTAAGTGAAAAAATGGACGTTTTGCGTTCAGATACAAGTTAAAGATCTCGAGCACTATTTGTTAATACACACACATGAGGAAGACCTATAGCTCATATATTATTGGATGTGATCACACCATGTGCAGGTTATAGGCTGGTAACACAATCCACACAAGTATTTTCTGTAATCTAAAAGCTATATACACTCAACCAATCTTAGGCTTCGTTAATTATTAGCCTGCCAGAGAGAATTCAAAAGAACAATTACAGGAAAACTCGTAAATAACTACAGTCACGAACACTACGAACAATACACTATTCTTTGTACATGTGTATAGTAGTTTCCTTCCGGGGCACTGGGAACATTCCTCAACTCAACTCAGTTGAGACTGACATCAATCAATTCCATAACGGACAATATCACAACCCTTGTGGGACAGACATAAAACATATACTGATACTATCTCCCCCTGTCTACACTCTGCCATTAGCGTGATATCATGACTAATACACTTTGAAATAAACGATCTAGGCTTCCAGCGATTTTGTGAATACGTTTATCCTGGCGGTATTCACGCCTGCTCTGGCCGCTGCCTTCTCCAGGTGATTGTGCACACCTGTTGACTAAAGGCGCAGAGGCGCGTTATGCTTCGCTAGCTTACATCACGACATGTGTCATCGAGTAGACAGGCAGCGGACATGAAGCTCATGGCTGGTTACTCATCAGACAGATCTCAAGATTTGGAAATGTGGTGTAACTGCTGTTTCGGGTGTTGAATGTCCAGCCATGTGACCATGGATTGGTCCATACGCTGGGTGTATGTGATCCTTGTGTTGACCTGCGTGGAGTACATCGGGACGGAGAGTGAAGCAGGTAGGACAATTACTGGGGTGATTAAACATACATGGAAATACATTTGAATGTGCGCGGGAGAGTGGGGTGAGCGGATAGGGGAGGGTGCGTGTGTATGTGTACGTATGCGTGTGTGTGCACGTGTGAGAGAGAGTGAGAGTGAGCGCACATGTGTGTTTGTGAGTGTAAGTATATGAGTGCGTGTGTGTGAGAGAGAGGGATATAGAGAAAGAGGGAGGGAGAGTCAGAGGTGGGGTCGGGGTGGTGAGAGAATCACTGAACTCAATAATGATATTGTGATATTGATACGTACTAAGCACACACCTGTCCCAATATCCGCACCGTTTAGTGATACATCATTTCTATGATAAGATGTCCTAACACGTTGCGTTCTTTTGCATTGTCAGGTCCCTTAAAACAGTCAAACATACTTGTGAATATTTGGCTGGTGTGTATAATATGATCTTATACTTGTTTATATACACACCTGACCCCGACTGTCAGCGTCTTTGTTCACGTTACATTACTTCCTGATATAAAGGCGGATATAGCCGTGCCGTGGCTGGGGCGGTAACCATCCGTGACACACAGTACATGTCTGACATACATTCCGACTGGGGCCACATGCTCCGTGGACTGTTTACCGACACCAGGCAAAATGCAGCTGCTTCCATTGATTCTAGCCATATATGATCTGTTAAGGAATCGATGTAGTTTCTCGAGGTACTATAGATATACATTACATCGGAATGCAGATGCTGCTCGAGACTACCACGTGAGGTGGTCGTAACTATACGTCATGAATGATATGTTGGAAAGTGGTTAGTGCATGATAGGTGCATGTAGGCAGGAAATGCATTGACACCCACGAGGCTAGGCGGAGCTAAATGTACTGCAAGGAGTGAGACTTACCTGAGGGATATGGTGAATCTTGACATGGATTATAGTTTCTGGCTGGGGTGGTTTGGAGGGAACGGGGTGGGGAATGGCGTGGGTGGGGAAGTGTATGAAACATCCATGATATGTAAGACGTTTAGTGTGCAGTAATGCACGAGACCTACTCCTGTGGGTGGGGAGAACGTGGTGAATGTGTTGACATCAGTTAAACTTACATCTGGGAAAATATGGTAAATATGTTGACATGCACGAGACTTACATATAGGAAACTATGGTACAGGTGTTGACATGCACGAGACTTACATCTGGGAAAATATGGTACAGGTGTTGACATGCACGAGACTTACATCTGGGTGAATTTGGTAAATGTGTTGACAACAATTAGACTTACATTTGGTGGAATATGGTAAATATGTTGACATGCACGAGACTTACATATAGGAAACTATGGTACAGGTGTTGACATGTACCAGACTTACATCTGGGAAACTATGGTACAGGTGTTGACATGCACGAAACTTACACCTGGGAAAATATGGTACAGGTGCTGACATGCACGAGACTTACACCTGGGAAAATATGGTACAGGTTTTAACATGCACGAGACTTACATATAGGAAAATATGGTACAGGTGCTGACATGCACGAGACTTACACCTGATGGAATGTGGTAAATGTATTGACATGCACGGGACTTACACCTGATGGAATGTGGTAAATGTGTTGACATGCACGAGGTTTACACCTGGGGGAATATGGTCAATGTGTTGACATGCACAAGGCTTACACCTGGGTGAATATGGTAAACGTATTGACATGCACGAGACTTACACCTGATGGAATGTGGTAAATGTGTTGACATGCACGAGACTTACACCTGGTGGAATGTGGTAAATGTGTTGACATGCACGAGACTTACACCTGATGGAATATGGTAAATGTATTGACATGCACGAGATTTACACCTGATGGAATGTGTGTAAATGTAAACGTATTGACATTTACACCTGAATATGGTAAATGTGTTGACATGCACGAGACTTACACCTGATGGAATGTTAAATACACGAGGTTTACTGGGGAATATGGTAAATGTATTGACATGCACGAGACTTACACATGCACGAGACTTACACCTGATGGAATGTGGTAAATGGTTGACATATTTACACCTGGGGAATATGGTAAACGTTTGACATGCACGAGACTTACACCTGGTGGAATATGGTAAATGTGTTGACATGCACGAGACTTACACCTGACACATGCACGAGACTTACACCTGGTGGAATGTGGTAAATGTATTGACATGCACGAGACTTACACCTGATGGAATGTGGTAAATGTGTTGACATGCACGAGGTTTACACCTGGGGAATATGGTAAATGTATTGACATGCACAAGGCTTACACCTGGGTGAATATGGTAAATGTATTGACATGCACAAGGCTTACACCTGGGTGAATATGGTAAATGTATTGACATGCACGAGACTTACACCTGGTGGAATGTGGTAAATGTGTTGACATGCACGAGGATTACTCCTGGTGGAATATGGTAAACGTATTGAGACTCAATTTGTTTACAAACAACATCGTACAGCTGTAAAACCACTGAAACAAATATATGCTCATGATAAAGTCACAATTGTGCAATCGACAATGCTGTTAGTAGAGAGTTTGCAAGAATGAAGAAAGGGTTTTGTCGCTTCGATCTACACCTGATGTAATGTGGTAAATGTATTGTCATGCACGAGACTTACACCTGGGGTATGTGGTAAATGTATTGTCATGCACGAGACTTGCATGACCCTTAACTGCGGCATTTGGTGAACGCATTGGCGTTCATTACACCTCCACTCGCCATATGCCAAATGCATTCACATTTATAAAACATATGATGTACATCAACTCAATATGAATATTCAAATGGTTGAAGTGGCTTTTCGTGCAATCCGTTTCAGATTGTAAAACCTGGAACGTTTGGCTGGCAATGCCAGTTTTCCTGTGCCTGTCGCCGTGGATCCTGTGATGCAACCACAGGCTACTGTGAGGCCGGCTGCCGTGCAGGCCGATATGGAGTCGGTTGTCAGCTAGGTAACTGTGTATTACATAGAAACTGTCACAGGTCGACAAGTAACTGATGACAACATGGTGATATAGTCAGCTGAAATACACCAGTTGTTTCATAAAACATCAAACATTTTTGTCTCGAAATTATTATCAGTGGTAATATATAATTTGTATGTGCTACTCACTTGCAGCTCGCATTTTTCATTGTTAATTCGCAGAAAGATTGGAGAAAACATCCAAAATTCGAAATAATTGCTATGACATTTAACACTGTATTGAGCATTAGATTTAAGTGTTTGGGACGGTGGTGTTGCCAAGTGGTTATAGTGTTCGCTTGTCACGCCGTATGTCCTGGTTCGATTCCTCATATATGTAATGGGTATAACGAGTGAAGCTATTTCTGATATTGCTGGACGATTGCAAAAAGCGGCGTAAAACTCACTCACTCGCCCATTCCCTGGGCCGTCCAACGGGGTCATATATTGTAAATATCTTCTATAGCATCATCCTGATTATAAATATTGCGTTTCTTTGAAGAACAAACTGTTAAATGCCTATAAAAGACATCCAAATTTGATTAACATGACATAGTGGCCAATAGTGGGAAACAATAATGATTTGTTCCAGATAACGCTGAATGTTTCAGTTTGGTCTGAAAAATCAACAAAACGAGTTTACTTAGTAGGACCTGCATGTCCTGCAAGACGAGTCCTAAATAAAATGCAAAATGTTTTAGCGGAATAACAACCCCTTTTCTCTCTATAACGCTACCAATACATCTATTCTCACGTTATGTACATCCAACGGTGCCCCTGTGTCGTGATATTGCTACAAGCGGCGTTAAACCACATTCACTCACTGACCAAACCACTAGTCCAAACCACCCAATAGTAAATGGTCAACCCATTTTTCACTTTAACCCTACATCTTCTAAATACCACCTGAATATATTGACAACCACCACATCTGCATGAACCAGGGGCAATGGGGTAGCCTTGTGGTTAAAGCGTTCGCTCGTCACGCCGAAGGCCCGGGTTCGATTCCATACATGGGTACAATATGTGAAGCCCATTTCTTGTGTTCCCCTGCCGTGATATTGCTGGAAGATTGCTAAAACATGCGTACAACTAAACTCACTGATCATTTATCCATAGATTCTACGTGTATGTATGACCGGTATGGAGTTAACTACACCGGAGACGTCAACTCTGCGAGCAGAGGAAGAACATGTTTGCCGTGGTCCGATGTCCTACAGCAAGGCTACACTAGAGAGGAGTTCCCTGTTGGCGATGAGCCCCACAACTACTGCAGGAACCCAAGGACTCCACACGGAAACTATGCAGCCCAGCCCTGGTGCTACATAGCAAACGGTGCTGCCAGATCCTTTGCTGTCTGTGATCTCATCGTCGCATGTGGTAAGACATGATTGCTGGAGTGATTGTTAAAATGAATTTAAATGTTGCGGGTACATTCATTTAAGTTAACCCGAGAATATCCGTGTTAGTATTGGTCTTCAGCAACCCATGCTTGTCGACTAACGGTATCGGATGGTCAGGTGTGCTGACTTGGTTGACACATGTCATCGTATCCCAATTGCGCAGATCGATGCTGATGATGTTGATCACTGGATTGTCTGGTCCAGACTCGATTATTTACAGACCGCCGCCATATAGCTGGAATATTGCTGAGTGTGGCGTTAAACAACAAACCAACCATCCATAAAGTAATAATTGACAAACTTTGTTTATCTTTCTAGAGTGTCCAGTGGGCCTGTTCGGCCAGGCGTGTGAATCGTTCTGTCACTGTAAGGATACCCAGAGCGGTTGTGACAAGGTCACGGGTTTATGCGCGTCAGGGTGTGCCGCTGGCTGGACAGGGATGGACTGTCAAGCAGGTCAGTCATTCTACGGCCAAGCTCATGCACTACATAGAACACAGTACACAACCATTAACGTTTAACCGTAACACGTACTCGAATGAACTATTTCCGTGTGTTACAGGTTCAATGCAGCTGAGGTTTAGTCCTCCCGTTCGGCTCACTCTAACTGACTCATGGTCCAAAGTTACGTTTTCACTGGCCATTGTTTTCAAATAAGGGAGCCAATAATTTTAAGCTTTTCATAACAAACTATATCAGAATTGTTAACATTTTCAGTTCATACGCTTCATACGTGATTTAGTATACACGTTTATGATGTTGTTTAAATGTAGGCTACAATGGACTCGTACTAATTGTGTGAGACACGGTGCTACTGCTACAGCACTACATGCATACATATACAGGCTCCCCTAACACCTAGTGTCATCACTGATTTTACCGATCAGTCGATATACTTTTATTTTCCAAATAAACTCTTTGAATTTTGCGCCCATGGGGATCTGTTCGTCAGATAAAACTGGTTATTCCCTAACCTTGGTGTTATATGATTATGGTTATGCTGTTTTCGTTTTTCATGCAAAATTGCACCTTCATGACATCCACAATGATTCGATGGAGCCCAAATGACCCATGTCCCGATGTATAAATAATTTACCATTGATATGTTTGTGTTTGAAGAATGCGTCAGTGGAAAGTACGGCGTTGGGTGCACAGAAACCTGTGGACACTGCTATGGACGCTCGTGCGACCACGTGACTGGGGAATGCCCTGGGGGTTGTACGGAGGGCTACCAGGGACAGAAATGTCTTCAAGGTAAGTTATACCTGAGAGTAATACATTCATCCTTTCTGTTGTAACTCTTTCATGTGTAAAATTTTAGAATAGAAATTAAGACAAAATATTCCGAGCATACAAAAATCGGAATGATATTGTTATATGTCTTTTAATGCTGTGGGAATATTGTAATTGAGGCTTTGTTTTCGTTTTTGTGAAAATAGTGAATAAACAGCGAGCAGGGAGTAATAAGTGTTAACATTGTATGTACAAATACTCGCTAGTTTCACCCATTACAATTTACACTAAAAATGAATAGTCTAAGTATTTATTCATTTATTTATTCATTTATACCAGTCAAAACAATTCCATTTTATGATGAGTGATATTTATGACAAAGTCAAGCAAATTAAAGGTTATCTACTAGTTATAACCTTGTAACACCTGTACTTTCATTTGCACCTGGCTCGTCGCAATGGTAACCACAAGGAGATGTGACGTCACAATTGTCACATGTCACACACAAAATTCCAAGATATATATAATAACAATACAATAACCAATAAAATACTACAGGAAGATACCATATAACCCAAAGGGCAAAGCAGTAGTGAAAGTTATAGGAATGGACCACTGAAAGTCATTGAAGACACCAGGTGTTCACGACAAAGGTAAACTAAACTGCCACACAGACAGGTAGGTTTTCATTGCCTGACGCCGCACAGAACTTCTGCCATACAACTGTGACATGTAACCAAACCTGATAATCAAGTGATCGATTAATCATAAAACCAGTGAAACGATAGAGCATTTACGGATTTTATTGATGAGTATAATCGTTATGTTTAAAGCTGAATTACGTCTGCTGTGTATACGTCAAGGAAAACGTAAAATAAATATATTCGTTTTGCAACACAGAGAGAAGCAGTTTAACATCTCGATGAAGCCATTGTTTATTGTAGTTGACACAGCATATATAAATGTTGCCGATCAACCAATTTCCAAATAATTTACTCAGAATAACCCCATTCAGCTTATGTCGTGTAAATGGTGCTTGTTAATCCGTGAAGGTCCGGGTTTATATTGACGTAACTGGATATCATCGTATCCAAGTTGCGTAGATCGATGCTTATGTTGTTGAGCACTAAGCATTTGTTTACAGGCCGCTAGATAGCTGGACTATTGCTGAGTGCAGGGCTCAACAAGAAACAAACAAAACGGTATTCTGTTTCTTCTAGAGTGTACACGTAACTGGTATGGACGGAACTGCAGCCAGAGGTGTGGGAATTGTTCTCACGAGGAGCCTTGTCATCAGAAGACTGGCAGCTGCTTCCGGGGATGCGCAGAGGGCTACATGGGAGATAAGTGTATACAGAGTAAGTTGGGGATTTCGTTTCCTCACCTTTGACAGAAAACCAGTTTAATATTACGTGAAAGCATAAGTGCCTGCAACAATTTCAAAATCTGGTATGATGTGACCCTTGCTTGGAAAAATACCTTATGCTGTTGGAGTATACAGGTATTCTCAGGATCTTCAGTATGTATATTTTGTGCCATATTTTGTTCAGCTGATGTGGCTTGTAGAATATCCTGGCTACCCTGGAGACCCGGGTTCGATTCCCCACATGGTTTCTGTGTGTGAAGCCCATATCTAATGTCCCCCATCCTGTTATTGGTCTAATGTTGCTAAAATCGGCGAAATGGTACGCTCTCATTCATAATGAACCCTACACGTCTGCGATCTGGCCTAACTGTTGACGTCATCACACTCAACAGGTGCATAACATGACATATCGTTCCATTGCAGCATGTCCTCCAGGGAGATACGGACGTCAGTGTACGCATGTCTGTGACCCCTGCCCTTCATACACCTGGTGTCATCACGTGACTGGCGAATGCATCAGGACTCTTAAAGTCCAGGCTGTTGACGCATCAACAAAATTGCTGATACCGCTCATAGTCGGGTCTGTCTTGATATTGGTGGGTCTCCTGATCGCAGTCTTCTGGTAAGTGAGAATTGACAGTGGAATAGTATCACGTCGAAGACATGGGTTCGATCGCCCACGTAATTACTCCATATGAAGGCCAAATATCCTTTATCTAAACCATGATATAGATGAAATGTTGTATAAAACAGAAGCCTCTTGGCACATATAGATCCAAAGGGATTATGTTTGGTTCTTTTGTGGCACTGGTGGTCAGCGTCCAAAGCGATGTCAAGTGAGAGTAAGTCCGTGTTAAGGAACCAGAGATTCACCTCATCGATAAATGTTGTCCTCCCTTACCTAACTCATTGTCCTGCATGGACATGTGCCTGGTGTGCATCGCATGACCTCGTATCCCACCTGTGTTCATACTGGGAACACTGAGATCTAGTCGGTCGTCCCACCTGGCTTGTGGGCGTTAGCCTACGGTTATGTAATCGATAGATAGATAGATAGATAGATAGATAGATAGATAGATAGATAGATAGATAGATAGATAGATAATCTTTATTTCCTCCGAAGTCGAAGATACAGCAGGTTGTAACATAGGTTATATATGCATTACAGGTCACAGAGCGTGATAATCAAAATTAGAATAGGTATTTTAGTGGTAGGCTTCTAAATCCCGCGTCCCAACCCATGCTAACTGTAAGAGCCGACTGACGGAATTGGCTGATCAGGTTCAATGATTTGATTGTATCCCAGTTGCTCATGATATCAATCACTGGAATGTCTGGTCCAAACTCAATTATTTACAGACTGCATCCATGTGTCTGGAATATGCTGATTACAGCATTAAACAACAAACTAACAAACAAATTTGACTTGTTTCCAAGTAAACAGACACCAATGGTGTACTGGAGGTACTGGCCAATATCAATTCTGTCATGCCTATCGGTGAGGTAGCCTAGTGGTTAAAGTGTTCGCTCGTCACGCCGAAGGCTAGGGTTCGATTCCCCACATGGGTACAATATGTGAATCCCATTTTTGGTGTCCCTCGCCATGATATTGCAGGAATATTGCTAAAAGCGGCGTAAAATCCAACTCACTCACTAGTTAATCCACAACATCTGTCCCTCCAGCGTTATATGGATCCACCGTCGAGTGTGCACGACCAGACAGACGCTATATGTACGGAAGACAGTCCGGGATGACCACACCCGAGGAAGACGTCACGTTGCTGTCTGTGTGAGTGACTTCGTCGTCCACATGTTCATATACAATTACTTGGTTGAATATATTTTCAAAACCATACTATCTTGTGAAGGAAATAAACAGTTATTGTTCTCTTTTTTGGATTCTGAGGTGAATATTATTATTTCTTTCCAATCCTTCCAGTTTTATCAGTTTTATACGTATATTTGGAGTTTTTAATCGAAAGAACCTTCAAACAGGAAAAAATCTCCCAGTGTTTAATTCCATGTTTGATAAATTGGTGGGGTTGTAATAAAGAATATACATTTGGGGGTTTGTCACCTTAGATCGTAGAATGGGTAATTCATTACCCCATGTGTAAACAGGACGTTAAGATAAATAATGCCATCACCTGTGCAGCTGGAAAATTAATTGATTCATCCCAAAGAGTTCAAATTGTGTCCTTCGTTTTAATGCATCTCCAACATGTGTGTCGCTGGTTTGCCCTCCATTGCGAAAGTTGTGCCAAAGTTGTTACATTTTGAAATGGCTGTTGAATGATCTCCATTTGTACAATGGCACTAGGCAGAAATATATAAATCTCTTTTCGTTAACCTCTTGTGTTTATCAAAAGGCACGAGCCACCAGTAATGTTTTTATTTTTTTTATCTTTTTATTTCCCAGATGTTCATATACATTATGTCATACATGTTCATATTGAACAATACAATAGCTTGCAAGGTACTAGTATTCTATATATTCTCATTACAGGTATTCTGATGTCTACAATTCAACTATTTAGCTTATACTTTAATTATTTGTACATCAGTAAGCAAAGTGTGAAAAGATTACCAAAAAGCATAGAATTTAGGCTGGCTATTATTTGTAAATGAAATGCATCTACATGCTTCATAGTATTTCTTTTTGGATACATTTAAATTAAATATGCTTATATTGCCATACATCAGTGTTCTCTGCCGGTATCGAAGTAGTCAGTATAACACGGGAGAACAGGTTTCATTCCGGTCTGTTTTGTATGTATATATAAAATGTTGTCTTTATAACAGATCTGTTGACAAGAGAGAGGACCCCGAGGGTCAGGCTGATGTACAGCACTTGACAGATGATGTGAATCACAACGAGAGATCCTCCTGATGGAATCACATAGACCTGGGTCCATCAAACAGACACTTACTTCTTTATACAAATTGTGTGAATGACTGTTCCTTTCGGTGTAGCTGGACACGCTTACCCTTTTAGCAAACACCGGGTGTTGTTACTGATTTTAAGTGATACTGAAATAGTTTTCACAAGTTGTTTTAGTCTTTGTACGCATAATAATATCTGTTCGGCTAATGACAGATTATTTTATCATGTATAACTTAAAGTCTCTCACCACGAAGGGTCATGTTCTGTGATCGTATTTCACATAGTCATATCCGGCTATAAAGAAATAATTCGAGGAAGTGAAAGTGATGACATAGCGATGTGTAAATGGGGAAGGTCGATTGGGGTCCTAACTGAAATTCTGGGTTTCTGAAATTCAGTTTATTGTTTCGACGTATCAGGAGGTATTAGTTCATTAGTCCTTCGAGTGTTGATACCCGCTGTCTTCCATGTGGCGCCCAGACACACTGACATGTTTAATGCGTTCACTTGTAAACATTGTTTGATAGCGTTCATGTTTACGTGACAATGGCTATACTCCAGCCCCACAGTGACTCTTAACCACTGATACATGTTATAGGCTCTTTGTTATATATTTTCATTACACACTTACGTTGACTTTTTATCCGTCTCCTTTCCTATTTCCCAACCTGTTACAGAATTAGGTAAGACTTATTCCTTTACGGATTTTTCATTTACAAATCCTGATCGTAAGATGGGGAAATATACAAGTACATGACAGATGTGTTCTTCCACCATTATCGGAATATCCTGCAATGTTCGCGGTTACTGTGAAAGGTTTGTTACATTAGTCTTGCTGTTACCGTTTTTACATTCTCATTTACAAACATGTCTGCCTGACTTGTTATATGACTTGTATCCTTTTCTCTTTATGAATCTTCCGACCAACTTTTCGATCGCCCGAGGGCTATATACTATTAATATGTATATGAGGCTGCAGCAAGTGCAGTAGAAGACGCAGATCCATTTGACGGACACCCGGTGTCTTCAATATAGTGAACTGTTTGTGATACCAATATGTTTTGTACTTATCTCAAGTGAATCTGATGTACGAGTTCACAATTGCAACAGTATTATTGTGCACGTTATGTTTAGCATGCTTACAATTCCCCTAGGGTTTTGTGTCATTCATGTCGTTGTACACAGAGACATGGTAATGAAATGGGGGCCAGCCCAGGCCTTACTTTGCGGTCTTAGTTAGTTTTATGGAAGAAGTTTGAAACAAACATTCTGTGACTCCAGTAGGGAGTAAATTAAATTTGCTGTTAACGATTACCGCATCACACAAACATAACATCCCGATTTCAATATCAACGTCTACACCTTCATTTGAAATGAGAGCGGTGGAGTAGCCTAGTGGTTAAAGCCGAAGATCCGGATTCGATTTCCCACATGGGTTCAATTCCATTTCTGGTCTGATATTGCTTCAATATTGCTAAAAGCGGTGTAAAACCATACAGACTCACTCACTCATTTGAAATGGGTCCAGGTCGTGAATAATACAATGTGTACGGCATACATATTTTGAATACTTTATTTTATCAATTTGTATTGACTATTTTGAATATCCGTTGTCAGTTATGCATTACAAGCAGATACATATCTGTCTGGCCATTCTCACACGTTTGTACTCGCACATCATTGTAAGGAATGGCATCTTCCTCATTGTTGGATGTTGTTGGTTATATCACTAGACATGCTATTGCTCTCCCTGCCAAGCTGCATTTACAAATATGTTACGTTGTGTATACCGGAGTGCCCACAGCAGTATACACGTGCCGCACTGCCTGAACAACACATTCCTGAATGTGCCCATACAACATGACCCCTCAGAGCTGAATAAATATTTTTTAAAGAATGTATACGCTGATTTGTCATTGTTAATTCCTACCATCCAGAAGCTTTAAGAGAATATAGCCAATAAGTATTAGAGACCGATCCTTGATGTTATTGTACAACTAGGAGGCGTGGTAGATCCAGCTGTGACTATTCGCTTCCTCATAAACCTAAAAGATTGATTATGATTATATACATGTTTCCTGCTTATAACGTACATATGTTGACTTCACAAACACCACATTTACTACTACTACAACAACAACAACAACTACTACTACTACTACTACTACTACTACTACTACTACTACTACTACTACTACTACTACTACTACTAGACCCGTGAAGGTCCGGGTTAGAATTGATCTTCAGTAACCCCTGCTTGTCGTAAGAGGCGACTAACGGGAGCGGGTGGTCAGGCTCGCTGACTTGGTTGACACATGTCATCGTATCCTAAATGCATAGATCGATGCTCATGCTGTTGATCCCTGGATTGTCTGGTCCAGACTCGAATATTTACAGACCGCTGCCATATAGCTGGAATATTGCTACGCGCGGAGTAAAACTAAACTCACTCACTCACTCGATGACGGGTCGCTTGCCTGGGCCAGACAAGCCAGTGATTGATACTGTCAACTATTCACACCCCTGTCGTATCATGTCTACGAAACGACCAAATTACCGAGAATGAACACTCGAGTTGCCGCTTGCGTCCAGCAAAGGTTGCTCATGACCTTATCAGACCAGCAATACATATTCACATTTTACATTCCTTATTTGTATGTTAAGCATTTCCTTGTTAAAAGACTCAGTAATTGATATCATCATTAATCGTGTCTACCTGTGATGGCAATTCAGGTTAGTGAACTAAACGACAAATATTCACAATGGAGAGATCGCATGTTTCTCAAATACAATACGACTTATTAGCATATTTCGGGGGAAGACTGGGATTCGAGCCCTCAAGCACAGGGTTCACTCAGTCCAGCGTATGTGCATACAGTTCACTAATTTGTTGTCATATGTGAGACGTCTCTCTGAATCTCCTATATTGTCTTGCTAATCACCACGTGGATTTGTATCTGTCACATCAGGTGCTGGACCCACAAACCACTAGTGGTTCAAACTGCGCGGTGTATTAAACCCCTTGGAGGGGCGGTGGGGTAGCCTAGTGGTTCAAGCGTTGGCTCGTCACGCCGAAGACCCGGGTTCGATTCCCCACATAGGCACAATGTATGAAGCCCATTTCTGGTGTCCCCCGCCGTGATATTGCTGGACTATTGCTAAAAGCGGCGTAAAACTAAACTCAGTCAGTCAGTCAGTTAAACCCCTTGGACCGTTTCAACCCTGATAAGGAGATTCTCCTCAGTTGCGTTTTTTCGTTTGAAGGACCAATAACTTTTACGTTTTTTTATGTCATTCCACTTCTTCAAATTTAATTTGGTCACTCATTTGTGATATGCTTTAAAATCTACGAAGTTATTATTTGTGGTGAGTCTATTTGATTTTTTTAGACTGTGTTATATTACTTTTTAATGAGTTTGATGATCTATAGTTGTTAACTTCCTTGTTTCATACCAGTGAATATATGCAGCATTTTGTTATATCTAATACACTATATACTCCGGCACAACAAACATGTCACAGCGCACTCTGTCACACTTAAAGCATGCAGGTTGCGGATATGTTTTGATTACAAAGAGCTCGGGGACTGAACTTTACCGTGTACGTCCAGACTTTTGTCCACCCCTCTTACATTTTGTAGTGAGTGGGTTTAGTTTAACGCCACTGTTAGCAATATTCCAGCAAACAATAACACAGCGGGGAACATCGGAAATGGGATTCACACATTGTACCCATGTAGAGAATCGAGCCCGGGCCTTCAGCGTGACGAGCGAGCGCCTTAACCACTAGGCTAACCCACCGCCCCATACAATTGTAATGCCATAGACTTCTCCTTGCCTTAACCCCAACATCCAGCCTAAACACTATCCCTATTTCATACATCTAACCCTACCCTAATGATACAATCAATTTCCTTGTATGAAAGTCGTTGTTCTGGTATGGTGAGGTATCACTTGGTATCACTTTATTTTCAAATAATACGACTGACTGACTGACTGACTGAGTTTGGTTTTACGCCGCTTTTAGCTATATTCCAGCAACATCACGGCGGGGGACACCAGAAATGGGCTTCACACATTGTACCCTCAAATAATACGAAGGCTGAGTTGTTTTCTGTAGCAATTGTGTCAGTTTCTTTTTTAAAAAACGTTCAAACAACACATGGTCATTCCAACAAGGACATTAGATTCAACATCCGCACTTCAGTCGTTTAGTTTCGCCAGCAAGACGCACATCTATAAATACAATAGGCATCTTCCTCATATACCGGTTCGTAACAGCAACCGAAAGGTTAAACATAATGTGATAAAACTTGTTTATATCAGGGAAATGATTCCTTCTCTTCAACACGTTGAGTTACACCAGGAGGAGACGGAATGAAATCCTTACCATTACTGGCGTTGAGTCTGTACTTCATGCATCTCACTGATGCAAAACGAGGTAAGCTCAGCTGGCGCATTATCCTTGCTAAGTAGTTAGTTAGATGAAGTGCTGTGCTATTGGTAATAACATAACCTTGTTTATCGGGACACATAGCTAATACATTATGATATTTGAACAACGAACGGATCACAAGAACCATAACGGTATTTGACGCAAGGTTGTAAATCATCCATGGTCTCGCTGTTTACAAAGTTTATTATTATACGTGATGAATTGTTTACAACCAATTTCCTGGCCACAATATCATGGCAACCTGCATGTCACTACCCCGTCACACCAACTTTGCATTTGGAAAGACATTCCTTTCATTTCAGCATGTTATTTTCATATATCATGTTTTTCTGAGGACTATCCCTTCGACACGTACTAACATCCGCTGCCTCCACTAACAGTTCGTCTATAAAATGAGGCAACGTTACATAAAAACCGTTGCTAAATCATCTTCATGAAATATAGTCAAATGGAGTCCTGTGACCTGCTTAATTTTCAGAGAATAAACAAAACTGCAGAGATGTGAAACTGCGGTAATATTAACTTGCTACATATTCTAGACTTGCATGGGCTGTATTGGATATTTTTGTATTTATGTCTGTAATACAGAATAGTTTTAGGACGGAATGGTGTGTCGGAAATACTGCGTCATTATGACTTTGTCACCTAAATGTTAGTGAAAGCTATTTGGATAACCATACTATACATGATAATATATACGTAGAAACTGATAGCGGAACGAAAAGAGACTCAATATTGTTCGTGGTGTACAAGCACAGGTTTTGAAAGATATTTTCAGGTTATTTATTATGTTTGTCCCGGAAAGTGACATGGCGTTTGTCTGGGATACCGATTGTAAAGGGAAAATATCAGTCAGTACATATGGGCATACGATAAACGATGCATGTATATATAGTCATCCCATACTGGCAATATATAAGAAGCCTATAAATCGTTTATAGCCCCGGCGGTTTGAACGTCATAACATCCGAAAACATTTATTAAAAAACAATGTATGTTGAAAAAAATAGGTGCGGTGGGGTAGCCTAGTGGTTAAAGCGTTGGCTCGTCACGCCGAAGGCCCGGGTTCGATTCCCCACATGGATACAATATGTGAAGCCCATTTTCTCGTGTCCCCCGCCGTGATATTGCTGGAATATTGCTAAAAGCGGCGTAAAACCATACTCACTTACTGAAGAAAAAATATGTTGACGCTTAGATATCGCTTGACATCCGACCACTATTTTTAGATGATCACCGGTTTTGACACATTTTCTTTTAGTTTCAATGTATTGTGAATACTGGGAAAGGGGTTACCCCACAGGGATTCCATTACCCCAATGGGATTCCAAGGTAGAGGGGCGGTGAGGTAGCCTAGTGGTTAAAGCGTTCGCTCGTCACGCCGAGGACCCGGATTCGATTCCCCACATAAGTACACTGTGTGAAGCCCATTTCTGGTGTTCCCCGCAGTGATATTGCTGGAATGTTGCTAAAAGCGACGTAAAACCATACTCACTCACTCACTCCAAAGGTAAAATATGGTCCTATGTAGCCTCGGTCTGTCATAAGAGGCGTGAACACTAGATCGCGGTGTCAGGCTCAGTGACTGGTGGATTGTGTACCATCTTACTCCGACGTCACGGGACCAATCACTGGCTTGTCTGGTCCAGATGACCATTTTTCTAAAGACTGCCACGATATAGCTATGAAAGTGCTGACTGTAGGGTTAAACAACAATCTCTGTCTCACTCTCTAAAGAATGTAATGTTCTGTTAGGCTGTCCCCGTGGTAGCTTTGGATGGAAGTGTAAGTTTCGCTGCCACTGCCGTCGCGGGTCATGTGACGAAAAGAATGGATGGTGCGAGTCGGGATGCCAAGGAGGGAAATATGGATTTGGTTGTCAGCTCGGTAAGACAGTTAACTATGCGCTATATTTGACCAATGTAAAACTAGAATTCATAGAGATTCAAGCTAGAATTATCATAAATCATTATTTGTACTCAAGGCCGGATTAGGGGTTAAATGAAAATTTTGTATGTATGCGTGTGTGTGTGTGTGTGTGTGTGTGTGTGTGTGTGTGTGTGTGTACACGTACGTGTGTGTGTAGGTGTGTACGTGTATGTGTGTGTACGCCAGTAAGAAGGCTTTATATGCGCTCCTTGACTTCAATGCTACATATTATTATGCTATGCCCTCTATTCTTTGCGTGCCCGTGTGTCAGGGCTGTCTAAAGCTACTTACCTTTCAGACAACCATTGCATGTATGACAGCCGTGGCATCAACTACACCGGCACCATCGGTCAGAAACAGGGTGGTCGTATGTGTCTTAAATGGTCGGAACCCTTTGTCCGTCAACTAGGGTATACAAACCAAAGTTTCCCTCACGAAGACAACCCGAAAAACTACTGTAGAAATCCTCGGTATGGAAAGTACAAATACGCTTCGAAGCCCTGGTGTTTCATCTCTGCACATAATGGGAAGAATTACGCTATGTGCGTCGATCTTAAACTATGCAGTAAGTGGACCCAAAGCTGCCAATATATAACGCTGAGTTGATGAAGTTCATACCATCCCAACTTATGATATATACTAACGACGTCCAAAGAAAGACCATCATGATTTTGTCTTGTTATCTTACAGAGGTACCTTACACCTTACCCCAAGGGAGCATAGTATCACACAGACGTACATGTCTGTTTCACTGACAATGGGTGATATATCCGTATACTTGAGCATTTTGGAGTGAAATGTCGTTCGCATGATGCATAAACACAACCCTCAATGTATGTCTGCTTTAACTTCCGGCATGCTTTCGATTTGCTTCAATGTTTACTCAAAACCGTGGAGTACCTTCTTGTGGACGTCAGTCACTTACTTAAATGTTACCCATTTCCCAAATGTAATTGACGTGGTTATGCTTCGTGATTAAATGTTACCCATTTCCCAAATGTAATTGACGTGGTTATGCTTCGTGAATAATTACTCATTACATAACAGTCACAATGCGATCGTGTATGTATATTTTGGAATAACACTTTCTCAACAGTTTGTTAAAATACTAAATAAATGAACAGTGACAATAGAAAAAACTGTTTGCAGACTGTCCCGATGGATTGTTCGGAGAAGGTTGCGGGAAATACTGTCATTGTGGTGACGTGTATGAAGCGTGTGCAGACAGCTTGGGCCACTGCAAGACTGGGTGCTCTTCTGGCTGGACTGGCTTGAACTGTCAGAAGAGTGCGTTTTAGCATGAACGTTCATGGTGTCCTATTTCCGAACAAAGTTCTAAAATCGTAAACGAATGAGGAAAATGAATGTCATTTAAAAAGGCACTTTGAATGACATGAGGAAATATAACATGCAACTAAAAATAATAAATAAATTATAAGAAAAAGGATCGATACGCTCACATCCTTGTACTGGCGAACCAAGACTAGGATACATCAATGAATTGTGCATGTGTTTGTATGAACCTCGCTTATATATGTGTAACTGCATGTTTCAAATTACGCATAGCATGAACACAGAGAACGTATGTCAGGGCTTTGCGTCATGTTTTGTAGAATGTGAGGCGGGTACCTACGGCCGTGGGTGTGTCCAAGTGTGTGGCCACTGTCACCAGGAGACGTGTGACCCTGAGAGTGGGGCGTGTCAGGGTGCCTGCAAGGAGGGCTACTGGGGCTCGGACTGTACACATGGTGTGTTTGTGTGTAGATAAGTACAGTTTGACTTGCACGTATGGCATGGTATATGTTCGGTTTTAGGAGAGGGGAAGCAGAATATGCAACCCCGTGCTGAATAGTAACCAAAAAGTCGATTGTATTTTTAGTAATATATTTTCTCATTCATTTCGAAAGGAATGATGGTCGGTCCTTACAAATAGACGACGTAGTGTCGCACCTATACACAGAAAACGTAATTAAGCACCCCCTGCATTTGTGCAATGATAGGCTTTCAACGTGTACATAAAACTTCTCGTGGTGACCACGATTAAAAAACATGAGCTTTTATGACCCGTATTATTCTTTGGCTCATAAAAAACGACAAAATGATTGGAATCCATGTTGATTTCATGATGATAATTGCTCATTACAAAAAGACCCAACTGGTTTTCATACAAAACCATGTCTGTACAAGTATGGCCCTGGAATGTTTAATATTGAATTTATTGGTGAATGTGAAAATTCAAAATGTCATTTTGCGTGTCTTACATGATTCAAGGTCAATACCGAGTGTAACCTCCATGTGACTGTATGACAGCCAGCACTCTCCTCCTCATACCTACTGTCATCCTCCTGATCATCTAAAGGGGCAGTCTACGCCATTCCTCATGTAAAGTAGCTTCCAATTGGGCCAGGTTCTGTACAGAAGGATCCCTTTGTTGCAAACGACCACCAATCATGTCCAACATATGCTCCAAAGGGTTAAGATCGGGGCTCAGTCAATCGTGAGATATGTCAGGGGGTACTTAAATAAGTTCTTTGTGTATATATGAGGCATATAAGCATGTGGCTGATATATACTGAAAGGAAAAAGTATGGGAACCCATAGGGATAATGCGATAAATGTTTACTGCAGTGTTAAGGATTTTATCTGTATCAACAAAAAGATGAAAGAACATTTGCTATTATGAGTAGTGCCCATCTCAAATTCGTTAACCTTTGTGAACCAGCATGGGCCTCCGTAAACCAAACACATTCTCATATCGTTCCCATATTTATGTCAAGCTAATATACTCTCCCAAAGAAACGCATATAGGAATTTCAACTGTTTTTTTATGTTTATTTTGAAACTATCTTGTAGGCTTTATGAGTCAATGAAATATAGCGAAACTGCACACTGGGAATGCAGACTTATCCGTCTTTGGCACCAACTCGAGGAAAGTCAGTTTGAGTGTCACATGGAGACGTGTGATGGTGCTGAAGTCATTACCTCGTGTGACCACCGTGGGCATCCAGAACTGCACGGCATCGCCTCGGCATCGAACGAATAAGTCTCAGAATCTCGTGTTGGCCAATCGCAGCCCACTCTGCCTGTAGTGCCTGTGCGAGTTGCTGAAGTGTCTTGGGCTGAGGGTTACGGCGTCGACCCCGTCTGTCCAGGGCATCCAACAGATGTTCGATCGGGTTTAAGTCCGGTGATCTTGAGGGCCAAGGGGGTCACATTGATGTTGTGGTTCTGGAGGAAGTCTCTAGTGTGACGTGCTGTGTGGGGCCTGGCATTGTCCTGTTGAAACAACTCCCTTTGGCGATCAATGATTGGAAGGAGGTGTGGGCGTAGGATTTCGTCACAGTGCCGTTGAGCTGTCAGGTTGCCCTGGATCATCACCAAATCACTTCTCCTAAGGCAGGTGATCGCTCCCCACATCATAACACTGCCCGAATCTGTCCACCTGGGGAACGCAAGCGTCGGTGAAACGTTCACGTCGACGTCTGTACACCCGCATTCTTCCATCGCGTCGTTCCAATAGAAATCGTGATTCATCACTGAACCAGATTCTACGCCAATTCGGTAGGTTCCAGGCCTGAACGTTGGTGCACCATTGAACTCGATGTCGACGATGTTGTTGTCGCTCGGGCCGCCCACTCTTCTGGCACGTACACCAGCCTACCAACCTGTTCTGACGGTCTGTGCAGAAAGCTTCCTCAATCCGGATATTTGTCGAGCGGTACTGAAATGGTAGCTGTTCGATGACGCAGGTGATTCCCGGATGTAGCGCCGCAGTGGTCGCTCGAGGTCGCCCACTACGAGGGACATCTGCCAGCATTCTGTCAAATATCTCTCCCAGAGCCAAATGGCTTTGGATTCATGACGGTTGGACTGGCCAGGTTCAAGCAAACCAATGGCAATTTGACGGTTCGTCAACAAGATTGGCATTTTGCGTTCGTCAACAATATTCCAAATACAGTGAATAATCGACAGACAGCGATCAACCTTTTATACCCATCATTGAGACTATTTGATCCCCAACTTTCACGTGCATTGCATGTGAATTGTGTATTCTGTGACACTACACGCCGAAATTGAAAATCATGCTGTTAAATACGGGTATTTTACGGATGGCGCGTTTTGTTGTGATGTTTGAAAACATAAACACCATAGGACTCATAAACAGAGCCAAACCTTTTGTAAAATGAATCACGTTTTAATTCATTGCTACATGAAATTGCTAATTTCATGATGCGTTTCTTTTTTGGGAGAGTATATATAGCATTATCCGACACACATCCTATCGGCACATATCTTTCGAAATATATCAAAACTAATCAATAGGATACAGTTTAATGCCGCTTCTAGTAATATTCCAACATTATTACTGTTGGGAGCAGCAGAAGGGAGCTTCACACAATTGTGAGAAATCGAACCCGGGACTTCGGCGTGACGCGTGAACGAAGTCACAAGGCCACTGCCCCATCTATATGAACCACGCCGGTAAAAATCGATTCGCAGATGATTCTAAGATTCAAAACGTCTCTTTTACAGAGGATCTAAATAATGTTCATCATTCGTTTTACCAACTTAATACATGATCCTAAAACATGATCAATTCCATGTCTCCAGAATGTGCCCCTGGTGCTACCGGACGTGACTGCAAGGAGCTCTGTGAACGCTGCCCAGACGGACACGATTACTGTCTCTCTAAGACCGGCACCTGCGTGGAGGGATGTTCCCACATGTATACGGGCAGCGGTTGTTGTTTTCATAGTGAGTGTCAGGCGGCAACGTCTATGTTACATTCTTTCTTATATTTAACTTTCACTAATATAATATTCTTCCAAATTTCACTTCAGTTTTACGATTAAGACAGCGTCATACATATAACTTGTTTACGTGGCATTTAGAAGTTGGTGTGATGAACAACGAGGAGAGTTCTATGGATATACAACTTCTTTAACTTAATATGAGGGAAGTTTCGGTGTAGCTACCGTGTTTGTAGCTACACCGAAACGTCGCTCATATTATGTTAAAGAAGTTGTATATCCATGGAACTCTCCTCGTGTTAGTAGCTACACCGAAACGTCGCTCATAATATATTAAAGAAGTTGTATATCCATAGAACTCTCCTCGTTGTTCGTCATGCATATACTTACATTATTCATAGAAGTGTAACATTTTGTATATTTCAGACTGTAGTAATTGTCACAGTGGAACATGCGGCAACTGCTCTCATGTCTGTAACCCTGACAACAAGAATCACCCGAGTGGCCTAAGTATGACACGTGTGACTGGTGTATGACACGTGTGACTGATGTATGACACGTGTAACTGATGTATGACACGTGTGACTGATGTATGACACGTGTGACTGATGTATGACACGTGTAACTGATGTATGACACGTGTGACTCATGTATGACGTGTAAATGATGTATGACGTGTGAATGATGTATGACACGTGTAACTGATGTATGACACGTGTGACTGATGTATGACACGTGTGACTGATGTATGACACGTGTGACTGATGTATGACACGTGTGACTGATGTATGACACGTGTGATTAATGTATGATACGCATGACTGATGTATGACACGTGTGACTGATGTATGACACGTGTGACTGATGTATGACACGTGTGACTGATGTATGACACGTGTAACTGATGTATGATACGCATGACTGATGTCTGACACGTGTGACTGATGTATGACACGTGTGACTGATGTATGACACGTGTGACTGATGTATGACACGTGTGATTAATGTATGATACGCATAACTGATATATGACGTGTGAATGATGTATGACACGTGTGACTGATGTATGACACGTGTAACTGATGTATGACATGTGTGACTGATGTATGACGTGTAAATGATGTATGACGTGTGAATGATGTATGGCACGTGTAACTGATGTATGATACGCATGACTGATGTATGACACATGTGACTGATGTATGACACGTGTGAATGATGTATGACACGTGTGACTGATGTATGACACGTGTGAATGATGTATGACACGTGTAACTGATGTATGATACGCATGACTGATGTATGACACGTGTGACTGATGTATGACACGTGTGACTGATGTATGACACGTGTGACTGATGTATGACACGTGTGATTAATGTATGATACGCATGACTGATGTATGACACGTGTGACTGATGTATGACATGTGTGACTGATGTATGACACGTGTGACTGATGTATGACACGTGTGACTGATGTATGACATGTGTGACTGATGTATGACACGTGTGACTGATGTATGACACGTGTGACTGATGTATGACACGTGTGATTAATGTATGATACGCATGACTGATGTATGACACGTGACTGATGTATGACATGTGTGACTGATGTATGACACGTGTGACTGATGTATGATATGCATGACTGATGTATGACACGTGTGACTGGTGTATGACACGTGTGACTGACGTATGACATATGTGAATGATTTATGATACGCGTGACTGATGTATGACATGTGTGACTTAAGCTAGACACGTGTGACTGCTGTATGACACGTGTAACTGATGTATGACACGCGTGACTGATGTATGACATGTGTGACTTAAGCAAGACACGTGTGACTGATGTATGACGTGTGATTGATGTATGACGTGTGACTGATGTATGACACGTGTGACTGATGCATGACGTGTGATTGATGTATGACATGTGTGACTGGTGTGGCTGATTTATGACATGTGTGACTGAAGTTAGACACGTGTGACTGATGTATGACGTGTGACAGGTGTATGACATGTTAGTGATGTATGGCGTGTTACTTATGTATGACATATGTGACTGATGTATGACACGTGTGACTGGTGTATGACATGTGTGACTGATGTATGACATGTGTGCCTGGTGTATGACATGTGTGACTGGTGTATGACACGTGTGACTGATGTATGACACGTGTGACTGATGTATGACAAGTGTGACTGTTGCATGACATGTGTGACTGATGTATGACATGTGTGACTGGTGTATGACATGTGTGACTGATGTATGACATGTGTGACTGGTGTATGACACGTGTGACTGATGTATGACAAGTGTGACTGGTGCATGACATGTGACCGATGTATGACACGTGTGACCGATGTATGACACGTGTGAGAGGTGTATGACACATGCGACCAAGATATGACACACATGACCGATGTATGATTGAATTGGGTTTTACGCCGGTTTTAGCAATATTCCAGAAATATCAGGGCAGGGGACACCAGAAATAGGCTTCACACATTGTGTCCATGTAGGAAATCGAACCCGGGTCTTCGGCGTGACGAGCGAACGCTTTAACCACTAGGCTACCCCACCGCCCGACCAATGTATGACCTGTGTGATCGGTGTGGTCGATACATGTGACAGATGTGACTGGTGTATGACATGGGTGACCGAACTATGACATGTCACTGGTATATGACATTTGTGAACTTGGCTCACCACACCAATGGCACTACTGCTACTACAACTTCTACTGTGCAACAACTACGACCACAAATACTACTATTACCAAGGGTCATTATGTCATTTACAGGCGTAAACCAGAAGTTGTCAATAGGATTATCTGCTGGACTGTCAACCGCTGCTGTCGCGGTTGGGATTGTTGCTGGACTTAGGTAAGGGTACTACGAGGATATCCAATACTAAAGATGTCATATGAACAATGTCATTTTGCACACTCATCGCACAGTATAGCTAAATATGATACTTGGTATGAGTTTGGTACTATGTTGTACAAAAAGAGAGTAACCGTTGGATTAAAAACGCCTTTACCCGAACTTGCTACTGCTATCCTTTTCACGGTATGGAATTGATTCGTTATAGCCGGGTATGAGCTTTACGAAAAAATACATTACCATTTGTGTTGATTGACATAATACTCTTGATGATCTGCCGACAGAGATTCCAGTGGGCAGAGGAAAATCATGTGGAGCAATCACTAAAAATCAGTGATGGCACTAGGTTTTCGAGAAAAAATCTATTCCTGTCTGTCCTAGCATTACTAGATTTGGAATCCCATATGTGTGTATGTCTGCGCATGCGTATGATGACATCACCAGTGTCACTGACAATTCCCATTATGTGTGAATGATTCGTCTTTGTTTCACAGTTACAAAGCCTGGAAACGACACACTGCCAGTAAATCCCAGCACGAATGTATTGAGATGGTACCCCAAGGACATCACAATGCTGCTTCAGATTCCTATTTGTACGTATACAAGGCCGTCTCTGTTATATCTGTTTACAGCATAGTGATGCGCGTTACGAAGTGGTAGCTGCGTGTGGAGATGGGAAGGAACCTGATGAATGTCCGGTTTCAGGCGTGTATAACTTTGTACAACTTTGCTGAATTACATCGGGATGCCACTGACTTACCAGAAACGTAAACAGAGAATTTGGGATTCGAACCCACGACCCAGTGTGGACATGTTAAACATATACGAAGAAGTTAGATCACGGTTTTTGTATCCTCCCCGCGAGCGTGTTTGGTGATTTAACCAATACAGACACTGGCTGATTCCATAAGTCACCTTTTGTCAGAAAAACACCTTTGTCGGGCATTAGTTGAGTGGGATCAGCTTTAGTCCAGAGTGGACTGAGTGTAACAATCAGTATGTTCTTGAGGCACAGGGGCGGTGGGGTAGCATAGTGGTTAAAGCGTTCGCTCGTCACGCCGAAGACCCGGATTCGATTCCCCACATAAGTACTCTGTGTGAAGCCCATTTCTGGTGTTCCCCGCAGTGATATTGCTGGAATGTTGCTAAAAGCGACGTAAAACCATACTAACTTACTCTTGCGGCACAGGTGGCGCTGTCGTGTAAGGCACAACCATTCGATGTGGCGTGCGGCGTGCGGGGTGCCATAAACCATTGATCAAGCTATTCAACGCTATACCTTTGTTCGCGGGATATATCTAAGTGCTAAACTGTTAAAGGCATCGCTTAGGGCTTTTCGCCCACGCCATCCTGTCACGTCATGATATATTGTTAAAACAGGGGGCGGTCAAGTGGCCTAATTGTTCAAGCGTTACCCTTCAAGTTGAAGACCTGGGTTCGATTCCCCATATGGGTACAATGTGTGCATCCCATTGGTGTCCCCCGCCGTGATATTGCTGAAATATTGTTAAAAGCGGCGTAAAACCATACTGTCTGTTAAATCAGCGTTAATCTAAACTCACTCAATCAATGTTGCAGGTCATCGCGTGGAAAAAAATCAAAACAGAAGTCTGCTACAACAAGTCTTCTGAGAAGCGAGCTGTCGATGAATCCGAGTGGAAGGCGAGAAACCAAATTTGTTTCTCGTCTTTTCGCCCACACCAGCTACCAACCCGATCTCTTCAGCAGCTCCCAGGGTTTGCCACGACAGGACAGTTACATAGATAGTATTAACATATTCGGGACAGAGCAGGTCGAAGACAATGCCGTCACTCCGAGACGACACCTTTTTGGCCAAAGTAGTCGTAATCAAGGTGGTTCGAAAAAGAAGGGCGGCGTCAGTTTATCACTCGCGCCGCCAGATAGCGGCTTTATTGAAGAATTGTCATAGTCAGTCACCTAAGCTGGAGAAAGTGGCCGAGTTGGTAACATGCGGGTTCTTGACGGGTGATTAATACATTGATTTGACCTTGACGTGGAATCTAATGTCAAATCACGAGATGGTAAATGAAAATTGAACATTTAGAAAGCATGGATTGTATTGATCCAACATTCAAATATGGCGAATTCTCTCGTTTCATGGAAAAAAACCCGTTACGATTAGGGACAAGACCTGATACCTGACCTGACCTGGTGGTCAGGTTCTTGACTTGGTTGACTGGATGTTACAATAGTTAATCCGAGTTTGACCCTTAACTAAACGATCTAGACACAAATGGATGACGATAGGTCCGCACAAAACGATGGAGTGGTCAAAGCAAGCCCTCTGATTGGTCGACGCTTGTTAAGGAGACATTTACAGCTGATGCTGAGAAGCAATTGATAGGAAAAAAAATTCTTTTCCAAGTCAAGCAAGCGATAAAGTTCAAATTTCCAGCGAATTACTAAAGAATGTGCAGATTTACAGGCGTCGACCAGTCAGAGGACTTGCTTCGGCCACACCGCCGTTTTGCGCGGGCCTATCGTCATCATTTTGTGTCTAGATCGTTTAGTTGAGGGTCAAAATCGGCTTTCAATCGATTTGCAGAAATAACAATAAAGAACTGGTAGGTGTCATGAGTGGTGATCGATAGACCAATCATCCATGGTTATGTTCATGTCAGTTTCAAGATCATGTCTACCAGTCTATGCCCAATATGTAACTTTAAATAAAATGTTGAATAAGACTTTTAATCTCTTTTACTCTAAATTTTTACTTTTGAATTGTAAACAGCACAATTCAAGACTGTTCTGGGATGTGAAGGAGTAACCTGATTATACCTACCCCTTGTTCCCACATGGCCTGATCAAGTTAAGATCCATTTGCGAAGAATGCGCCATCGTTTGAATATGTTGGTATGGACTACGATGGATTATGCTACTTTGGCCGTTAATTATAACAAGAATAGGATATTGGAAGACATTATATCCCTAACTTATTTTGTCCAGTATACATACGTACGTACATACATACATACATACATACATACATACATACATACATACATACATACATACATACATACATACATACATACATACATACATACATACATACATACATACATACATATAATATAAGATATATTTGATTAAAGTATGGCAGATTCCACAAAGTATGGTAAATAGGTGCATGCATACAATTAATAATTTAGGCATATAGTGCACCACATCTAGCTAGGGTTATTACTGAACCGATCTACAACTGTAATTTTCTCTAAAGAAAATGAATACGACTTTAATATGTTTGCTTCCTTCTCTTACACATTGACTGAAACTAAGACTTTAAGAGACGTACTTCAAATTCGACTATCAAACTTCCGGGTGCGAGTTGGTCATCAGTTCAAGAAAAATGACAAACAGGACATATTTCTAATTATTGTACCAACGAATTATGGACAAAACAGACAAACAATTCAATGGCATACCCGGAATATTACGAGAATAACCCCGGCAAATGTTGCGTTTTGCATTGATTAAATCAACACCCAAACTTCCTGTTCATCATATCAAAATGCACCAAGATTTAATCAGCTCTAAAACAAAACAACATTGTATCAAGATTAAGTTTAAAATAAAATATTTTCCGGTAATATTTCAGTCCCGTTGTCAAATAAGAAATGACATCCTTGCGTCCATAACGTTTCCAGTTCCACTTGTGTGCCATGTCAGCTATGTTTCAGGACCTTCAGCTTCCCCATGTCCTCAGGTCTTCGTTCTGCTATCGTCAGTAACTTGCCATGTACTACTGTGACTGGCGTTATGGAATTAAGATTGATTGAAAGGCTGACTAATTGATCGTTAGACAGCCTGGGTGGTATGTCAAATGTTGCAGTTTCATGTCCGTATTAATACCTGGTAGTGTGGATTTCATTCAAATATGAATATAGTATTTAAAAACGTTGTACATAATTAATCTTCATCAATAGTATATTCCATGCCTCATGTGTATTTATATACATGCGTGGACCCGCGATGTGATCGTGGCATGAGCTTGTTGAAACTTTCAAGGAAATACTGTTTTGAAGCTAGATATCCAACATATTATATGTCTTTTAAGATTGAATACAACCTTTGAGCGTATGCTAATTGATAATATGTTATCTTCATATTGAGAAAACACGAACTACAGTATCTTTTTCTATCGTCGACTAGATATCGTCCATCATTTTTTTCATCATCTGGTCCTAAAACCCTAACAAACCAAAAATGAACTTATATTGTTGAGATTCATCTTCAAAACTTATCTTACTTAAAATGCAGATTTTAAAAACAAAACAACTTTTAACATCAATTTGCTAGGATGTTCGTCCGCTTTGTCCACTTATGTTGCCCCAAAATTACAAAAGGTATATTTCAATTTTAAGAAAATGAACTTTTTCATTCATTTTGATTTTTATTCCTGTTTGTTACAGCTGATCTTTTTGGGCATTGCACAAGTCGGAGTAGAGTGTGAATATATATTTACGTCACAAGTATAATTATCATTAAAACTTGGCAATGACAGAAAATGCAACAAATAGAAATATATCCCAATTTTATTATTTAAAAAAATTGGAGAACATTTGAAAAACAAACCTTTACAAAATAATATATATAAAAAAACACTAATAAAGGTAGACAGCTAGACATGAAACCGCGAGAAATTGCACGGTATCTCAATTCGCCTACATCCCATTTCGCATACCAAAACAATGTAGGCTAATTGGGATTAGAAAATACACCCCTACTCTTATAATGAACCTGACTCACTGGTCAATTAGGTAAATCTTCCAAATTATCCTTACTCATGTCTAAATTACTTTTTAACGACACACTTTTTGGAAAAAGTAAGCATAAATGGATAATAATATTAAATATTTTTTTGACGAAATTGGACTTAGTTATATCTGGAATTCAACAAATATTGGCATGAGTATATATGTAACCTCATATGCCGCTGTCTGAAATAAAGTTCAGTTCAGTTCAGTTAAAATAAAAAGAAAGGGATTAATGCTCAAGCTAAATTGTAAAAGCAGTGATGGTATGTAGTTAATTTATCACTGTAAAATACTCAGTTGTTACAAGGATATGTAGTTGAGTAAAGAGGATTGGTGCATCCACTAAGAAGTTCAGACTGAGAAAACGTGTTCGTGGAGAAGTGAGAATGGACATCCGCACAAGTAAAGTTCATTAAGCATATGTGATATGATGTTATATGATGTTATATACTCATGCCAATAATGGTTGTCATCCCCCTCCCACCCCAACCCCCACACACCTCACACACCCACCCCACACCCCCTCTCCAATTAAAAAAAATGAAGGGGGTGACAACCATTATTGGCATGAGTATATGATGTCAATATTATTGTGGTCGAAAAATGGACAAATAACAGAGTAAATAAATAACAGACAAATAACAGAGTAAATAAATAACAGACAAATAACAGAAATAAATTCTTTAAAACATGTCTTTTTGTCCTTCAACTACTTCAACTAGAAGAGTCCACTTTTAGATCATAGGGGTGCCACTAGTTTACCATTGCTTAATCAACAGTCAACAGACCATGAAATGTTGTTTTAAGACTGTAGGCGAATTGGGATATAGGCGAAATGAGAACATGCCTTTATAACATCCCTTAACCACCGGAAGTTGTCCTGGGGTGGATATTGAGCAAGGAAAAGTAGGGACAGTTTCTGGTTTCCAAATTAAATTATGACGTGTTACATCAATTTAAGCCTCCATTTAAAACGTATATACTACGATTAAAATGTGTTGGGCTTACATTTACTTTGAAACAAGTGGAACTTACCCTTCTTATCATTCCCGCTGGAAAATAAGGTTATAATACTGTAATCTCTCCTACCGCACCGTTCGAGAATATTGCCACTTGAACTTTCACTTATTAATCCTTCTAATGATATTATTTTTTTACAGACTTTTCACACTATTTTATTTCTTAAAAAACACAAACAAATAAATGTTTGCATTTGAAGAATAGGCCGTAAAACATGGTAAAGTGTTCCATAGGATGACACAGTCAAGTAGTACATGTTTGTGACTTTAGGGATACATGTACCGATGTAAACGTCCGGGCGCCAGGCATGTCCTTAGTGAATAGCAAAGCGACGTTTCGACGTTAAGTAACGTCAGCAACCGAAACTCATCTATGTGTCACACGACCGTGTTGATGAAATATCGGCCGATGTCCACAGTTTGGACATAAATACTGCAGGGTATCGGATTCTGTACAAGGAGAAGACATTTGGGAACACGATTTCACCGTCTCACAATTACCAACATCACTTGTACTTTGCTTGGTTGAACATTCAGACGTAATCCTATCATTCAGTAAATCTCCTTCCTTATGTTGACCCTTGTCTCCAAGAGTCGAGTCCGGAGATCCTCCGTCCCGGAACCGTCCTGGGGGCGTGTCGTGTAGCTGAACAACATTTTGTCCACCTTTTCCTACACCCAACGACGTCACTATACCCTTATTATATCTAAGAATGGCATCATGCGACACATATTGGCCTGTGGATAATGTAGAGTTCAGGCTTTCAGTGAGCTGCCCCTGGTCTTTTACCCGGAGTACTTCATCACCAAGGATGCATCCCCTTCTCTCTTCCCTGAAATTGCCCTGACCTTGACCTTCTTTACTGATATGATCTTGACCTTCTTTACAGGCATGACCCTGACCTTTGCTGACACGACCTTGATCTTCTTTAGTTATTTCACCTTGAGCTTCTCGGCCGCATTGACCTGAGTCTTCACCGCTGCCTTCATCTGCACTCCACTGCATCTGGTCAATGGTTATATCTGATGCAAGTGACGTAAGATACATATTCGAGGCAGACAGACTCGGAGGCAGAGTGCTAGGCGGAGTGCAAGCCGGTCTATCATAAGCTTCTGTGTAGATAGGATGATCTATGATCTCAACGTACACGTGCTCGCCCATTAAAGAGAACTGGCCAGTTCCCGACTGTGTATATACAGAACGCTTATTGATAAAGTTCTGTTCACAGTACTCAGATTTGGACTTCTTTTTCATATTTATGTACATCAATGAAGCTCTGGTTTGTACCACGCGCAAGATATCCCGCATACAGCTACACAACCTGAAACAATGACAATTTCATTACATTTCTTTGGGAGGCAGTTAGACTTTGAAGTACTAATAATCGTTAGTAATTGTAAGATGCTTGGATGAACCACTTCTATGAGTGAGTGAGTTAGAGAGTGAGTGAGCGAGTGTTTAGTTTTACGCCGCTTTTAACAATATTCCAGCAATATCACGGTGGGGGACACCAGATATGCGCTTCACACATTGTGCCCATGTGGGGACTCAAATCCGGGTCTTCGGCGTGACGAGCGAACGGCTGAACCACTAGGCTACCCCACCGCCCCAGAACCACTTATAATAATGAAAGTCGTTTTTTTTTGTTGAAAAACTGGAGACCTATTTCACTTCTCAATACTGCCAATAAACTTCTTTCATCTGTTGTTGAGGTTAAAGCGCGTTCTCCCAAAATTGATCAGCCCTGATCAAACAGGATTCATGTCTAAGAGATATATTGGTGATAATATAAGATTAATGTGTGATTTGATGAATTACACAGAATCTAATGATATTCCTGGAATGTTAATTTTAATAGATTTTGAAAAGGCATTTGATTCTGTCTCCTGGTAATTTATTAATAAAATATTACCATTGTTTTTATTTGGAGGGGACATTATGAAGTGTTTGAACGTACATTGGAATCCAGAATATTTCAAGCTCCTAGGTGTAATATTTTCAACAGATGTAAATGTTATGGCTGGAAAGAATTTTGAAAATAAATTATTTGAGATTCAGTTAATTATCAACAGGTGGATGAAAAGAATAATTACACCACTTGGTAGAATTGCTATTATAATATCATTACTAATTTCAAAATTAAATTATCTCTTACTTGCTCTCCCAAACACACACACACACACACACACACACACACACGCACGCACGCACGCACGCACGCACGCACGCACACACACACACAGAGGGAACTTCCTGCATGAATTAAACAAAGTACTATTTATATTTCTCTGGAGTGGTAAACCTGATAAGATCAAAAGAGTGGTTGCTTGTAAGCCTGTTAAAGAGGGTGGACTTGGTATTGGATGAGAAAGTTGTTGGATATTGATTATGAATCCAAATGGAAGTGTTTGTGCTGTGCTTCCTCCCCAAAAATACAAAATCTAGCTGTAATTTTTATCCAGGTACACTCTCCAAAGATATTAAGAATGAATTTTGGCTTGATTGTATTTCTGCTTGAAATGCAAATTGTAAGTTTGCTCATAAGATTCAACCATGTTTATTTGATGAATTCATCACAGAACCAATCTATTATAACAAGTATACTTAAAAATTGGTAAAGAGGTAATTTTCTGTTCTGCTTTGCTTGAAAGAGGTGTTAGTCAGATTCGTGATTTTATCAATTTAGACGGAACATATCGTATTCTCGAGGAATTTCAGAACACTTTTGAACTTGACATAAATTTTCTCCATTATATTGGTCTTATTATGGCCATTAAAAGTTATGAAACTAAGTTAAAGATAATGAAACCTACTTTTATTGAGCAGTTAGATGATAATACAGTTAATCGAAAACTGATGTCTGTTGAGAGGGGAGCCAAGTGTTATTATTGTGTTTTAATTGCATCTGATGTTAACTTAAAATTCAAGAATGAGTGGGAGGATTGTAGGTTTGCTGAACTTGAATGGGAAAAAATATTTTAAAAACCTTTAAAGACTACAAGAGATACTAAACTTCAATGGTTTCAGTTCAGGATTATACATTGTATTCTATTAACTAATTCATTTTTATTTAAGATCAAATTAGCTGAAAGCAACTTATGTACCTTTTGTCAATGTGAGGTTGAAACAATCTCCCACTTGTTTTGGTATTGCGAACAATGTGCAAGCTTTTTGGAAATGTTTTCTAGAATGATTAAATGATAAATGTCAACATGTTCACAACATGACATTGGGCCTGCAACGTACTGTGTTTGGAATGAGGCCAAATGTATATACTGATGATATATTGGATTTAATATTGTTTTTAGCTAAATTCTTCATATATAAATGGAAGGTATTAAAAGCAACTCTTAGTTTTCAACATTTTAGACATTATTTACAAGATAGGTACTTTATTGAAAAGAATATATCCTTCAGTAAAAGTGAACAAGATAAGCTCTATAAAAAATGGATGTTATATCATGATTTTGCAAATTTTAAATGGCTTTCTGAATTCTTTCTTCTTGTTCCCTAATGAAGAAAAAATACTGGCTGAATGAAGTGAACTTGAACACCATTTGTCACAATTCCATATTTTAGGTGGCTTAGTGGATTGTCTGGTCCAGATTCGATTATTTACAGACCGTCACCATGTAGCTGGAATATTGCTGAGTGCGTCGTAAAACTAAACTCACACACTCACTCACTCGATGACGTATCATGTCTACGAAACGACCAAATCACCGAGAATGAACACTCGAGTTGCCGCTTGCGTCCAGCAAAGGTTGCTCATGACCTAATCAGACCAGCAATAGGTAAGAAATCACCAAGCTGTTGAGATGCTATAGGTTGTTTCTAAGTTGATTCTTTGATTTCCAACTGTGGTGAAAATGTGAAGTGACGGTACAGTGACTCATTTATCAATTTGTTCTTTTCTATGTAGCCGGAGAACCAATATAATCCTATTCGTATATACGGAAAGAAACAGGCGATCAAGGGGAGGGACGTAGTTAGTTACAGGACGCTACTGTGTGTCTCCACATCCATGATGAAGTATTGCGGCGTAAAACTAAAACTAAACCATGAGACATTATTATCCAGTGGATGTTATGAACTCTCTCCACATCCATGACATATTATTGCGGCGTAAAACTAAAACTAAACCATGAGACATTATTATCCAGTGGATGTTGTGAACTCTTTCCACATCCATGACACATTATTGCGGCGTAAAACTAAAACTAAACCATAAGACATTATTATCCAGTGGATGTTGTGAACTCTCTCCACATCCATGAGACATTATTATCCAGTGGATGTTGTGAACTCTCTTCTAGGAAACAGAGGCCTTTAAAAATATAGTCATACTAACCTGTCCCGGAGTATGTAGACAGCGAGAAGACAGAGTAGAGGGAGCAGAATCACCAACATAAATATCCCTCCTTGCATGTCTGAAATGTGAACATTGACCCTGATTGACGTAGCGCCCCTGTAGTAGTGGTACACAGTCCCTACTGCATAGCTGAACTTCCTTATAACGAACGGACAAAACTGATCAATATAATGTTAGAATATGTCCTGGTATGTTGAATATTATGTACATGCTAGAGGGCAGCTGGTGTTGACACAGGTTGTGATATATGGTAGTGTGTCCGTCTAGTTTACTGTCTACTGCGTACTAGGTGTGGACAGTCTCTCAATAGATGTCTGTTCAATAGAAGGTAAAGGTTCAATAGAAGGTTTGTCTCTCCATTGAGTACATCAATACTAAGTACAGACTGTCTGTCTACTGACTTCGTCAATACTAAGTACAGACTGTCTGTCTACTGACTTCATCAATACTAGGTACAGACTGTCTGTCTACTGACTTCATCAATACTAAGTACAGACTGTCTACTGACTTCATCAATACTAGGTACAGACTGTCTGTCTACTGACTTCATCAATACTAAGTACAGACTGTCTGTCTACTGACTTCATCAATACTAAGTACAGACTGTCTGTCTACTGACTTCATTAATACTAAGTACATACTGTCTGTCTACTGACTTCATCAATACTAAGTACAGACTGTCTGTCTACTGACTTTATCAATACTAGGCACAGACTGTCTGTCTACTGACTTCATCAATACTAAGTACAGACTGTCTGTCTACTGACTTCATCAATACTAGGTACAGACTGTCTGTCTACTGACTTCATCAATACTAAGTACAGACTGTCTGTCTACTGTCTAGACTGACTGTCTACTGACTTCATCAATACTAAGTACAGACTGCCTGTCTACTGACTTCATCAATACTAGGTACAGACTGTCTGTCTACTGACTTCGTCACTAAGTACAGACTGCCTGTCTACTGACTTCATCAATACTAGGTACAGACTGTCTGTCTACTGACTTCATCAATACTAGGTACAGACTGTCTGTCTACTGACTTCGTCAATACTAAGTACAGACTGTCTGTCTACTGACTTCATCAATACTAGGTACAGACTGTCTGTCTACTGACTTCATCAATACTAAGTACAGACTGTCTGTCTACTGACTTCATCAATACTTAGTACAGACTGTCTGTCTACTGACTTCATCAATACTTAGTACAGACTGTCTGTCTACTGACTTCGTCAATACTAAGTACAGACTGCCTGTCTACTGACTTCGTCAGTGCTAAGTACAGACAGTCTGACTGTCTTCTGAGTACATCAATACTAGGTATACACTGTCTGACAGTCTACTGAGTTCATCAATACTATGTATTGACAGTCCCACTGTCTCATGAGTACATCAATACTAAATATAGACAGTCGCACTTTCAACTGAGTACATCAATACTAGGTAGAGACAGTCTGACTGTCTACCGAAAACATCAAAAGGGTATAGACAGTCGCATTTTCAACTGAGTACATCAATACTAGGTAGAGACAGTCTGACTGTCTACCGAAAACATCAAAAGGGTATAGACAGTCTGCTCTTTCTGCGTACATCAATGCTAGGAGTAGACTCCGTATTGAGGATATCAATACCGGGTATAGACAGTCTGACTGAGTATACCAGTGTTTGGTATAGACAGTCTGTCGACCTCTATTGAGGATATCAATACCGGGTATAGACAGTCTGACTGAGTGTACCAGTGCTTGGTATAGACAGTCTGTCTACCTCTATTGAGGATATCAATACCGGGTATAGACAGTCTGTCTACCTCTATTGAGGATATCAATACCGGGATTAGACAGCCTGACTGAGTATACCAGTGCTTGGTATAGACCGTCTGTATACCTCTATTGAGGATATCAATACCGGGTATAGACAGCCTGACTGAGTATACCAGTGCTTGGTATTGACCGTCTGTCTACCTCTATTGAGGATATCAATACCGGGTTTAGACAGCCTGACTGAGTATACCAGTGCTTGGTATAGACAGTCTGTCTACCTCTATTGAAGATATCAATACCGGGTTTAGACAGCCTGACTGAGTATACCAGTGCTTGGTATAGACCGTGTGTCTTCCTCTATTGAGGATATCAATACCGGGATTAGACAGCCTGATTGAGTATACCAGTGCTTGGTATAGACCGTCTGTCTACCTCTATTGAGGATATCAATACCGGGTATAGACAGCCTGACTGAGTATACCAGTGCTTGGTATTGACCGTCTGTCTACCTCTATTGAAGATATAAATACCGGGTTTAGACAGCCTGATTGAGTATACCAGTGCTTGGTATAGACCGTCTGTCTACCTCTATTGAGGATATCAATACCGGGTATAGACAGCCTGACTGAGTATACCAGTGCTTGGTATTGACCGTCTGTCTACCTCTATTGAGGATATAAATACCGGGTTTAGACAGCCTGATTGAGTATACCAGTGCTTGGTATAGACCGTCTGTCTACCTCTATTGAGGATATCAATACCGGGTATAGACAGCCTGACTGAGTATACCAGTGCTTGGTATTGACCGTCTGTCTACCTCTATTGAGGATATAAATACCGGGTTTAGACAGCCTGACTGAGACCGTATACCAGTGCTTGGTATAGACCGTACCAGTATAGACTTCTTCCCTCTATTGAGGATATCAATACCGGGATTAGACAGCCTGACTGAGTATACCAGTGCTTGGTATTGACCGTCTGTCTACCTCTATTGAGGATATCAATACCGGGATTAGACAGCCTGACTGAGCATACCAGTGCTTGGTATAGACAGTCTGTCTACCTCTATTGAGGATATCAATACCGGGTTTAGACAGCCTGACTGAGTATACCAGTGCTTGGTATAGACAGTCTGTCTACCTCTATTGAGGATATCAATACCGGGTTTAGACAGCCTGACTGAGTATACCAGTGCTTGGTATAGACAGTCTGTGTACCTCTATTGAGGATATCAATACCGGGTTTAGACAGCCTGACTGAGTATATCAGTGCTTGGTATAGGCCGTGTGTCTACCTCTATTGAGGATATCAATACCGGATATAGACAGCCTGACTGAGTATACTAGTGCTTGGTATAGACTGCTGTATACCTCTGTTGAGGATATCAATACCGGTTTAGACAACCTGACTGAGTATACCAGTGCTTTGTATAGACAGTCTGTCTACCTCTATTGAGGATATCAGTACCGGGTTTAGACAGCCTGACTGAGTATACCAGTGCTTGGTAGAGACCGTCTGTCTACCTCTATTGAGGATATAAATACCGGGTTTAGACAGCCTGACTGAGTATACCAGTGCTTGGTAGAGACCGTCTGTCTATCTCTATTGAGGATATCAATACCGGGTATAGACAGCCTGAATGAGTATACCAGTGCTTGGTATAGGCCGTGTGTCTACCTCTATTGAGGATATCAATACCGGATATAGACAGCCTGACTGAGTATACTAGTGCTTAGTATAGACTGCTGTATACCTCTGTTGAGGATATCAATACCGGTTTAGACAACCTGACTGAGTATACCAGTGCTTTGTATAGACAGTCTGTCTACCTCTATTGAGGATATCAGTACCGGGTTTAGACAGCCTGACTGAGTATACCAGTGCTTGGTAGAGACCGTCTGTCTACCTCTATTGAGGATATAAATACCGGGTTTAGACAGCCTGACTGAGTATACCAGTGCTTGGTAGAGACCGTCTGTCTATCTCTATTGAGGATATCAATACCGGGTATAGACAGCCTGACTGAGTATACCAGTGCTTGGTATAGACAGTCTGTCTACCTCTATTGAGGATATCAATACCGGGTTTAGACAGCCTGACTGAGTATACCAGTGCTTGGTATAGACCGTCTGTCTACCTCTATTGAGGATATCAATACCGGGATTAGACAGCCTGACTGAGTATACCAGTTCTTTTTAGAGACAGTCCGATTCTCTATTGAGGATATCCATACCGGGATTAGACAGTCTGACTGAGTATACCAGTGCTTGGTATAGACAGTCTGTCTACCTCTATTGAGGATATCAATACCGGGTTTAGACAGCCTGACTGAGTATACCAGTGCTTGGTATAGACAGTCCGATTCTCTATTGAGGATATCAATACCGGGATTAGACAGCCTGACTGAGTATACCAGTGCTTGGTATAAACAGTCTGTGTACATCAGGTCCAGACCGCCTCACGGTCTACTGTGTATCGTGTTATTCCTGGATCACCCAGTATCCACAATAATGATACGTGTACATCAACCCGAGGCCTAAACTGTTTCACTGACTGCTGTATATACCCTCACTATGTCTACAGCACAGAGTACAGTCTCTGTATCTAAGGTCATGAACATGTGGCCGTATACTAGGTGAGTGACAGTTATATTCAACCACAGCAATATTTCACTGTGAAACCAGAAAGTATTTGCGACTAAGTTACAAATCAACAATACAAGAGCTATTTTATACTGCATTGATCGGACACTGTGTACACAATTTCCCAACGAAGTACTTACTTTTGAGATGATGAAGACCCGCACTCAGTTTGAGACTTCTGTGACAAAGCCGCTCTAGTTTCTCTTTCCCTGTTTTCTGCTCTGTGTGCAAACTCTTATTAAGGGTATTAATCTTATTTCCGTGTTCAATGAATACTCAGAGGCAAAGGTTCTTGTCACATGAATTTTTTCATTGGTAATCTTGTGAGTGAATTTGAACCAGACAAAGAATGTGTTAAAGTGATCGAAGAGACTCTACCAGGCAGTCGTTGTTCGAAGTGCACAACATGTGCCAGAAGCATGGCATATTTGATAAAATGGCCACAATGTTTACCTTATAAGGCCAAACAACCTGACCTTATCATTTCCACTCAATGTACTCAGGCTGAGTCTTAAGTAGTACAGAATTCAGAAAAAAACACCAAATCGTTCTGGAACAAGTTCGAAATGCCAAAGAGATAGAGAGCTATAGGTTTGCTTCAGTCTGGTATCGACGTCGATGTGACGTCATAGAAGCACCATGTGGCGACATTTTCCTCAAAACGATTTAGTTAAATCTAATTGGAAGGGGATTGTTTGGGGAAGTGGTGTTATGCTCTGGGGTGGGATAAAAGGTGCAGCAAGGACGCCAATGATGATGATTGAGGAGAACTTGAAGAGTGCTTTGAGGTACAAAGACGAGATTGTGTAAATGGACGCTTTATCGGCTTTGCAACACAGCGGTCATTGAGTGAGGTTTCAAATCGATGGCGTCAAACCACACGTTGCTCTAAATGTACAGCAGTATCTTTAATGCCGAGCACCGGACAGGGTAACTCCTTCTCTAACTCCATTTACTGCTGAGCGCCAGACAGAGCATCTCCGTTTTTGACCCCCTGAATGCCGGATACCAGGGACAGTCACTTCTTTCTTGACCCCCTGCATGCCGGACACCAGGGACAGTCGCTTCTTTCTTGACCCCCTGCATGCTGGACACCAGGGACAGTCACTTCTTTCTTGACCCCCTGGATGCCCGGAACCAGGGAGAGTCTACTTCTTTCTTGACCCCCTGCATGCCGGATACCAGGGACAGTCACTTCTTTCTTGACCCCCTGCATGCCGGATACCAGGGACAATCACTTCTTTCTTGACCCCCTGCATGCCGGACACCAGGGACAGTCACTTCTTTCTTGACCCCCTGCATGCCCGGAACCAGGGAGAGTCTACTTCTTTCTTGACCCCCTGCATGCCGGATACCAGGGACAGTCACTTCTTTCTTGACCCCCTGCATGCCGGACACCAGGGACAATCACTTCTTTCTTGACCCCCTGAATGCCCGGAACCAGGGAGAGTCTACTTCTTTCTGTGAGACTCTATGAACCAGTTAAAGTAACAGGATGCAGGTGTGAGACTCTATGCACCAGTTAAAGTAACAGGATGCAGGTGTGAGACTCTATGCACCAGTTAAAGTAACAGGATTCAGGTGTGTGACTCTATGCACCAGTTAAAGTAACAGGATTCAGGTGTGTGACTCTATGCACCAGTTAAGGTAACAGGATGCAGGTGTGAGACTCTATGCACCAGTTAAAGTAACAGGATGCAGGTGTGAGACTCTATGCACCAGTTAAAGTAACAGGATTCAGGTGTGTGACTCTATGCACCAGTTAAAGTAACAGGATTCAGGTGTGTGACTCTATGCACCAGTTAAAGTAACAGGATGCAGGTGTGCACCAGTTAAAGTAGACTCAGGTGTGTGACTATGAACCAGTTAAAGTAACAGGATGCAGGTGTGAGACTCTATGAACCAGTTAAAATAACAGGATGCAGGTGTGAGACTCTATGAACCAGTTAAAGTTACAGGATGCAGGTGTGAGACTCTATGAACCAGTTAAAGTTACAGGATGCAGGTGTGAGACTCTATGAACCAGTTAAAGTAACAGGATGCAGGTGTGAGACTCTATGAACCAGTTAAAGGTACAGGATGCAGGTGTGAGACTCTATGAACCAGTTAAAGTAACAGGATGCAGGTGTGAGACTGTATGAACCAGTTAAAGTAACAGGATGCAGGTGTGAGACTGTATGGTTATAACAGGATACAGGTGTGAGACTGTATGGATCAGTTACAGTAATTGCTTCAGCTATCACTACATATAAACCAGTCCTCGTACACGGTTCAAGCTTGATACTTTATAAACCAATCTGGTAATATGTTAAAGCTTCATTGTTTGAAACTCGTATATTAATGTATGCATCATTGATCACACAACATATGAGACATACAATTTACTAAGGCTGAAATGGATGTTTTTATTGCGAACTTAAATATTTGTTTGATGGGCATTTTAGAAGTTGAGTTGATGAAGAATAATGACAATTATTATGGATATACAACTTCTTTTATTCTGTGGAGGGGACGTTTCGACATAGGTTCTAATGTCGTTGTCAAGCAAGTGATACATGGGTAACAAACTGAGAGAATATATACAGGAGTTGTTGTTACAGTAGATAGGGAATGAGTTGTTTATACAATAGATGAGGTTGATGTACAACGTTTGTATGAGAGACAAAGTAAACTGATAGGAAGCCAGTAGGGTGACATACAAGGGCTGAGTTAGAGCTTATATAACTGATAGGAAGCCAGGTGGATGTTTATACACTTGATGGGGTTGATGTACATGGTTGGAAT